>NC_041226.1:83433309-83469549 GCF_002837175.3 Physeter macrocephalus
GCTCCGGACGCGCAGGCTCAGCGGCCACGGCTCACGGGCCCAGCCGCTCCGCGGCACGTGGGATCTTCCCGGACCGGGGCACGAACCCGCGTCCCCTGCATCGGCAGGCAGACCCTCAACCACTGCGCCACCAGGGAAGCCCCCCTAACGTTGTTTTATGGAGGGGAGCGAGGTGAGAGCGCTTTGACTCACGGACACTTGCTGAGGAGTTTCGGGGCTCTCAGGGTTAGCGAGGCAGCCAGTGTCCGCGTGACGCTAATTACTATGTTCCCGTAGGTGTTGGGATGTGTCGTTCGGGGTGTTTTCTGGCATTACCCTGCTTTGACCTGAGATTTTATCCACTCTGCAGTCTCTCCAGGTACGGAGACCCGAGCAGCAGGGGAGTTTCACAACCAAAGAGCAGACATAAATGATGGGACTCAGAGCGAGCTGGCAGGAAGCACTCCCACCTCCGGGCCCCTCCCATTCTGCGGGCAGCGTTCGCTGCCTCGTGAGCCAATCAGCAGGCATCAGTTAGGAAAGAGAGTTCTCAAGTTGTGGACTTGAATGTCACCCTGGAAACCAGTCCCTGAACGGTGTCGCTGCTTCGCTTCTGTTCCTCCTTCCCGGGTTTCCCCTGGCGCCTTCTTTTTTCCTTCCTCTTTCTCCTCTACCTTGAGGGGACACTGGGTTTCTTCCCCCCACGGTAGTCCTGGGAGTTTTATGATTTTTTATACTTTTTTATTATGTATATATTTTTAATTAATAAAGTTGCTTTATCGGTGAAGGTTTATTATCGTAACTCTTACAGAAATGGATTGCTATTGGATCCTTTCCCTTCTTGGTATTATATAGATTGGGACCACCATGGTGGTCTCTAGCCCAAGCTTGGAGAAAGGGGCAAAGTAAACCATCTCGTGTAACAGGAGGTTCATGATTTTAAGAGAGTTACATCTGCGATGTGGTAGGTGTTCTCTGTGCGTGGTAAACCTGCCTGAAATGGCCGGTACGTAACCTGCTGGTATGGCTATTCACATTTCTTAGATCACATGAAGGTGAATCTTCAAATGACACATGACATCAAGGGTAAGAGAAACTAGCCTCCGCTCTTCTGGGGAGGAAGCGGTTCACTGGGTGTCAGAGCCTCCCCCGCCTCCAGCAAGGGGCTTTTTGCTATCACAGCCCAGGTTGCTCCATTGCTTCTGCTGAGAACAAAGAGTGAAGTAATCACGCATAGTACGGTGACTCATGCTTATGTTTTGTGCCCGGCGCCTGTTGACGCGCTGCAGAGTACACTTGTCTTCGGAAGCCAGCGTGAGGATTATTCTGGAAAATTGTGTTCCGTAGACTGTATCATGAACTTGGCAAATCAGCTAGCCTGCACATCTTAGCGTTAGAAGCAGCACAGCCCGTACTTCTGGGAGCAGAGCCATTGTGGGATTCCAGGGAGGGGTTGTTCTCTGTCATAAATGGTCAGAGTGTGTCCTACTGTTGGCTGGATTCCACTTTTGTCCCCCCCCCGCCCCAGTTTTGTGTACATCTGTGACAGCCCTGAAGCCCTTACGATCCGTCTTTCCTGTTTTCAGTGTTAGATTGCTGAAAACTCCAGTTGCTCTTACAACGCCAGTGTTGAGAGGTGAAGTACAGGCTTAGCTTCTCTCTTTGGCTGAGCAGTGACGTGTGCAGGGCACCTTTGGTGGCAGAGGGCTGTGGTAAGGCGGCCCCGCTTAACTGAGGAAGGCTGTGAGGGCCCTGGCACCGGGACCCTGGGGTGGCCATGTCCCCAGCATCACAGCAGCCTCCCTCCAGCATGGACTCCAGCATCACCCCCTCAATGTGTGTTCTGGGGCTTGTGGGCCGCTGATCAGTGGGACACAACCACGTGCCAGGTGACCCCCTTCGGGCTCCCAGGAGGGGCCCCGCCAGCCACATCTGTAGCTTGCTTTGGGGTCTCTGTGGCCGTCGCTTGGTGAGCTGGGGGGCCGAGCTGAGGCTAGTCGTGTCTCCTCGGGGTTTTGTGGGTGTTTAAGCGGTCAGGCCCCTATTTCTTGCCCCCGTGGACCGGCCTCCTCTCTCTGCCGTGTGTCTCTCTCGGCTCCCTCTCGTTTGCCTAGGAAGGAGGGAAACAAGTGCACAAATCGTACTTAAATCTTTAGGTTCTTGGGAAACGACGGCCCTGCTATTTTCACTTTTAAATCACTCTCCAGATGTTTCTAGACTAAGGAAGCAATTCGGGTAGCCACCAACGACCAGCAGGGCGTTCTGTGTCAGAGCCGTGAGCCTGCTTGGGAGCACTTGGCGGGTCGGTGGCCGGGTGCTGCCCTCGGGGACCAGGCGCTGTGGCGTTTCCTTTGGCTTCCACCGTTGCCAGGGATCCTCTGGTTTCATCTCTGCGTTAATTTCTTAGCTAGTAAGAAAACCAGTAAATTCTTGGTGCGGCTTCGGGTGTCAGGTCCTGTGTTATTACTATCACGATTAATTGATGTGCTGTCTTGAAACAATGTTTTTGGTTTTTTTCCTCCAGTGCGCTCATGGGAGCTTAGAAGACCCCAAGAGTGTGACCCATCACAAATTAATACACGCCGCTTCGGAGAGGGTGCTGAGTGACACCAAGACGCTCCTGGAGGAGAACGTCCAGGACGAAGGTAAGGGCGCCTCGCGGGCCGGGAGTGGGCGAGGGTGCAGCACCCTCAGCGAGGACGTTCCGAGTGGGGCTGAGCGGGGAGACGCGTCGGTGACACTGTTTCATTTTCCTTTTTTGAGACAGAGTGTGCGCCCTGGAATAAAACAGCAGACACTGAGGCTGAACGAGCAGCGCACGTCTGAGAAACCAAATTGAACTTTGTTATTAATTCTCTTTCCAAGCAAAACCAGGGTCCCCAGAGCTGCTGCAGGCTTTATTTTGGGGGCTGGAAAGTACAACCGTGGCGGTTGTTTCAGACATCTAGGAAGATGCTCTTAACGTACACACATCCATTTATTCACTCAGAGGCTTGCGTGTGGAGGCGCTTGGGGAGAAAACTTTGGTTTTCTTGTCTTTCAAAGCACGATTTTAATTGTGGGATTCCCTTAAGTAGTCTGTTTCGGAAATACTGGAATAGCCTTTGCAGACCTCCATGGCGTCTGGTTGGCAGGCCCAGAGCCAGCTGGGCGCCGAGCACATTGTGGGCTGTGGCCTCACCACACCCCAGGTGCTGAGCTCTGAGGGTCGGACCAGACGCTCCGACCTCACAGGCTTTCCAAACAAAAAAGCCCTTAAGGGCTTCCCTGGTGGCGCAGCGGTCGAGAGTCCGCCTGCCGATGCAGGGGAACCGGGTTCGCGCCCCGGTCCGGGGGGATCCCACGTGCCGCGGGGCGGCTGGGCCCGTGAGCCGTGGCCGCTGGGCCTGCACGTCCGGAGCCTGTGCTCCGCAACGGGAGAGGCCGCAGCAGAGGGAGGCCCGCGTACCGCAAAAAAAAAAAAAAAAGCCCTTAAAACGAGACTGCCGGTCCCCTCTGGGGACCCTCAGCCAGGTTCCTGCCGGGCCTGAGCCTGTAGGTGAGCAGGGGCGGCGTAATGGGAGCTGAAGGAGGGCTGGGGCGTGCGTGGATGCTCCGCGGAAGAGAGCCCGGGGGGAGCCCCTGCTTTTCGGTCCTTGGGTCACCGGGCACCCTTTATGCCGCTTTATGGATGTAAAATAATAACCAGCACGGTGGACTTTTTTTTCCTAGATGTCTTATTGCTGATCAGAAAGCGCGCTCCAGCCCCTCTCCCCAAGATGGCTGAGGTCTCAGCAGAAGAAAAGGTAAGTTTCCGAGTTTGGAAGTGGATACCTCTGTGAGGGGAGGTCTCCCACATTGAAGACTTGAAAAGAAACATCTGTACGCTGGTTGTCTGTGGACCCTGCCGGTCCCGTGGTCACAGGAGGTCTGGTCATGGGGGTTTTCTGTTGTGGCCGGTTGGCCAGTTGACCCACACCTTTCCTGGTGGCTGGTCTGATGACCGGCTCTGCTTCTGGGGCTGCAGGGAGGAGATTGCGGCACGTTTTCGGGGTCGGGTTTAATCTTGAGCTCCTGTCCCTCCTCTCCTCAAGCAAGTCCTGACAGAAGAAAGTTAGGAGGTCGCCAAAGACCACCCACAAAACAAGGAATATAGGTGCAGGGGCGGCAGTGGAGGCTCCCGGGAGCGCCGGCCTTCGCGGAGTCAGTCCTCGGAGGTGCCGCTTGGCCGAGTCTTCCCTCTGATGCGGGCGCGCTGGGGAGACCGTGCCGGTCGTTACCTGTGTAGCGGCCGCCCTGGAAGCTCGCTCCTCAGAAAGCCTGGTTTAGGAGGCCCATCTGTACGTGGAAGGTTTACTCTGTCAACAGGCCTTTTTCTGCTCTGAGGCCAGGTGCCCGGGACAGAGCGGTGCCGTGCTGGGGGGCAGCCACGTTAACGCCCGTCTTTCCTTGGCTCCAGGGGTAGAGTTTCTTACGCTTCAAAACGCTCCGGAGCACCCACCCCAGAGAAAGCAGGCCAGACTCTGGCCCAGGCCCCAGGCCGGCGGAACGAGCTATTTTGGGTCTCCCGTGGGACAGGCGGCCGGGAGGAGGCCCTTCTTATCTGCAGCCACACCTGCCTCGGCATGGCAGGCTGCGGGCACGGCTGCCCACTCCGTCTGGGCCTGCCCCTGAGTCAGCCCTGTTTCCCAGAACTGCTGGGTGGGTCCAGTTCTCGGGTTACCGTTTTGGTCGTTGGCAACTATGTGAACCTTGGTGACTGTGTGAACAGCGGGCTCCCATCACCCCCACGGCTCTGGGTAACTTGCAGGGCTGTGGCCCTCACCTTTTTTTCTGTGTGTATTTGTAAAATGTAATATTGTAAAACGTTAACGTCCGTTTTTGAGAATTATTATTAATTTTTAAAGTCGAAGTAGCACGTGTATTTAGAACGTCAGATAATACTACAGACGTTCTAATAAGTCAGTAGCCTCCTATCCGTCCTGAGTCACGCACTCGAAAGGCAACCACTCGTCATTCTTTCGACTGTGATTCTCTTTCTGATTTCTAAACAGCACGTCTTTTTGTTATGTCTTGGATTCTCAACTTTCGACGCCATTGGCTGCTTCTTGGTGGTCTGGGTAGCCCCTCCCCCAGCCTCCGCCCAGCTCTTGCCGCGAGTGTCGGATCATCACGTTGGTCAAAGATTCAGAGCCCCCGTTGTTGTCGCTATCGCGTACGTGTTGCTTTCTGCAGTGAGCAGTTTGCCAAGGTTAGCTGCCCTTTTTTAACGTAGAATTTTGTTTTTCCTGGAGTCAGTAACTGCTTCCTTGTTTTCTTTGTCCTCTGTAGGCTTATCACTGATATGTCAGATTCTGCACCCAAATTGATAAACCCCTCTGAAAACAGGGTCACAGGTGTGAGGCCACCTGCCGCTTCCACTTCCTGGGAGATGCCCCTCAGATCCTGCCGTCCGTCCACCTGCATCAGTTGTGCAGCCCGGGCTGGCCCGCCTCCCTCTGTGCTGGTCCTCCCGCGTCCCCCGTGTCCGCGTGTTCCCTGACCGCAGGCCTGCCGGCTCGGAGCGGCCCCCGGTGGCGCGCTTCTCACTGGGTCCTCGGCGGGTGGGCTCAGCAGGGCCCTGAGCTCGGAAGTTGCTGTCAGGTCTGCCTCCCTCTCTGGAGGCTCTGGGGAGGCTCTGCTTCCAGCTCTTTCAGATGTTTGGCGGACTCCAGTTCCTGCGGTTTGGAGGGTTGGGGTCCTGCTTTCCTGCTGGCTGTGAGCCGGCGCCACGCTCGGCTCCCGGAGGGCATCTTCAGAGCCAGCCGCGGGAGGTCTCACGCACTGGATCCCTCTTGCTTTGAATTCGATGGCCAGAGTTAGCCCCGTCCTGATTCAGGGCTCGCCTGATTAGGTCAGGCCCGCCGAGGGTCACGGCCTTCAAGTCGCTGTGCCCTGCGATGTGACCTAACCCCAGAGTGAAACCCACCCGCTCGCAGGCCCAGGGCTGTGCAACCGTCATCGCCGGGAGCAGGGCCGGGGGGTGTCCTGGGACCATCTTCGCCTTGCGCCTGCTGTGGAATTGAGTGTCTTGCTCTTGACTTGTTCTTCTTTTGGTGGGACCAGACCCCCTCTGGCGTCGAGGAAGAGGAGGGGGTCTGGAGGCCCTGCCCCCAGCGTTCGGTGGCTGCCGAGCGAGCGCCAGCTGCGTGCGTGATGGAGGTCTTGGCCCTGCCTCCAAGGTGTCTGCGTGGCGGGTGGGAGCCGGTCAGCTCTACTTTTCCTTCCTCTGTGCGTGGTCTGTTTCCTCCTCCCCGAGTCCCTCTGGAATTTTTAGGATCTCCTGATAACTCTTCAGAGGTCTGAAATTTCATGGTTCGCTTCGATGTACGTCTTTCCCCATTCACTGTGCCTGGCGCGTTGAAGCTGGAGTTTCTGGAAGTTTTCTGGATTGTTTTGGTTGATTTCCTCCCCTCGTTTTGTCTTTTCTCTTTCTGAACCTCCTGTTGGATGTTGGACCTGCTTTCTGAGAGACTTTTAAATTTTCCAATTAGATCCTTGTTCCCAGATTACCTTTCGTAGCATCCCGTTGTGCTCCTGCTCCTCTGAGTGCGGTGTCACGGCGCTCTCTCTTTTCAAGCTCCTCTCTTTCCTTCACCCTCTTTTACTTTTCCTGCTTCTGTCTTGGCCTCTGTCGTTCACGTCGCAGGCTTTCCTCACGTCCCCGTCAGAGGCCCCGGGAGCTCACCGGCTGCTCTGTGCCTGGCGGGCCGTGCCCCCCACCGCCTGCGGCTGCCCCTCCTGCACAGCGTCCCGGGAGCCGAGTGGCGTGGGGCTGGGCCTGCCGTCCGGGGCTAGGACCGCGCCTCTGCTCCCTGCGCTCCGGGACACTGGGCTTCTCAGCTCCTGCAGCTCGCTCCCCTCCCTGCCCCACCCCCTCCGGCGTGGCCCTCGGGCCCCGGGGTCGTCCGGGCCGCCCTCCACGCACTCGGTCTCCACGGCGCTCTCCTCACCCTTCCAGCTGTTTGCCGTCCTCTGAGAATTCGGTGCTGTCTCTCCCAGTTTTATTTCCTTCATTCTTTCTGTTTCTGCCTTCTCTGTTCCTTCGCCGTCGCATGCGGGGGTTCCAGAAGGAGCAAAGGGGAGTGCGTGTTTTCGGCCGGTCTGCATGGTCCTCTGCGATCACCCGCCCAGCCGTCACTCCCATGTGATGGTCATTCTGTGGCCACAGGAGACAGTGTCCGTCTTCCCTGTGTCCCGCACGGCCACGCCCCAGCGCCAGCAGGCTGCGGTTGTGTCCACTGACTGTCCCTGAGGCCATGCACAGAGCTCTCCGGAAGCCTCCCTGCTCATCAAGGGGTATATGGCTCCAGCTGCCAAGGACACTCGTTCTTTCCCTGGTTAGAGCTGTTTTTTCAGCAAACGTAATCTTGCCTTTTGTTGCTGTTTACTCATTTCCGACTTTCCAATTACTTTTCTGGGTTAGAAAAAACAAGAGCAGAAAGCCCCGGATAGAGATGCTATCTTGCGAGCCACCGCCAGCCTGCCCTCTTACAACATGGACCGCGCCGTGGTGCAGACCAACATGAGAGACGTGAGTGCCTGCAGGGCCTGCGGCCACCGCCTGGGAGCCTTTGCCACCGCGTGGGGCTGCGGGAGTTCCTGGAAGCCCTTGGCGAGCTGGGCGAAGGGGACACGGGAACTCTGTGCACTATTTTGGAGCTTCTTGTAAACAAATTAATTCAAAATAAAAAGTTTGGAAAGACGTTGAAAGGGAGGACTGAAAGGATAGATACTATGGGAAAAATGTTAGTTTTGTCGTGAGTTTGGTGAAAAGCTTTCGGAAAGAAACCTGACTCGTTTGTCTTGGATGGGAATGTTCTGAGTGAACAAAGCTGAGTGCTTCCCGTGTTCTCGAGGGAGGGCTGGTCAGGAGTGGGGGACGGCCGCTCCGGGACTGAGGGCCAGTCGAAGGTCTCTGCCTCAGGCCGGTTCGGTTCAGGAACACGCCTCTCCGGGGCCTCTTCCAGAGAGTTCCTTGTTGATCAGGGCGCTGGAACCCGGGCACACCTGTCTCTTCCCAGCCTGTGTGTGTGTGTGTGTCTCTCACGATGGCCGAGACTTATGGGGGTTGGGGGAGGGAGCGGGCGGTGGCGGGGGGGGGGTTCTAATGACACTCCCAGCTGCCCCATTTTTGAGAAGATGAATCGGCTGCAGGTGAAAATTAGAGACCTGCGTCTGTGGAGCCCGTGGAATCAGTCACTTTTCTTCAGTGAAGCCAAAGGAGGGCTCTCGGCTCACTTAGTGACCAGTGGGCCAGATGCCTTCCTCGTGGGCTGGAGGGCTGAGCGACATCACCAGGTGTGTGTGTGTCCGTGTCACCGGCAGGAGGCCGTGTCACAGCCCGTCCGTGCCAGCCAGAGCCTCCCCTTCCCGCCCTCCTGAGACGCCTCGTTCCTGCTCTCCTCAGTTACCCGGACATCGTGTGCCTCACGGATCTGGAATTTTAGGACAGGGCATGTCGTCTCAGATCCAAGTCGCTTTGTTGGGCATCTTTTCCTCTCTCTGCAGTTCCAGACGGAGCTCCGGAAAATCTTGGTGTCTCTCATCGAGGTGGCACAGAAGTTGCTGGCGCTGAACCCGGACGCGGTGGAATTATTTAAGAAGGCGAACGGTAGGAGCAAGCCCCAGGGTGGACGCTGGCCCTCGGCCGTTCCTTGCACCCGGAAAGGGCCAGTAGGCGGAGGCTTGGTGAAGCGCTCTCACCGCCGTCCCGTGTACGCAGGCGACAGCGGATGGGCCTCTCTCGGGTTCTCTGAGCTGTGAGAGGTTTGCCACGAACGCCTGGTGCTCAGACGCCGCGGCGACCCTCCGAGGGGCTCGGGCGAGCAGCCCTCGCGCGGCCGGGTGGTGCCTGAGGCCCTCACGGTGCCGTGTCTTGCCCGCAGCCATGCTGGACGAGGACGAGGACGACCGTGTGGACGAGGCGGCCCTGCGGCAGCTCACGGAGATGGGCTTTCCCGAGAGCAGAGCCGTGAAGGCCCTGCGGCTGAGCCGGTACGTGCTCCCTCGCCAGACGCGGCGGGCTTGGTCTTGGGGGGCCCCCGCGGGACCCAGACCCTTTGATTGAATTGTTTCCAATACGTGTGAGTGTTTAAAGAGGACCTGGAATGCGTGTCCCGGAAGTAACTTGAGTGGGCATCTCCAGGTGTTTCGGGGCAGTTGGAAATTGACTCACGTATCGGGAGCGTGACGTATGATGATGGTTCTGTGCGTTTCACTGGGCTGTTGTTTTGTGGGAACTCAGATCGAAGCCTGTTCACAGCAGGGCCGTGGTCAGCTCCAGAAGCGTCTGTGGTGGTGTCCTCAATAGTCTCCTGTAGTTTCTTGTTTCTAGTTACTTGCCCTTCGTTTATGTTCAGGTCTGAAACAGATCATCTGTAACTGACGGATGGTCCGTGGGCTGTGTTCTTTTTCACTTTGGACCCAGACTCTCGTGTGTACCTCCCGGGTTTGGTTTCCTTTACTTTGCCCGTGTGTTTCCGTGTTCTGGCCGGGGCCTCAGGGCAGTTTGGGGCAGGGCCAGAGCTCCAGACACGCTAGATTCTCATTACAGGGGTCGGCAGCTCGTGCTAGGGAAGCCATGAAGTCGGAGAGGCTTTTCTTGGGGAAACAAAGGCCCTGGTTCCCTGGCCTGGGGTTGCCGCACAGAGCCCGTCTTACCTTGCAGCATGTCGGTGCCCCAGGCCATGGAGTGGCTAATCGAGCACGCGGAAGACCCCACCATAGACACGCCGCTTCCAGGCCCGGCCTCGCAGGGAGAGGCGGGCGCCGAGGCCGCCCCCGCCGCTGCCGCCGGGACCAGCGCGGAGGACGAGGAGGCCAGAGACGAGCTGACGGAGATCTTCAAGAAGATCCGGAGGAAACGGGAGTTCCGCGCAGACGCCCGGGTACGTGTTGACGGGCCTGGGCGGGCAGGTAGGGGTGCAGATTCTCCCGAGGCTGCGTCGTGCAGAGGAAGCTGCGGCCACGTTGGTGACCGCAGGCTGAGCCCCGGCCCTGTAGGAAGCGAGGCCGGGGGAGGAGTCTGCAGACAGGCCTGGGGCCCCTTGAGTCCCCGGGTTCAGCCTGAAGTTTTCCTCACTGGCATCCAGGTGGCTGTGTTTTCCTCCGGACAGTTAGTCCACACACCTGTCATCTTCTGAAAACTCGCTATCGGGTCCTGTCCGTATTGTACGTGTCCTCGAGCCGAGGGGTTGGTCGGGGGTGCTGCCCAGAGACTGGAGGGTCACCCGCCCACCTCGTGGGACCATCTTGTGAGCGGGGAGGCTGGTCAGGCTGCCGGCCACCAGGTAACCCGGCGTCTGTGGGGTTCCGGGGCCTGGGGTCCTGGTGCCTCTGGCCGTACTTGGCCAGCTGACCTTAGAGTGCATCTTTCCGGCCACCTCTTCACCGTCACCTCGTATTTGATACTTTTACGTCTCCCTGTTCTTTGTCTCTGTTCTCTTCTTTCATTGGGATTTAATTTTACTTTAATCTTCTTGGCTGCTTTTCGTATTTTGAGGATGCTCTGGTTTTTCAGACCGTAGCTCTGTCTGCTCCAGGCCCTAGGGCTCCGATCCTTCGTGTCCACCTGTGGGCTTGTGTTTCCGTGAGACTCCCCAGTGGCCGGGCCGTGGGGTGCCCTCTGTGCTTGATTCAGAGCTGGCTTCTGCGGGGTTGAGCGGGACCTCGAGTCAGGGCCCAGCTTTCGTGCCAATCATCCGGTAGGGGTCCTGGGCCACGCAGAGTGTAACCCACGGCGCTGGGGTGTGGGTCTTCCCCTGCCCCTCTCTGGGGATGCAGACCCTGCCCAGGGTCCTGCTTTGAAGCTCCCGCCCCGCCTCGCGTGGACCCAAGGTCGGTGTCCGGCGTGCGATGTTAGGCCCCAGCCCCGCCCTCATGAGGCCTGTGCCCCCCGTCGCCCCGGGGCACACCCTCTGGGAGGCCAGTTTGTTGTTCCTATGTTTCTGTTTCTTCGGGATTTTCCCTTTTTGAGTTCTGCTGTGTGTTCAGAAATACCTGTGTTATTTTAGTCCCGAGTTTCTCGGTCCTGAAGGAGGTGTATCTCGTTGGCTCAGTCTCTCGGGGGAACCCAGCCCAGGTCTGGCACTCGGGCCCCCCGCTGGGGAAGGGCAGCCTCTCCGGGCTGGGTCCTTGTGCTGTTGGGCTCCACGCTCTCTCCGGTGGAGGTCCTGCGTGGGCCTCGTCAGGGCCGCTGCCGGGTAGTCCACGGTCTTGGTCACCGACTTAAAGGCCTCTCCTCCTCTGGGTGTCGTTCTTGACCATCTTAACATGCTCATTTTCCCAAAAGGGTGTCGAGGCTTGAGGGGCTAGGGCCTTTGATCCTGTGCCAGTCAGGGGGATGGTCCGATAAGGATCAAGACGTTCGTTCAGATCCTGGGCAGACTGGATGGGACGGCAGGGCTTGGACTTGAGACCCAAACAGACGTTTTGCTGCCTTGCACCCCCCGCTCCTAACACCCCCCCAGCTGTAGACAGGACCATGACGGTGCAGAGCCTGTGGGCGCAGGGCCCCTCCCCCAGTGCTGGGAAGAAAGGCGGGCGGAGCATCTGGAATCACCCCCAGGGGTCCTGGGGCATCATTTCCTGGGCTGAGACAGAAGTCTGGAGAGAGGATGGTTTTTATTGAAACCAGTGGCAAAGGCCGTCCTATCCTTGGGTTCAGAGTAGATTCCGGGCGATTTTATATGACGTTGATATCAAAATGCTACCGCCTGGTGGGCTCTGCTCCCAGCGATCGCTCACGGGGCCTGGAGACGGGAAGTGGCCCAGGAAGGCGGAGGAGATGGATCCTAAGCAGAAGGTGCTGGCTTGTGAGCGCACTGCCCGCGGTTTGCTCAGCCTGACGCCTTTCCTGATCACCCCGCAGCTGCTGCTCCAGCCGGACGCCTTTCCTGATCACCCCGCAGCTGCTGCTCCAGTCGGGCTCTCTTTGACACAGTCCAGGCAGACTGCACGGTGGAAGGGGTGGGGGCCACGAGGCCAGAGTGCCGGGGCCGCGCGAGCACCCACACGCTGGCCCGGGGGGCCGGCGGCGCGAGGCCAGCCGACATCGTGCGAAAGCTGGGGCAAGATGACGTCAGGACCTTAAAGGGCCCGGTCCGACCTTCAGAGAATTAAGAGAATCCTTTGAAACTTTGATGAAACCTTTACCTTTTTGTGCAGAATTGAGCCTTTCAAAGGTTGTAGAATAAAAGGCAAGGATAAAAGCGAAGGAATGTGTCGTTATGTGACTTTTGTCCAAAAAGTGTACCCCCCCAACGTGGAGCGCTCGGGTCATTGTTCCCTCCGAAAAGCAGCATGTGTTTAAACTTGCAGCTTAAATTTTGTGAAATACGTTCAGAATTAATTTTAGTTCCATTTTTTTTAAAAGATAAAGTGTGTCAAAAATCACTGTTGTTTTTTGTCTCCGCTCAAATGGGAATTGCTGACGTGACCTTTCTCTGACACGCTCGTCCTGGATGATGAGCCCTCTGGAATAGGCTGCGTGAGGTTGTGAAGACAGGTCTATCCAGACGGTCACGGGGACACACCTAGAAGGGCCTGGGGTGGGAAGGCGAGCCTCTGGCCAAGAGCAGGTGCGCCCTCCACCTCCCGGCTCCGTCCCTGTGTCGTTCAGAAAACCAAGAAGTGTTTCAGTAAAGCCGTAGGGAAACAGAGTCTTGAGAGAGAAAACCCCATGGTGTTGCTTTAAAACATCCCCTGCCAAGGTGCTGCTCGTGAGACAGCCTTGCTGCCGGGGCCCCGCGAGCACGGCACTGAGGCCTGCGGCTTCTCCTCTAGGCCGTCGTTTCCCTGATGGAGATGGGATTCGATGAAAAGGAAGTGATAGACGCCCTCAGAGTGAACAACAACCAGCAGAACGCCGCCGTGAGTACCAGGCCGTGCCTCGGTGACGCCACGTGTGTCCCGAACACTGTGTGTTCGGTCACCTTCCCGTGCAGTCAGTTACTTTGCTTTTGAAGTGAAACAGTGGGGTAGATGGTTCAAACGGTACACAATTTTTTAAATATTGAGAAAATCCTGGGCTTTGCCTTTCAGAAAAACGTACACGTTCTGTGGGTGCCTGTGTTACACCAACGCTAAGATGCTTCCCATCCTGTGCACACGCGCCCACGGCCGATGGAGAGCTGCCTGGGGAGGGGCTGGGGGCGCCAGCTTGGTCCACTTGCGGGAATAGAGCCGGTCTGGCCCAGGAACCAGGGAGGCGAGGTGGGCCCGAGCTTTAGCCGCTCCTGAGTCACCGATGAGCCGGGAGGGGCTCACTCACGCCCAGGGCCGCTTCCCGCGACAGAGCCCAGGTGTGCGGCGCGTGTCTTAACTTCTTCTCCCAGCGCTCGGGCGGGTGAAGCTGGCGCCCGGTTCAGGGCCTGGAGAAGCTGCAGCCGTTACATTGCTCTGCGGTGCCAGGATCTGCCAGGAAAGCCAGGCTGGTGCTTCCTCTCTGCGGCCCGTCCTGACGTGTGTAGCACCTGAGTCCGGGCTGGGCTTGCTTTTCTGTCAAGGCGCCTGACGGTCAGGGCAGCCCTGGGAGCTGACCAGGAGCCCTGGCTGCAGCGTTTGGGTTGACGGGGTCTGGAGGGCACTAACGGCTGTTGCTCTTGTGTTCGCAGTGCGAGTGGCTGCTGGGAGACCGCAGGCCCTCTCCTGAGGAGCTGGATAAGGGCATCGACCCCGACAGCCCTCTGTTTCAGGCCATCCTGGATAACCCCGTGGTGCAGCTGGGCCTGACCAACCCTAAAACCTTACTAGGTGTGTGCCCTCTTTCTGCTTGTGCAGGGGCGGGACCTGCCTGCCAGACAGATGTCACCGGACGATACCACAGCCGCCACGCCCCAGCAGCTGCCCCTGCAGGGTCCCGGGCGGGCGGCTGCAGCCTGAGTCACCGTAGGGCCCGGAAATCAGGTCACGCTCGTGGTGTGACAGCCTCTTGTGCGGTGACTCCATTCAAGGTGTGAAAAAGCAGTGAAAGTGGATTATCTAGTCGGGGAGAGTGTAGCCAGCGCCCAGCAGGTTAGGGCCGTGTGTGAGGAGCTGTTGGTCGGTTGTAGCTCTTACTCTTTGTAAGGGTTTCTTTGGCGTTTGTTTTGACTGTGAGATGTAATACGCAAAAAAAGCGCACGTAACTTTTGTAACTTGAAGAGTAATAATAACACTAATGACCGTGTTCCTGCCACTCAGCTTTAGCCTGGAGTCCCTGGGACGCCCCCGCCCCCGGCTGAGGTGACCGCGCGAGCGTTTGCCACTCCTCTGCTCGCTCAGCCGCGTCGCCGCGGGTGTCTGCGCGCTCACCCCATTCAGTCGCCGCCTCTTGTGTTCTGGGCCGGCTGCTGGGACCGACTTGCTGAAGGGCCGTAAAGTACTCCCTCGCGCGGGTGAAGTCAGTGCCGCGGCTGACTGCGCCGCGCTGCCGCCCGACGGTGCCTGCGTGGCTTCCCGGCCTGCCGGCTGCTCTGCGTGCTCCTGTGGCCGCTCCTGTCGCGGGACGGTTTCCCCAGGCCTTGTGCCCCGGGCCGGGCTGGCGGGGCCCGGGCGTGTGTGTGTGTGCGTGCGTGCGTGCGTGCGTGCGTGCGGAGCCTGTGTGTGTGTGTGTGTGTGTGTGTGTGTGGAGCCTGCTTTCCAGAAAGGGCACCCCCACGCCCCCCACACCGGTCCACGGCAGCTCATAGCCCCTGTGGCTGGCTCTCCCGGAGCAGCCGCCCAGGCAGGCACAGGTGCTTCTGTGTGCTTGGTTATTTCCCTGATCTCTAAGGCCCAGCCCCTTCCAGAAGTTTCAGCCTCTTCTAGGACCTCCGCTGGGAAAGGCCTTCTGCCTGACTTGTGGCTGCTTTCCCTGTTGGATCGTCTTCTTGTCGCTCAGAAACTTCTTCATGCCTGCCACGCGCTGATCCTTTAACAGACATTTAGATCTCAAAGATCATTCGTCGGTTTCTGGCTTCTTTATTTATCACTTTGATGAACAGATGTCCTCTATTTTAATGCAGCTGAATGTGTCGGTTTCATTGATGACGTCAGTCTTTAAAGAAAGCCCTCTGATCCCAAGGTCGGGAAGACCTTCACCTTTATCTTTTTCTAGTAGTTCTAAAGTTTCTTACTGCAGTCTGTGATCTACCTGGAGGTGTGTGTGGCATAGAGTAGGGAATTTTTCTCTTTGTACCCAGATTCTGTACCTCAGTGATGGGTCTTATCGTGAGTTTGTTTTCGTTCTTTGTGCCAGGCGCTCAGCAGTCCTTTCCACACCGAAAGCACCTTCCCGCCCTCCTGCTCCTGAGCGACCTCAGGAGACTCATACGTGCTACCTGGGCTCTGTCCAGAGCCTTCTCTAAAGCGATTCTTTTAGTACCTGACCACTGAGTGTGTGATTCGCTGTAGGCTTTTTTTTTTTTTTTTAATTTCTGAAGATACAATTGGTCAGATTAAGGAAGTTCTCCTTTCCCTCCAGTTTAGACGCTAAGAGTTCTTAATCATGGATAGGCGGTCAGTTTTACTGGATGCTTTTTCCCTATCTGTTGAGATTACCGTGTGGTTTTACATCTGCTAACTTGAGTGTTTCTCCCATTTCTGAAACAAACCACACGGAGTGA
Source organism: Physeter macrocephalus (assembly GCF_002837175.3). Classification (NCBI taxonomy): domain Eukaryota; kingdom Metazoa; phylum Chordata; class Mammalia; order Artiodactyla; family Physeteridae; genus Physeter; species Physeter macrocephalus. The sequence continues at coordinate 83,448,894 of NC_041226.1, forward strand.
GTGCCACCCAGTCTGCAGGCTCTGAGTCGGTGACCTGGACAGGACGTACACTGGCCCAGGGTCCTGCCCCCTCAGGCCCCAGGTCCCAGGCCTCCTGCAGTCGCCAAGTCCCCGCCTGGAGAGAATGACCTGCCTGTGAGGTCACCGGCCTGTGGGCACCCCTGCAGCTACACACTTCTCTCAAGACATTTTTGGTAGGATTTTTAATGACCTTTATCTCTTTAGATGAAGTAAAATAGTCATTATAGAACATTTGGAAAGCACAGAAAAGCCTGAAGAAGTGGAAGTCACCCCTCCCTCATCAGCGGGTTTCCTTCTGGTGGCCCTGCGGGGTCTGGAACAGATGCAGCCACACTGCAGGGCGACTTTATCCTGCTTATTTTCTCATCCCATTTGATGCCTTTTCTCTTGGTGCATCTTTTTACTCTTTTAAAAATGAGATTTTAGTGGTACAGGTGTTTCATTCTATAGATGTGTCGCGTTATTTAACAAATACTGTTCCCCTATTTCTGGTCATTTAGATTGTTTTTCGTTTCGTTGCTTTTGAACCTAACCCTACTGCACCTCCTCTTTGGGTGCAGCTCCTGTTCCCTAAGGACAGGTAGCCGGAAGTCAGATGACCCGGTCAAAGAATACAGACGTTTGAGCTCCCGGTGACGTCTTGACGGCTGACGGGGGGCTTCTGTCCGGCTGAGATGCCCGCCCTCCCCCCCACTCCTCGCACAGGGACCCAGAGGCGCCGTCTGTTCCTTTGAGCGCTTTTCTTCCGGCCGTTGGTGTTCTTTCACTTGTCCCCCCTGCACCGTCCATCCGTCGTGGTTCAGCTGCCCTGTTGATCGTAGAGCTTTGTTAACGGCCCTTTATACGTTAGGATCATCCTTGGTCGCGTGCCGCACTTTTCATTTTTAATGCACGAGACCTGCAGAAGGAAGCCCCTCCTCAGATAAATCTTCATCTCTGGTTTTTCATATTTAATGCTTTTTTCATCGTTTTGTGCAGCTCTCTCCTCCTTCTGGAATTTTGCTCAATCCACTGTATATTTCGTTCTCTCAGATGCCACGTCATCTTTCTGGATTCTCTTCCTGATATTTTTAACTGGTTTGCAGAGGATTTTAATCAGGAGGGCTTGCGGGGCGGGGTGGGGGGTGGGCGTCAGGTCGTAAACGTAATGAAATCAGACTTGCACGCTGGGCCCTGCGCTGAGGCCCTGTGGCCCTGAGCAGCTGTGAGCACCTTGAATAAATGCTTCCCGTGAAGCCCGTAAACTCGGGACCGCTTTCACTGACATGGTTCGACGTTGGCGGACGTGACAAGGTCTGGCATAGAGCCGTGCTTCCCAGACGTGAGGGCGACCGTCCGCCCTGCGGTCGCTGGTGAGTCTCCACCAAGTCGGCCGGCGTGTGTCTGGGCTGTAGAGCTGTTTGCTGGGGGCGCCTCTGTTTGTGGGCGGACATTTTATGGAAGTGTTTAGAAATTCAGAGTTTTCATTACAAAGAACTGCTCATTTTTAATGTGCTAGTTTTTTTTTTTTTTAAGTGATTCCTTTAACATTGGACATTCTGATTTTTCCAATTAGGTATTATTAAATTGGCAACAGTATCCTTATGTAAGTCTTTTCTGCATCTGACTGTTTTGTCAGGGTAGGACTGAGTTTTCATTACAAAGAACTGCTCATTTTTAATGTGCTAGTTTTTTTTTTTTTTTAAGTGATTCCTTAACATTGGACATTCTGATTTTTCCAATTAGGTATTATTAAATTGGCAACAGTATCCTTATGTAAGTCTTTTCTGCATCTGACTGTTTTGTCAGGGTAGGACTGGAAGCGGAGTTACTGAGTCACAGGCTGTCACTATTTTAAGATTCCCGGTAGCTGGTGCCAAACTGCTTTCCAGAATCGCTGTGCCCGTGAGCGCGCGGGCACGCCGCCCCGCCCTGCCAGCAGCAGTGCCCTGTGTCAGCTCCCTTGATCAGCAGACTAGACACTGTCGGGTGGCGGCTAGAAGGGGTTTCTGGGCCCCTGGCTATAGAGGATGTCCCCTTTAGTTCCTGCAGCCGCATGTCCGGGTCTGCGGGGTGCGGTCCCTCAGGCAGCCCCGTCGTGTCCCCGCAGCATTTGAAGACATGCTCGAGAACCCGCTGAACAGCACCCAGTGGATGAACGACCCCGAGACGGGCCCAGTCATGCTGCAGATCTCCCGCATTTTCCAGACCCTGAACCGCACGTAGGCCGCGTGCTCCAGCCGCCGGGCCCAGGAGGGCGGCCTCTTACTTCCCAGCTGAGGGCTGGGAAGAGCGGGCAGACCCCGGGGTGCCCCTGGGCTGGGGAGGGGAGAAGGGCGGCCGGAGGGGGGCCCCCCCCCCGGGTGTTGGGCGCCCGGGCCACGCTCGTGCTTGGATCTTCCTGCTGAAAAGCCTCTGACAGTGTTTACAGACAAGGTCGTCACCCCGGGAAGGGGTCGCCTCCCTCCAGTGTCCCTCTGGGCTCTTGAAACGCTACTTGAATTGACCTGTAGGCGCTGCTTGTAGAGTCCACTTGTTATTTGAAAGATGGCATGTTTCAATCCAAAGTGTTAACGTCAAGGGTACTAACTTAAGTAGAAGAGCTCGCAGACGACTTTTCTTTAATAAATAAGTTCCCCTTTTCCAATTTTCTGTCTCGGTCTTATTTCAGTGCCAGAGAGGAAGCTGCGTGCGTGCTGGTGACGTTGGCACTCTCGACACAGAGCCCGTGCACCACCTCCCCCGGGACGCTTGCTGCCGCCCCGCTGGCGCTTTCTTGGCAGACTCGCAGGTCTTACTTGGAGTCGAGGGACCGTGCCGTCGCCTAGCCGGCCCGCGTCCCCGAGTCTCCGACGGTGGAAGCGGAGCGCCACGGGGACTTGCCCTGCCTGTCTCTGGCCGCCGCTTTTTTAAACATTATCTGTGTTTTTAAACGAGAAACTGACCAGCCGCGCCATCCGGGGGCTGGCCTGGCGCGTGCCAGTGCGGACATGTGTGGGTGCGGATGGGGCCTCAGGCTCACCGAGGGCACCTTCTTTCCTGGCAGACGTTTAAGGGGGGCCCCTTGGTAAGAAAAGATCAGTGCGCAGGTCAGATCCCCTTTCTCAGACGCCCGTGCGCTGGCCACTCATTTTGGTCAAAGAAATCCTGTCCCTTTGACTTCCCTGGACGGCCAGCCTCCTGCAGACACAATTCCACGTTGCTTCTTCCACGTTGGAGGGAGGGGACCGTGGTAGCTGGGCGTCTCCCGGGCGGCTGGCAGCCCGCCTGGGCTCTTGCTCCTATGACGTTTCCTTCCCGGTGTGGGGCCCTGCGCTGCGGCCGCCCTGGGCCCACCGCGCCCGCCTGCAGGGGGACGCCTGTGATGAGCCAGCCCATGGCCCTGCGGTTTGATGCCCTTCACCTTGGTTCCTGGAGGACCTTTTCTTCCCTTGCGCCTCACGCGGGTCTCAGGCGGCCCCTGGCGGTGTGGGAAAGGTGCCCAAGGGGAGGCCTCTGCAGCCGGGGCCTGCATGCAGTCCAGGGAGCCTGGGGTTGGAGGCTTCTGTCCCGGTTGGGGGGTGCGGTACTGCCCACGGGTGGCCAGGGGCGGGCGGGAGTCTGGGGGCGTGGTGATGGTGGGGGGACCGGGCTTTGCAGCCCTTAGGACTCACACTCCCTTTATAACAGATACCCTTGAACGCCTCCTTTACTGTCTGTGTTGAAATTCCCAGAAACTATAACCTAATCACACGCCTAGTTTAAAAAGTCAGTTTAATGCCATAGCAGGAACGTGAGATTCTCAGGTACAGCTGTTGCAGAAGGAAAAGATGAAGCTGTCCATTCCTTATAGAGCAGAGTCCCTCTGTTCTTGGTGGCTAACACATTCAGACCAAGACAAGCGTGGAATTCTGACTCAAGTGCTGGGGAGGATTGCCCCTGGTGATTGACTCAGGAGGGGCCTCGGGTCTTGATAAAGTCACAAACACTGCAAAGTACATTTTTCCCATGATTTACGCAGCAGTGGCATTCCTGGAAAATTGCTAGAATTAAGAGCGTGTGTGACTGACGAAATGTTCACACACTGAGGTGCGGGGAGGTCATTTTGGCTCGTACGTGATTTGGCTTGAACTTTGTGCTAACAGCCTGTCTTATGGCCTCTCAAACACGCGCATCTGCTTTAACCGTTGAAGAAAAGGATGCGTTTGACAATCAAAATGGAGTCACTGGTTCAGGCTTCGAGGATGGAGCTGGGGGCCGTTGTGGATGTGGTTTCAGACAGTTCCTGCTTCACTGAGAACTTGAATTTTCTTTTTCTTTTTCTTTTCTAAAAAATATTTATTTATTTGGCTGCGTTGGGTCTTAGTTGCGGCACACAGGATCTTCATTGTGGCGCGCAGGCTCAGTAGTTGCGGCACGTGGGCTTCTCTCTAGTTGTGGCGCACGGGCTCTAGAGCGCGTGGGTTCAGTAGTTGTGGCGTGCAGGCTTAGTTGCCCTGCGGCATGTGGGATCTTAGTTCCCCAATCAGGGATGCTACCCGAGTCTCCTGCATTGGAAGGCGGATTCTTAACCACTGGACCACCAGGGAAGTCCCAAGAACTTGAATTTTCTTTTTTTTTTTAATATGTATTTATTCTTTTATTTGGTTGCACCAGGTCTTAGTCGCGGCAGGCAGGCTCCTTAGTGCGGCATGCGAACTCTTAGTTGCGGCATGTGTGTGGGATCTATTTCCCCGAGCAGGGATCGAACCCGGGCCCCCTGCATTGGGAGCGTGGAGTGTTAAGCACTGTGCCACCAGGGAAGTCCCGAGAACTTGAATTTTCTGATCTGTATGAGACTCAAGGTCATCACCAGCTGTCCTCAAAGCTGTTTGCTACTTGCCGCCACCTGCACCCTCACGGTCTCAAGGTCTCCCCTGGTAACTGCATTCTGAACCCCAGCCGACCCAAGCACCCTTCCTTCTTGCCCGCTCCAGACCTAACTCTTTTTTTTTTTTTTTTTTTTTTTTTTTGTGGTACGCGGGCCTCTCACTGTTGTGGCCTCTTCTGTTGTGGAGCACAGGCTCCGGACGCACAGGCTCAGCGGCCATGGCTCACGGGCCCAGCCGCTCCGCGGCATGTGGGATTCTCCCAGACCGGGGCACGAACCCGTGTCCCCTGCATCGGCAGGCGGACTCCCAACCACTGCGCCACCAGGGAAGCCCCAGCCCTAACTCTTGACAAACAACTGATGCGATTTTGCGGGTTTTCCCTTTACAGGCCTCCCCCTCTTATAGTCCGGGGGACACAATTCACGTGCTTTCTTGAGTCTGTCTCCCAGGCTATGGTCCTCAGTTCGACTTGAGTAAAACTCCTTTCCATTCCTGTTACAGATTGTTTATTGATTAATTCCGTCCACACAAACAGTGCTGAGTTTGAAGCAGAGTTAGTTTCTAGGCCCGGATGACGTCATGCGAGGCCTCAGCTGCGTGGTGCCCGGTGGCCCGAGGAAAGCCACGCAGGTCAGGGAAGCTGCTCAGGGTTTGGGACCCGAGGGCAGGGCCAGGTGTGTGGAGGATCCAGTGTTAGAAGAAACAGGAACCGACGAGGGTAGTGGGTTCACCTTCAACGTCCTGCACGCCTAACGCACCTCCCGAAGGGTCCCTTCCGTTCGCCCCCGCGCTGCACAGCCTTGCCAGGCGGAGGTGGCTGTCACTGCTCTGTGGGGACGTCAGGTGGATGCTCTAGTTTTCCAGATCATGAAGCTTGACAGTTATTAGTGACACGCTCCCCTGAAGGTTCCTTAGAGCATCAGGCTTACATCAACCCGATGGGAGTGCTTTTACGGCCGCGTGGCCGACGTGCGGACCCAGTGTCGTTCCCAATCCAAACGTTGGGTGCTTGGTGTTAGGAGCGGGGAGGAGGCAAGGCGGCTCGCGGAGAACCTCGCGGCCCCACCCGGCCTGAGACCACCTGCCGCTCCAGGACCTGGGACAGGGCACGGGGGCCTGCCGCCCGCCCCCTCTCGGGCTCTGGGTGGGCCGAGGACTTTCTCTGTGGAGGGCTGAGTCGGAACCGTCCGGGCTCCGGACAGGTGCGTCCTTGGAGAGCGTCCCTGCGGGGACTGCCCCAGTGCCCAGGCCCCGGCTGGCGCTGTCTGCTGCTGTCCTGTGACCTGGATGCCCCGAGCGTGTGGAGCGGCTGAACGCTCCCACCCCGCTTTGGTGACTTGGGAAGCTCAGCGCACTTGCTGGCCCTGGCCCTTCCTTGGAGAGAATGAGTTTGCCCCTCCCAGTGGGTTCTTCCTCCATAGGCCCGCGTTCGGCCGCGCCCCTCCTGGCCACGCCCATCAAGGCCTCGCCCCCTGCGGGCCACACCCAGGCCACGCCCCTCCACGCTCGCCAGGCTTTCCCCGCCAGGCCTGTCCTCACGAGGTAGGTCCCGGTTTTCACCTGCGTGCTTTTAACGGGGCTGGGGAGTCGTGGGAGGAGCTGCAGCGGGGAATAAACGGCTCCTGCTCTGCAAGGACCGTCCAGAGCCCTGTCGGCCCCCGGACTCAACCCTCCACAGAGAAAGTCCTCCTCCAGCCCAGAGCCGGAGAGGGGGCGGGCGGCAGGCCCAGAGCCGCAGTTCTGCCCCTGCACCCGCCCCTCAGGGGCCCTCGGAGCCTGTGCTGTGGCACGTGGAGAGGTGGCCCGGCCCCCGCAGCAGGGCTCGTGGCCACAGGAGTCTGAGGGCAGGAGGGGCCCGGCTCACTCTCAGCAAGTGGGTGGGGAGGGTCCACCAGGGCTGGCCTCTCTTGTGTCCCCTTTCTAGGACCAGCGGGCCCTGGTGGAAGTCAGGAAACGTTTGCTGGGACGTCTGGCCAGGCAGCATGTGGAGGCCGTGCGTAGACTGGGGGAGCCCAGGAGTTGGCCTGTAGCCGCGTTGCAGTCCAACCCGGCGGGTGTGGAGGCCGGTGGGCCTCAGGCCCCAGCTGTGGGCTCTGCTCCTGGACCCTGCGCCCTGCGCTGCCCTGCGCTGGGTGCTCAGTCTCCCCTCCACACCCGGCGGCCCCCTGACAAGCTGCGCATGCGTCAGTGTGTCTTACCGGGCAGGGCCTGCGCTGGGGGAAGGACTCGTAGCTTCGTGGGCCCAGCAGCTGGGGTCTGGGAGGTTGCGGGTTTGAAAGAAACCGTGTTTGCAAACAGGACCCCCGTAGGTGATCCTGAGCGGTCCAGCCCTCCTCACTCTTCAGAGGGTGCCTCCCGGGCTGTGGGGTGACCGGGGTGCCCCACCCATCCCAGGCTTTCCTGGGATCAGGGGCTGGGTTCGGTGTGGCGGCCGCTTGCACCTGGAGGGGAGGTAGGATGGCGCTGGTGCTTAGCGCACCCACCGATGGCTCTCCCTCTGAGAGCTGGAATCCAGCATCTTCCTGCTTCACCCAGGGCCACAGGCAGCACAACCCAGGCCCCGTCCCCTGGCCGCATCCCGTCTCTCGCCATGTGTAGGCAAGCAGTGCGCCCACTTTGAACCATGTGCCCCAGGGCCGCGGGCGAGGGCGGGCGCAGAGGCTGTTGTACTGGGACCGCAACTCTACCAGCTGGGTGACGTGGTGTCACCTCTATGACCTCTGCTTCCTCACCCTCACTGCGGAGTGACTGCCCTGTCACATTGGCGAGTCCAGCCTGGGGCCAGTCTCAGAATCAAGAACAGCCTGCTGGGCAGGAGACTGTGTGCTCAGCCCCACCCGCTGCTGGCTGCTGCACCCCAGCCCGGGCACCTCCTTCCCGATGACGACACTTGACAAAACCGACCTGTCCAGAGCATGGCTCTATCTCACCAGAAGGTTCTTTCTCCCTAGTCTGGCCGAAGTGAGCACCGAAGTGGGCTCGCCCAGGCCTTGTGCACATATGTGTGTGTGTGTGTGTGCCGTCCGGTGGGGGGGCGTCAGGGCTGAGCGCCAGGCATGTTCCCAACCTCCAGGCTCCCCCATGCCCCCACTCCCGCGGTGATCCAGGGCCTCTGAGCAGCTCTGGACCCTAGGTGTGGGCGGTGCCAGCCCTGCTGAGGTCACACGTGCGACCAGGGGCCCTGGGCCGGGGATTTGGTGTCGCTGGGAAGGAAGCTGGAGGCTGAGACGGGGCAGGCCAAGTGGGCAGAGCCCCTGGAGAGTGGACAGGAAGCTGGGCATCGGATGCCCCCTGGACAGGCCAGGACAGAGCTGCTTTTCTCCGCTTGGTCTCCTTCCAGAGAAGAGGCCTGTGGGGTCTCTGTTTCAGGGTCTCAGAAAGCCCATGAGGCACTTCAGGGCGGGTCCCACTCCCTGGGCTGCCACGGGGACGCTGGAGCCAGCAAGGGCAGGCTGGACCAGGAAGAGTGGGGGTCCCGGCCAGCTCTGCCCCCCAGTTCGGAGGCCTGGAGTTAGCCCCTCCTCCCTTCAAACTGTGACTCCGACCCTCCAGATCCTGGGGAACCCATGGCCACAGGTTTTTGGGACCCCCTCCTGTGGAGCAGGGTCTCTGACCTCCACCTGAGGCTCATGTGTGAGCTGTGGGGTCAGCAAGGTGACCGCCGGCCCCCCAGGCCGGTCACGGGGGCCACTCTCTTGCCGGGACTTGCTCTTGTCCTGAGGGCCCCGGAAGGAGCCGCACTGCCCCGCGGAAGCCAGGCCGTGAGAATGCCCAGGCCACGTGCAGGGACCACGCGGGGCACTTAGGGGACGGCCAGAGTCCCCCACCGCACGGGCGTGACTCCGGCCCCAGCGTCGGCACCCCGGCGGCTCCTCCCGCCAGGGCCCCGGCTCTGGAGCAGGGCCGGCCTGGCCTGACCCCTTGGCGGCCAGCACGCTGAGAGGCTGAGAGCTGCACCCGGTGGCTGTTTGCGGGGCAGTCACTGCAGCCCAGCGCGCGCTCGCCGGCCTTTCGGACGGAGCTTCGGGCCTGGCCTTGAGGCTGGCCTGCCGTCTGCTGCCCCGGAGCCCGGGACGGGGGCTGGGGACCTGGAGCCGCCTGCACTGCTGGCCGCGCCCCGGGGGCAGGGCTGGGGTGAGCGTGGGCCCCACCGGCTTCCCTCCCACCCTCGCCCACCTGGACCCGCGAGGCTGCCCAAGGAGAGGGGCCTGCGGTCCTTGCTCCTGAGAGCCCGTCCCGCCTCCCGTGAAGAAGAGAAGGAGGCGCTCTCCCTCCGCCCCCAACTGTGAGCCGCTCCCGGCAAAGCTCGCACCCCGCATCGCGACACCACTGCGTCTCGCTCTCCAAGTGGCGGCTCTTGCACCGAGGCTCCTCAGATTGGTCCAAGGATGGAAACGGCAGCTTTCAGAGAAGGCCGGGGCCCCGCCCTGTCGCTGGGGCTCCGCACGGGAGGGGCTGATTCTGCAGGCCACCCCCCCACCCCCCACCCCCGTGTCCCTCAGGCTGCTCTCTGCCCGGGCTCGCTGCACCATGCCCCGGGGCAGCCCTCCCGCCCTGGGGGTGGGCTCAGAGGCCTAGCCAGCAGACACAGGGGGGCGTGGGCGCTCAGCCCCCGTTCACAGCCCAGGGAGGGGCAGCGGCCAGCCCGGGCCAGCAGGTCTGGGCAGGGCCTGAGGGCTGCAGGGCAGGCGCACTGAGACTGGGAACTGGGCCGGTTGGAGGGCGGAGCAGAGATGGCTCAACTCGTGAAATCTTAGGCTGGGACTTCTCTGAAATCTTTAGCTTCTTCCAAAGAGCACAAAAACCTGTTCGAGGCTGTTAACTTGGTGATGGGGGGCAAGGGTTCTGTCACTCAGCCCCAAGGGTGGCCCTCGATCGTGTGGCCTGCCTGTTCCCCACAGCAGGCACTGACCCCACAGGGCCCACTTGGGCCGGCGTCCTGCCCACGTGTCTCTGCGTAGACCCAGCCCCTCAGGGATGCTCAGCCGAACCAGAGCTGGGGCCCCCAGCTCTTGGCCCCATTCCGACGCCCAGTGATCCTATCTCGAGACCCTCGATCACATCTGCGAGGACGCTTTTTCCAAATGAGGTCACGAGCACATGTTCTGGGTAGACGTGAACGTCTGGGTCACACAGCAACTTCTCTGCAGGGGACCCCTGTGACCACAGGGACAGGAGCTCCCCTCCCCGCCCTTGCTGCGGGGTGAGGCTGGGGGCTGTGTCCTCCTACCCTGGGCTGTTGAAAGCCAGGCTGGGCTTTCTCCCCGCAGGTGGGCCTTCCAGCCAAGAAGGTGGCGGCGCGGCTGTTCTCGGCAGCATCCTCTTCCTGGAGAGCGCCCCCCTTCAGCCCCGAGACCCCAGGAAAGGGCCCTGGCACGCCAGCCCCGACCAGCAGCGCTGCCCGTCGTGGCTGACGGCAGACGCCCTCTCTCCGGGGTCCAGGCACCCTGCTTGCTCTGTCTCTCCTCCTCCTGCACATCTTCCCGCGGCCGCCGAGTACAGGCGTAGGTGCCCAGCCAGCCCTCAGGAGAACAGCCCCCGGCGGGTGCCCGACACACAGTCAACTCGCGTGTTTGATGCGAAACCCTTACCTCCTCCGGGAGGTACTCACGCGCTTATCGCGGCTCCGGGTGCCCCTGTGGGAGCCCCTCCCCCGCTCCAGGCAGGGCCCCCCCCACCCCCACCCCCACCCCCAGCTGCATCCTGTCACGCGGGCGGGAGCAGCGAGGTGCGGGCTGCCTGCCCAGAATCCGAGAGCCGGCTGCTCTCAGCGCGATTGTTTCAGGATGTGTCTACGGGGCCTCCGCGCCCAGAGTTCACGCCCGTGGTCGCCGGGCTGGAATCTGCTCATCCTCTCCCCGCGCGCCTGGTGGGGGCAGCGCTTGGAAGCCCAGCAGCTCCCGAACCCCCGACCTGTGGCTTCTGGGGGTTGTCAGGGATGCGGCAGCCTCTGGAGGTGACCCCAGGGGCAGCCTCTCTGCCGGCACCGTGTCTGGGGGGCGGGGGCCCTGTTCTGGGCGGCCATGTCCAGTGCCCAGGGTGCTGTGCTGACCCTGCCTGGCTGCAGGGGACGCCTCGAGCGTGACCCACTGGCCACCTTCGGGGCAGGGGAAACCGTGGTCCCGCGGCTCTCAAGGCCCACGGTTTCTCCGGACGGGCTGCAGGCGGATGGACCTTGGATGCCAGATGGAAGAAGCCAGAGGCACAAAGGGCCGCACGGCCTGTGAGTCCACTTACACGAAACGTCCAGAACAGGCAGATCCACAGCTGGAAAGTGGGTCAGTGGTTTTCGGGGGCTGGGGAGGGGGTGGGGGTGACCGCTGACAGGAGGGGCCTCCTTGGGGGGCGACACAGGTGTGCTGGCACTAGAGAGAGGTGGGGGCCGCCCAGAGCCGTGAGTGAGTGAGACGCCGCTGAACTGTGCGCCTGAGAGTGGTTAATTTTATGTATGTGAATTTCATCGCCAAATTTTAAAAAAAGAGAAAAAAAGCCTAGATTGCTTCCAGCTTTCTTTCCAGTTACAACTCTTACGATTTTTAAGCCCATTCCACCTGTATTTTTTACCTCCTTTATTGCCTAATCAGTGTCATCAAACTAATAAATTCCATTTCCCAGGAAGTTCATGAACAAATGACAAAGGGGAAGACATCCAGAGCGGAGCCCAGGGAGGAGCTGTGGGTGCAGCGTCCGGGAGCCTCTCCTTGGGGACAGCCGGCCACGGCCGTGTCTGGAGCAGAGGCTCGGGGAGCAGCGAGGACGTCCAGGCGGTCAGGGCCGGGCGCTGCCCCTGAAAGGACGCGGGACAGGCTCACAGTGAGGAGGCCGGACCCCAAGCTGCCTCTTCCAACCGCGGTGGAAAACGGCAGAGCAGAAAGTCTGGAAAGAAGGCACCCGGCACGCCGGATTCTCCCAGGGGCAGGCTGTGGGCTACCCTCGCTCTTTCTTCGTATTTGTCTGTGGTTTTCAAATTTCCCACCTGGGCCCGTAATGCTGTTATAACCAGAATGGTTTATTAAACCCAATCTGCACGTTTCCTCCTAGAAGAATAGTTTCTAGCTGGTGATACATTTCTAAGAGCCATGTTTTAATACCGTCAGGCGGGCGTGTCGTGGTTTTGTCTCTGCACGTTTAGACATGGAAGTAACGAGGCTGAGGGGCGTTTGTCGTGGGCAGAATAAAGAGCCTGGACCAGAAGGGGCTTCTGGGGTGTTGGAGCTCACCCCCGACCCCGGGGACCCCACCTCAGCTCCTGGGACCTGCCTCAGGGCTATGGGGGAATCAGCGTGCAGCATCCACGTGGAGGAGGGGGGTTGGGTGAGCAGCCCTCTGTCCCTGGGGCACCTGCAGAATGTGACACCAGGGACTTCCCTGGTGGCGCAGTGGTTAAGAATCTGCCTGCCAATGCAGGGGACACGGGTTCGAGCCCTGCTCCGGGAAGATCCCACATGCCGCGGAGCAACTGAGCCCGTGCGCCACAACTACTGAGCCTGCGCTCCAGAGCCCACGTGCCGCAACTACTGAGCCCGCGTGCTGCAACTACTGAAGCCCGTGTGCCTTGAGCCTGTGCTCCACAACAAGAGAAGCCACCACGATAAGAAGTCTGTGCACCACAACGAAGAGCAGCCCCCGCTCGCCGCAACTAGAGAGAAGCCCGCGCGCAGCAACAAAGACCCAGTGCAGCCAAAAATAATGAATAAATGGATTTGCCTCAATAAATAAATAAATAAATAATAAAAAAATTTTTTTTTTTTTTTGAAAAGAATGTGACACCAGACCCAGGGTTCCTCAGCAAGCCAGGCGTTTGGGACCCACTTCCCCCAACTGGCCTGGGGGCGGGGGCGGGGGCGCCTGCTGAGTGATAAATGTGTTCAATCTCTGACGACCTAATGCGGTTCTTTCAAAAGCTCACCTCAGAGCAAAAACGCACCTGCCAAATATTGTTAGAACCTTATTATTAGAAAAAATGGTGATGTGTTGAAATTACCTTCTTGTGATGAGGTGGCCAGGCTTTGGCCTTCCTCTCTAAAGGGCCTGGTCCTTCCCGCTCGGCCATCCTGTAGTCATGGAGAAGGTACAGCCACAGGGACACAGGCTGGACCAGGGTCCCCTGGGGCTCTGTCCCGACGGAGGCCGGCGGCGTCCTCACTGCCCACCCCCGTCCACGCCCGCAGGCATCCTGCAGGGCTCAGGTGGGGCAGCCAGGGGCTCCAAGGGCCGGACAGACAGGTGAACGGGCGCTTCCGTCCGGGCTGCACTGCTGAGCGGGACGTGAGCCCAGGGCGTGAAGAGCCGCGGGGAGAGGAGGCTGAGGGGAAGAGCGTCTGCAGGAACTGGGCTGCCGGGGTCCTTGGATGTCCAGCCGACTTCAGGCCCTTTCCCCTGGAGCTGCAAGGAGAGAGGGAGGGCCACCAGCCTCACCAGCGCCGGGGGGGGCAGGGCCCCGTGGGGGAGCAAGTGTGTCCACCCAGCGGGGGCTGGACGGATCAGCGCCCACCTACGGGGACCCTGTGTGGGCAGCCGGCTGTCTGTGGGCAAAGGGCCCGGGCCTGCCTCTGGCCGGCCTGCCTGGCTCTCCTCCCGCCCTCCTGCCCCGCCCACCCCGGCATTTACAAGCTCCCACTCCTGGCCCATCTGCGGGGGCCGGCCTGGGACCCAGGCGAGCCTTAGAAAGGAAGGAAGTCCCAACACGGGCCGCAACGCGGATGGACCTTGAGGACATGCTGAGTGAAGTCGGCCAGTCACAGAAGGGCAGATCCTGTAGGGTCCGCTTACGTGAGGCCCCTAGAGGCGCCCCCCCCATAGAGACAGAAAGTAGGTGGTGGGGTTCAGGGCCTGGGGGAGGGCAAGGGGACAGGGTGTCGGTTTGGGAAGGAGAGGAAGTTCCGGAGGCGGATGTGGGGATGGTTGCACGACAGCGTGAATGTACGTGATGCCCCTGAACTGTGCGCTTACACGTGTGGCCGCGCCGGTGAATTTTATGTCATGTGCGTTTTACCGCCATGAAGAGGGGGTGCTGCTGCCTGTACCCCGAAACCTCTCGAGGGAGGGGCGGAGGAAATCGGGGCCCTGTCCTCTTGGTGATGCTTGGCAGAGAGAAGGAACGGTGGCTGGGGAAGGGGGCTCACGGGGTCGGGCGCCCCCAGGAAAGCCGCAGTCACACAGGGGACGCCCGGGCGCGGGGAGGCCCACCTGCCGCTGGCCGGGCGCTCTTTCTGTGTCTGGCGCCCGGGACCCGGCACCCACAGCTGGGGCCCCGTCCTCACCCCCTCAGGCGAGGCTGTCTGCCCAGTGGCCTGCTCTGTGCTGCGTCCGGTCTCCTGCCAGCTCCGTTTGGAGGTCCCAGGCTCGCCCCAGGGCCGGGGAAGGGCCCCTGAAGTGCACCTCTCTCCCAGGTGTCTGAAGGATGCCCACGGTGACGGTGACACCGCCCCCCTCCCCTTGTCCCGGGGGGTGTGCGATGGCCTCAGACACTCCAGGCTTCTTCCTGGGGCGGCCGGGCCGGGAGGAGCCACCGCTCCCAAACCCCAGCCCCCGCGGTGCCCCCCCGGACGGGGCGAGGGCCCTGCTCCGCCAGGGGTCTCCTCGCACGGCACGGAGAGGGGACCACGGCCCTGCAGACGTGCCCTGAGGGAACCCGTGTCTCTGGTTGGTGGAGGGCCCGCTGGGAGCTGCCCCGGCGAGGAGGTGTGTGCTGCCCGCGCTGGGCAGAAGGCGGGCGGCCCCCAACCGAGGCTGCGCCCCAGACTTTCTGCCCTTTGCCCGGACCAGGGACTCGGGGCTGCCCGTTGGCGCCCCGCTCAGAGCCAGGCCTGCTTCCCGTGGCCCCCTCGATGCCACCTGCCGTCCTCCCCCGGTGGCAGCAAGAGGGGGGGGCTCGGGGCCCAGTGGCCGTCAGACTGTCCCCTGGAGTGGCCCTCCTGCTTACCCTGTCGGGGACTGAGAGGCTAGTTTAGGCCCCATGTGGCCCCTAAGAAGAGGCGAGCGTCCGCTCCGGTCCACAGGTTCTGTCCCCGAGCGCCTGGGGAGCCGTCCGTCTCAGGAGCGTCGTGCCCCCCAAGTCCAGACGGTCCCACGGGACACGCGGCAGGCAGTTCTGCCCAAGTCTCTGGGGATCAAGGGGGCAGCTGAGTGGGACCCCCCCCCTTCGGGGGTCGTAGGGAGAGGGCGTGGTCAGAGGTGAGCGTGGCAGGAAGTGCTGGCCCTGACCGTGGGCCTCAGGACCGGGGACCCCAGCATTGGGCTTGGGGTGACAGAGACGTGATCCCCTCCGAGGCGTCCCTGCTGCCCCTTCCCGTCCCGCCACGAGGCTGGGCCCCGGGGCCGGCGTGGAGGCTCCACGGCCCACGACCCGCTGGCCAGTGAGGAAGCAGCGTCCACTGGCATCGTGGCCCGGTGGCCAGCAGCCTGGTGCCGGTGCGGGGCGGGGAGGTCTCTGCCGCCTGAGGACGGGGCAGGCCGTGGGCAGCCCGAGGCGGTCTCAGAGGAGCCCGGGGCGCCGTGTGGAGACGGGGCTGTGTCCTGGGCTCACCTGTCCCCAGGAGCCGGAGGCGGACAAGGAGAGAGCGGAGAGCAGAGTCAGGGTGGACGGGCTCATCCCACGAGGTGTCCTGGAGGACGAGGAGCGGATGGCTTCTCCCACGGGAGGAGGGGAGGCGACGTGTTACCGTGGTCTGTGGTCCTTCACAGCCCGGCCCTCCCGACAGACCCTCCCTGCCTCTCTCGCAAGGGGACAATTAAATTTTAATTAATTAATTTAATTAATTAAGTTTAAATGGAATTAGCACTTCTCCCTGGGGGAGAGGTGATGAAGCAAGGCTTGAGAGGCCGGGCGTCTCAGGCCGAGCGCTGGGGCATGCGGTGTTTGGTGGGTGACCGGGTCCGGCTTAGGACCGGTTGGCCCCTTTGCACCCATTTGGAGCCACACGTGTCACTGGAGCGTCCTCAGGATTCTCCCAGCGCTTGGTTAGCTGGGGAATCCTCGGGTCCGGTAGCCACGGGGATGGGAGCCGCGTCGCCGGGCCTCCCCACGCCGGGTCTGCGCCCACTCTCCTGCTGCCGTCGGGGGTCCCGCTGCATGCTGCTTCGTGCCCGGCTGCCCACTAGCCAAGGTGAGCAGGCCGTCCCGCCAGGCCTGCCCAGAGGTTCTCACCAGCGCTAGACGGAAGGTCCGGTAGTAAAGCACCGGGGCAGGTGGTCCATGGGGGACCTCGGCCGTGGGCTGGGGAGAGAGGAATGCACGGAAGGGCGTCCGGGCAGGCAACAGCGTGCTCCAGGCCAGCAGAAGGGAGGACAGGACTGAGTCCCTGGGGTTGGGGGAGTGCGGGGTGGATACAGCTGGCTTGGCAGGGCCAGGCCTCGGGGGTCCTCCAGCGTGGGGGGTTCTCTTGGGAGCAGTGGAGCCCCTGGAGGCTTGGCCAGGGCTGGGGGGGCTGGTCTTGAAGCTGGGGCTGCATAGCTGGGCCCCGGGTTTGCTTTGTTCTTTTAGTTAATAGGTTTTATTTCTTAGAGTAGTTTCAGGTTCACAGAACACGGAGGACAAAGTAACAGAGTGTCCTCCCCTCAACCGGCTTTGCCTCTTACTAACACCCGGCCGCCGTAGTGCAGCGCGTGTGTTACAGTTGAACCCCTGTGACACGTGATTATCAAGTAAAGCCCACAGGTTACGTTAGGGTTCACTCTCAGCGGTGCACATTCTACGGGCTTGGACAAATGTGCAGTGACGTGTACCCGCCGTTATAGTATCATACAGAATAGTTTCACTGCTCCAAACATCCTCTGCTCTGCCCATTCGTCCCTCCCCCCGCCCCCCCCCACCCCCGGCAACCACTGATTTTTTCACTGTCTCTGTAGTTCAGCCTTTTCCAGAATGTCATGTAGTTGGACTCACACGGCATGTAGCCTCTTCAGATTGGCTTCTTTTACTCAGTAACGTGCATTGAAGGTT
The DNA here is from genome assembly GCF_002837175.3 of Physeter macrocephalus. Classification (NCBI taxonomy): domain Eukaryota; kingdom Metazoa; phylum Chordata; class Mammalia; order Artiodactyla; family Physeteridae; genus Physeter; species Physeter macrocephalus. The sequence goes on from NC_041226.1 coordinate 83,465,688, forward strand.
CCCGCGTGTCCCTTCACGGCTTGATAGCCCATTCTTTTCAGGGCTGAATAATATTCCGCCGTCTGGATGGGCCGCCGTTTACCCTCTCACCCACCGAGGGGCATCTTGGTCGCTTCCAAGTCTCGTCCATGATGAATAAAACCGCCGTGAACATCCACGTGCGCGTTTCGTGTGGCCGGAAGTCTTCGGCTCCTTCGGGAAAATAGCCCGGAGCGCACGATTACTGGATCTGTCCCATTTTCATTAGCCGGGGTGGGGATGGCGGGGGGTAGGGGGGTTTTTTGGGCGTTGATGGAGAGGAAGGGGCAGGCCGCCTCCAAGCTACCCTGCCCTCAGCGTCCTGGTTTGGGAGCCCCGGGGGGCCTCTGCCCCCCCAGGCTCTGGCCCCCTTCCCAGCTGATGCCCGGTCTCCTCTCCCTGGAGCGCTGCTGGGGCCACATCCAGGCTCGGGACCCTGTCCTCACCGTATCCGTGTGATGCGGGGTGGGTGTCAGTCCTCATGGGGTCTCCCGAGATCCAGGGGAACCCAATCTCGTAGGGAGCACCCCGTTCTCTCCTCCCGACCTCTCCTGGCACCTCTGGCCCCCGGCCGCCCAGGAAGCCCCGAACGAACGTGTCCACACACACACCCGGCACCACCCGCGGAGCCCTCTGGTCCAGGGAGGAGGTGTTGGGGGGCTCAGGTCTCTCTGCCCGAGGGGCCCCGGTGCAGGTGGTGTCTCTCACATGGGCCAACAGGGGGTTCCCCCTGGGAGGCCCCTCTGTGTCCAGCTGAGGATGTCCCAGATGCATCCTGCCTGCACCAGCCAGACCTCCTTGCACCTGTCACCACACCTGGGGATCGGAGTGGGAATGTGGTTTCGATATTTAATTACATCTGACATTCGTCCGCAGGTGGCCGGAGGGGCCGCTGATGGCCCTGGCTGCCCCTGCGACAGCGCCCGGCTCAGGGGGCGGCACGTCCTCAGGCCCGAGTGTCCCACCCGGCCGTGAGGACCAACCGCAGCCGGACACGCGACTTGACCTTCGGCGTTCCTCCACGTCGTTCAGCTCTCATCGCACCGAAGCCACGTTTAGACGACAGGACCGGGCACCCTGGCTGTCGCTGCCCCGGAGGATTCTGGGCGGATGGGCTGGATGAGATGCCTGGTGAGATAGGATGTCCTCGACGGCAGCTCTGAAGTCCGAATTCTGCCACTTTGGGACCAGCAGCCTGAACACCAGCCTGGAGCAGCCCCGCGCTCCACGGCCGGGTCCGTTGCCGTCCTTCACGCAGGGCTCCGGGGTTCCGGCCGCCCCGCAGACCATCTGGGCTCTAGGCGTCGTTAATTTTCTCATTTTTGTGTCAGGTTTCAGGTTTGTGCCGAGAATATCATTTCTTTCACAATGAAGGGTATTTAAAATTCCGTCCCTTTTTTTCCTTCTTATTGAGGTAGACTTACACTCAGAAGTGGCACGCGCACCGTGCTGACGGATGGCGCGCTGCTTTTACCCAGATCGTTCAAGGGCTGGGCAGGCAGCAGGGCCAAGTGGGTGGGACTTGCCCCCAACTGCGAGCATGCCCCCCCCGCCCCCCCCCCCAAGAAAAAGACAGCGAAGCAGCAACAATAAGAGAGGTTTGTGTCACCACGAAAAAAGTCCAAGTGCCCGGGAATGAACTTGGGGGTCCACCCTGGTTTTGGGGGTCAGGAAACAAGCAAAACTGCACCTTTTTTTTTTTTTTTTTTGGCTGCACTGCACGGCTTGTCGGATCTTAGTTCCCCGACCAGGGATCGAACCCATGCCCCTGCAGTGGAAGCACTGAGTCTTAACCACTGGACCGCCAGGGAAGCCCCAACAAAACTGCACCTTTGACCTCAAGTATGTTAAAATGGAGACAGTGAGAACTCAGTTCTGTGATGGCATTTTTGTTTTTTAATTTTTTAACTGAAATACTAACCAACGTGCAGGCAAGCTTCTAACCATGCATCTGCAGCTTGGTGGTTATCCCGGAGTGAATGCAGCCGGGCGCCCGCCATCCAGGCCAAGACACGGGACACAGTGGTCCCTGGAAGGCCCTCTAGTGCCCCCCAGACACCTCCCCTCCCCGACTGACACCGGGGTCAGTTTTTCCTGTTTTCAAACAATTTTTCTAAGAGATCTAATTCCCACATCATAAAAGTCACTCTTGCAAAGTGTACAGTTCAGTGGTTTTTAGCTCATCACAGAGCTGTGTGACCACCACCATTACCTATTTCCAGAACATTCTCATCCGCCTCAAAACAAACACCACACTCATTCACAGTCACTCCCCTCCCCCTAGCCCCTACATTCCGCATTCTGTCTCCGGGTTTGCCTGATCCAGACATTTCACATTAATGGAATTGATGCTGAAAACTCAGCCTCTGTGCACTGGTGCTGATTTGAATCTCAGAGACAGAGTTTGGGGTGAAGTAGAAAGGAATAGCTTTATTGCTTTGCCAGGCAAAGGGGGCCACAGTCGGCTCATATGCCTCTCAAAACTGTGTGTCCCAACCCGGGGGGATTTGGTGAGGAGTTTTATAGCAGTGGTTCAAGGGCGGGGTTGCTGATAAGGATCAGGTACGTGCAGGGCCTGCATTCCTTTCATCTGGCCTCAGGGCCTGCACTCCTTTCATCTGGCCTCAGGGGGTCTCCTAATGAGCTTCTGTGGTTCTCGAGGTTATCAGATTGTGACCTTCTCCCTGGAATGAAGAATGCTTCATCAAATAGTTATCATCTTCCATTTGTTGGGGGTTTTAGTTCTGCAGAAGAGCTCAGAGATACTGTTATGTGTATCCCTTGAGGCGGAACCAGGACCCTGCCCCGAGGCTGCACTATTTTTTCTTGACTGTTCCTCCCTTGTCTCTGCATCCCCTCCCTTCCCCGAATAGCAACTGTTTGAATCTGCCCTTTGGAACTCGGGGAAGGTCATGGAGGCTGGAGCCTGTTCCCTACAAACAAGAAACAGGGGACACAGAAAGGCTTCCATGCCCAGGAGCCCCACAGGGTCCTGCTCGGCTTCAGAATCACACGCCCTGTGGCCTTTTTTGTCTGGCTTCTCTCACTCAGCGTCGTGTTTTTAAGGTTCATCCATGTTGCAGCGTCTGCCAGGGCTTCCTTTTATGGCTGAATGATATTCCATTGTGCAGAGGCACTGCATTTTTTTTTAATCCACCCACCTGTTGAGGGGCATCTAAGCCATTTCTGCCCTTTGGCTACTGTGAACACAGCTACTCTGAGCAGGCGTGTGCACGGCGTGTGACACCCTGGGGCTCTGAGGCTGGGACGCCTCTCCAGGACCCCTGTCCCCCCTCCGGCTGCAGGTGACCCCCCACTAAGCTTTTCTGTACCAGACTTAATCTGGTGAAGTAATCTGGTGAAGCCCACGGACCCCTTCTCAGCTAACCCCTTCTAGCACATACCATGAGATGAAAATGGAAATCAACTGTCTTGAAACATTACTATTAAAATATTTAAAAAATTGTGGTAGAGTCGTACACGTGCTTCTTTACTGATGCCTTAATGAGCAGCTCTAGCCTTGGTCTGGCAGCCGTTGTCACTGGATAAGTGATGAGCAGGATGCTAGCCGGTGACATCCATGGCCTTCTTCTCCATGTGTTGGCACTAATGTCTGGCCTTATTTGGGCAGGGCTGACCTGCCCATCCTTTGCCTGGCCACGGAAGCACTGTCTGCCCTGTAATGAGTGTGAAGTCATCAGATGGCTGTCAGAATCCTACACACTCCACACATTGCTTGGTTTCAATGAGACTTCTTGTCTGTTTACATGGTGGGAAAACCAAGATCCGTTAGATTTTTTTTTTTTTTTTTTTTTTCCGGTACGCGGGCCTCTCACCGCCGTGG
>NC_041226.1:83469888-83479282 GCF_002837175.3 Physeter macrocephalus
AACCCGTGTCCCCTGCATCGGCAGGCGGACTCTCAACCGCTGCGCCACCAGGGAAGCCCCGTTAGATTTTATGGAATCGAAACTGAAAACAGAAAGACGTCATTATTTTATTTCTGTAAAGAAGAGGCAGCTGCCAGGTCAATAAAAAGGTTAAATTTGCCTTTTCTTCAAACTGAGTTTTCAGGGACTCAGCATAACGTGGTCACCACCTTCACCTGGCCATCGCGTCTTAGGCCCTAGCTCTAGAATCAGGCTGCTGTTTCGCTTCCTACCCTGCACTCCACAGTCCCTGAATATAGCTGACATTCCACTAAGTGTGTGCACGGGGGCAACTTGGAGGGCACCTGGCGAATCAGTAAATAAAGAAAAGTGAGGGGAGCTTGGGGCTTGTGAGAGCCTTGGGGGAAAAGTAGGCAAAAAAACAGAAACTGGAAGGTGTAACCCCCCAAGGATGGTCATTTTTGTTTCTGAGGGGGTGGAAGGGCCTTTGGGTCGGAGTGCGGAGGAGGGAGGAGCCACAGAAGCAGAGTTTGGGGGAAGGTGGGTCAGGGCAGCCAGCCCGAGGGCCCTGGTGCTGGAGGGAGTTTCCATTTTTCTATCTGGGGTGGACTCCGAGGGACCCAGGGGTGGCCCCGCGTCCTCACGCTCTGAGCTGGTGGCTCAATGATTAGAGCAGAAATCAGTGAAATAGAGACTAGAAAACAATAGGAAAAAATCACCAAAGCTAGGAGTTGGTTTTTTATTTTTTTATTTTTTAGTTTTTATTTTTTTGCCGTTACATGGGCCTCTCACCGTTGTGGCCTCTCCCGTTGCGGAGCGCAGGCTCCGGACGCGCAGGCTCAGCGGCCACGGCTCACGGGCCCAGCCGCTCCGCGGCACGTGGGATCTTCCCGGACCGGGGCACGAACCCGCGTCCCCTGCATCGGCAGGCGGGCTCTCCACCACTGTGCCACCAGGGAAGCCCTATTTTTTTATTTTTATTTTTTAGGAGTTGGTGTTTTGAAAATAAACAAAATTGACAAGACTTTTGCTAGACTAACCAAGAAAACAAGAGGACTCCAATCAACAAAAGCATAAGTGAAAGGAGAGACGTTACAACAGATACCAGAGAAATACACCACAATTATGCGCCAACAAACTGGACAGCCTGGAAGGAATAAATTCCTAGAAACATACAGCATACCAAGACTGAATCATGAAGAAATAGAAAATCAAAATAAACCAATAATGACTAGAGATTGAGTGAGTCATCAAACATCTCCCAACAGTGAAAAGCCCAGGACCAGACGGTTTCGTCGGTGAATGCTACCTCACATTTAAAGAAGAATCAATGCCAATCCTTTTCAAATTCCTCCAAAAATTTTTAGAGGGGTGAATACTCCCAAACTCATTTTACAAGGCCAGCATTACCTTGATAACAAAGCCAAATAAGGACATTACGAGAAAAAAAAAAACTACGGGCCAATATCCTTGAAGAATATAGATGTAAAAAATCTCAACAACAGACTAACAATAGCACATTAAAGGATCACACACCATAATCAAGTGCGATTCATCCCTGGGATACAAGGATGGTTCAATATATGTAAATCAATAAATGTGATAAAACACATTAATAGAATAAAAGATAAAACTTATATGAGTATCTCAATAGATGCAAAAAAAAAGCATTTGATAAAATTCAACAGACTTTCATGTTAAAATCTCCACAGACTGGGTACAGAAGGAATTTAAGTCAACATAATAAACAGCACATATGACAATCACAGCTGACATCATAATCAGTGGTGAAAGGCTGAAAGCTTTCCTTTTAAGACCAGAAACAAGACAAAGTTACCCACTCTCACCAGTCCTATTCAGCCTAGTACTGGAAGTCCTAGCCAGAACCATTCGGCAAGAAATAGAAATAAAGGACATACAAATTGGAAAGGAAGAAGTAAAATAGTCTGTTTCCAGATGACATGATCTTATATATAAAAAACCCCAACGATTCCACCAAAAAACTGTTGGAACTAACAAACAAATTCGGTAAAGTTGAAGGATACAAAATTAACATTCAAAAAGCAGTTGCATTTCTGTACACTAACAACAAACTATCCGAAAAAGAAATGAGGAAATCGATCCCGTTTACAATAGCATCAAAAACAATAAAATACTTAGGAATAAATTTAAGGCAGTTAAAAATCTGTACACTGAAAACTACAAGACACTGATGACAGAAACTGAAGACACAAATAAATATAAAGACATCTTGTGTTCATGGATCAGAAGAATTCATACTGTTAAAAGGTCCATCCAACCTAAAGCCATCTGTAGATTCAATGTGATCCCCGTCGAAATTCCAATGACATTTTTCTCAGAAGGAGAAAAAAAAAAATCCTAAAATTCATATGGAACCATAAAAAATTCCCATACACAAAGGTAACTAGGTGAGGTGATGGATGTGTTAACTAAACTTATTGTGGTAATCGTTTCACAGTATACACCTATACATAGAGCAAATTATCACATCGCACACCTTAAACTTCCACAGTATTATATGTCATTTATTTTATCTCAGTAAAGCTCCAAAAAATGATTTGCCAAACTTGAACAAAAAGTTATACGCTATGACCAAGAGGATTTATCCCATGAATTCAAGGCTGGTTCAATATCTGAAAATCATTAATGTAATATACTACGTTAATAGAATGAGTAAAAATACCACACATGATCATCTCAATAGTCACACACACGAGAAGCATTTGCTGAAATCATCCAACACCCTTTCATGATAAAAACACTCAACAAAATAGGAATAGATGGGAACTTCCTTAACCTGATAAATACAAACCCCCCAGAGTTAACATCATACATACTCCGTGGTGAAAGACTGGATGCTTTTCTAAGGGAAGAAACAAGACAAAGATATCTCACTCTGCTACTTCTATTTAATCTTGTGCTGGAGGTTCTGGCCAGGGAACTAGATGAGAAGAATAAAAGGCATTCAGCTGAAAAGGAAGAGATACAACTACCTCTATTCACAGATGTCACGATCTCATATGTAGATAATCCTAATGGATCCTCCAAAAAATTGTTACAACTAACAAGGTTGCAGGAAACAAAGTCAAGATCAATAAAAACCCCTCCACCCCTTCTCTTTCTATGAACTCCGTACCCCACCTGTCAGGGGATGGTCTTCCTTCCTCTTCCTTCCTACCACCTATTCTCCACCCAGGGAACAGAATGACCCCTCTCGAGGGTCAGTCACATCCTTCCTCCCCGTGTTCAAAGTTCCTCCATGGCTTCCCATCTCACTCAGAGAACAGGTCAAGGTGCTTACTGTGCAGGGTCTGCCACTGGCTCTCCGCCCCCGCGCCGCTTTCCTACCAGTGTCTCTGGATCCTGGGTTCCGGATTCAGTGCCTCCCTGCACTCCTGTCTCAGAGTCCCTGCACCTCCTGTACCCCCTGCCCAGACCGCAGCTGCCCCGGGTACGCTCCTGCTTGCCCCTCACTTCCTGCAGGTCTTTGCTCAAATGCCCCCTTACGGTTTTCCTCGCCTGCCTGTCCCCAGACCCGTTACTCTTTCACCACCTCATGTCCTACACACGCAGTCACATTCTCCGCCTGACCTCAGCTCCCTGGGGGGACGATCGGGCGGGCCGGGATTTGTGTTTTGTTCTCTGCTGTGGGCCAGAGTGAGGCTCATGCCTGAACAGGGATGTGTTTGTGGATGACAGGCTGAGTCCTCTGAGCTTACGACGCTTGATAACCTGGCTTAGGATGCTGGGTGAAGTGGAGGTTGGTTGCACCTTAAAACCCGCTGGAGGCTGGGAGCAATTGTGACCTTCACTCCCAGGGCCCCTTACTCATGGGAAACCATTTCTTCCTGCTGTCCTCCAGGCCTTGGGTCCCTGGACCCTGGCGTTTGGCACAGGAGTGAGTCGCCCTGTCTTAGTTTGGCTGTGAGGTCTTCAGAAGCATCACTTACACAGGAGGTTTCACGGTGTTATTATAATTATTAGCCCGATACAGGCCCTGTGGTGGTGACTTTGTCAGGACGAAGCCAGCCCCTTTTGGAGGCTGTGCCTGAGGCCCGTCCCCATGGCTACTCTCAGGGGCGAGGACGCTGCAGTTTGTCTCGGGTGTCCAGACGCCCACCTTCCCTGCACCAGGCCCTGGAGACCATGGCTAGTGCCCACTCGGGGCGCTCCCGGGCACAGGTGATGCTGGCAGACTCTACGCGCTGCAGGAGGAGGGGGTTTCCTTGGCCTCCAGTGCTGCGGGGGGAGGGGTATTCCGGAGGCGGCTCTCCGGGTGGGGTCCCCGGGGTCTCTAGGCACCGAGGGCCGCTATGCGGGGAGGCGCCCCCGGCCTCCCCGCGCTGCGCTCCGGGAGGGGGAACCCCCGGGGCTGTTGTGGGGTGCAGGGTCGCGGTCGGCCTGCACAGGCGCTCGGCCCGTCGGGCGGCGGCTGGGGCCCAATGGTCCGGACGACCCAATGCCGGGGAGGGGGAGGCGCGGCCCAGACAAAGAGATGCTGCGGGAGCCGCCGGGGCCTGTCCGCCCGCGCACCCAGCGCCGCCCGCGGCCCCGCGCCCGCGCCCGCGAAAAAGGGACGGGCCTCGGGCGGCACCCACTGCGCCTGCGGAAGGGGGCGGGGCGAGCGCGGGCCGGCGCCCACTGCGCCTGCGGAAGGGGGCGGGGCGGGCGCGGGCTGGAGGCCGCGACCACCGCGCCTGCGCCGGCCTCGGCGGCGCGCGCGCTCCCGCCGGTTGGCCGCCTCCTTAGCTGCCGCCGCCTCCGTCTCCGCGCACGCGCCCCCAGCCCCGGCCCGAGGCCTCGGCCCGCGCCGCCTGGCTCGCCGCCCCCCGGCCCAGCGGGCCCCGGCTCGGCCGCGCAGCATGCAGCAGCAACAGCCGCGGCGGCGGCGACGGCGGCGGCTCTGAGATGGTGGACGCGGGCGGCTGCCCGGCCGGGGAGGGCTGGAGGAGGATGGAGGCCGCGCCCGACGGCGCCGTGGACATCGTGCCGCTGGACCGCTACGACCCGGCGCGGGCCAAGATCGCCGCCAACCTGCAGTGGATCTGCGCCAAGGCCTATGGCCGAGATGACGTCCCGGAGGAGCTCAGGGACCCCTTCTACATGGACCAGTACGAGCAGGAGCACATCAAGCCCCCGGTCATCCGGCTCCTGCTGGCCAGCGAGCTGTACTGCCGCGTCTGCAGCCTCGTCCTCAAGGGGGACCAGGTGGCCACTCTGCAGGGACACCAGTCTGTCATCCAGGCCCTGTCCCGGAAGGGGATTTACGTGATGGAGAGTGACGACTCCCCCGTGACGGAGCCCGATCTCAGCCACGCACCCATAAAGATGGTGAGTGGCCTGGGCGGCGGGGTGGGGGCGGCTGGTGGGCTGCCGCTGTCCCCCTGCAGCCCAGCAGAGTCACCCCCAAAGTTCAGGGTTTGAGACCACCTTCTCTCTGCGGGCCAGTGGCTGGTTTGGAAAAGGGGGAGGGGACAGCTTCCTGTCGGCTTTTTCTCATGGGGAGCAAACTTTTTGCACGTGTTGTGCCGTAGAATTGTTGAGCCCAACCTATTCAGTGGATCTGCGCCAAGGCCTATGGCCGAGGTGGGCCGGGGGCGCGGGGGAGGGGCCGGGCCTTTGTGCAGTGTCCCCCGCGTGCGGGGCGCGGAGGCGCGGGCTGGCCCGCTGCGCTCTGCGCTCGCGTCGGGGGGCGCGCGGGTCCTGCAGGTGCGGCCAGGGAGCGGCGCTCCCCTGCGCTCGCGGGCGGAACCTCTCCTGTTCGGGCGGGTCGGGCGGGAGTCCAGGGCAGAAACCCTCGACCCCGGCCTTTCTCGATTCTTACCAAATGTCAGGTGTGGAATTCCCTAACGAGCATTCCTTTTAAATGGGTAGGGCTTCATTCCAATCATTACCTTCGGTTAATTCCTGTTTCGAAGAACTAGATAATCTTGTTATTGGTCAGGCCCTAATATGCTTAGTGGATTGAGACGCTCCGATTTCCAGTTCTTGGAATCTTACAGATCGAGTGATTCTCCTGATTGCTTGGCTTCGAAGGCTGTCTTTGATTAATTTCAGGTGCTTCCTTTCAGGTACAAAATTAAGAGTGCCGTGTAATCTTTCTTTAAATTTGAAGCATTTGTTTAAAAATTGCCTCTGTTCTGGTGAAAACGCTCCTGTTTGTAGCGTGAGACCGAAGTGGAGAGAGAACCGTTTCAGAAGAGAGTCTGGTTGACTGGTTTTGAAAACTTGCTGAGCGGGCGTTTCCCGGTGACAGGATCTCACCGGTTGGAGTGGCCTGTGCGACGGATGGACTTATTCATGAGGATAAACACGCCCTGCAAGTCCTAGGGATTAAACGCAGCGCCTCATTTTAAGTTGGTTTTATAGCATGCAAGGAGAGTTTCCCCTTTATTTTGTAGTTTTCAGTGTTACGGTTCTTTTTTATACTTCCACCAAGCTTTATCCAGTTCCGTCTAGTGTGATGGGGAAACAGTGATTTTGGAAAAATAACGGAATTGATGAAAAGCACGTATGAAGTTTTAGAGTTAGGGACAGTGAACGAGTCATCCAGAGCGGCCGCTGAAGTATGGAGCGGCCAGTTTAAGGAAAAGGCCGTGACGGTTGAGCTTCGCAGGGCAGTGTGCGCGGCTGTCCCAACTCCGTGGCCTCCCCTTACACCCACCTCATGTCTCGTGTCGGCTGTTGGTTTGCTTTCCTTTATATTTCAGCACATTTGTTTACATCGCTAAACTCTTGTGGTTTAGTTTTACGTGTTTTTGCACCTGTCATAGCGACCGCTTTATTCTCATCAGGTTCTTGGATTCTTCCTAGCTTCCTCCCATCTTCCCCGCCTTGCTTTTCCACTGCTGTGTAGTATTTCACAAGAAGCCTGTTCACCGTTCCTGGGCGCTGGCTGGGTTCCAGTTCTCTGCTCTTAAGCACAGTGCGTTCTTGGGCATGGCTCTTGGGGCACATGTGCAAAGTTTCACTCCTGTGTGTATTTTTAAGATTTTTGCATATGGAGGTGGCTAAGGTTTTGGTACTGAATGCTATATAGACACAGATGCTTTTAAAAAGCCCTCTCGTTGTTTGCTTTCCAATTTCTTAAGCTTAGTGAATGCATTTTTATCTTGTTGCATTTAGCTTTGGCATTCAGCATGGGATTTGTCAGCTTTCTGGCAATAAATATGCATCTCTTTCAGTGTCACTGTTGGATTAGTCGGGTTTTAGTTCCAGTACCAAGTCACTCTTTAATACTTGTTGACTCTTCAGATAATTAATTCAAAAGTTGATATTAAAATTGTCTTTAAAGTTTCGAAGTGACTGAAGGTGTGTATTTATAGAACAGAACGTGAGCAGGAGCTGCAGGAGATGGGAGGCTGTCCGAGGCTCTGCGGCTGGGCTGCACTGCGTTGCCCATCCCTTGGCTGGGGTGTGCTCATCAGACTGATTTCACGAGCTCTGCTTTCCATTCATTTTTGCAAAATGAGAATGCTTTTCCATTCTGTACTTTGCTTCAGGAAGGGGAGCAGGTGTATTTTTTTTTTTTCTAACTGAGAACTGCTCTTTAAATTTACAAATTTGGGTGATCCCAGTTCAGATGACCGAGAAGGCTCGCCTGGGCTCAGCTGAAGTGATTTCTTCTCTTTAGTTGGCGTGGGGGTCACAGCCTGGAAGGGAGGTTCCCTGCTCCCCAGTGTGGGGTGCTGTCTTTCAGGAGACAGGGTGGGGAGGGGGTTTTGTTAGGATAGTGTGGATTTTTCCCCCCAGAACTCTTCCTACTCCAGGGGCCTATTCTTTGTTTCGTCTTTTGGACGTCTCCATGTGCGTTTCCAGCTTAGTTTTCAGTTAATTAGACATGGCAGTTTCAGTCTGCATGCTTTAATTGTAAATCAGCTTTTGGTGGAGATGATGGTGGAAGTGGCTTAAATCTTTACTTGTTACACAATTGTTCATTAAGTAGCTGAATGAAACCCAGCACCGTTTGTATAGGAACTGAAAGCATGCGGACACTCCAGGGCTAGGTGCTCTGAGGCTGCCTGGTTTTGCGTTTGCCTTTTGGGACTCTCTCTGTGTCCCCAAGGCCACCGTCTGCCATTTGGAGTAAGTGGGGAGGCTCAGGAGAGCTCACCCTTGGCCAGGCCTGGAGGTGGCATATGGTTGTGCAGGAACGTTTCCTCCAGTTTTCTGCATCTGGTGCCACAGCCAAGAACTGTGGGCCGGCTTGTGCTTTTATTTTTAGATTCTTCTCCTCTTTTTTGGGTTAACTCTTGTTTCATGGACAGTGTTTTAATTATTTCCTCAGAAATAATAGATTGGATATGTGGAAAGTTGTTCACTTAAAAGTGTTAGTAAGAAGTAGTAGAACCTGCTTAGCTGGAATATTTTTGTGATGTCCTTTTGGGTGAAAGTTGTAGTTAATTGGTAAAGTTTAAAGGGGTGACTTGGAAGTTTATTTTACAGAATAGAGTGCTGGACTGGAGCTACTGCATTCCTGGCTTTTGATTTTAGCTCATGACCTTAGGAAACCTAAAGGTATTTGGGTCTTGGTTTCAGGGACAGTGGGCGAGTAATAGCTTTTGTTATCTCCCAAGGACAATGTTGAAAAAGTGACCCAGGGAAAGTACTAGAAGGCGCTCGGCTACTTGCAAGTGTGTTGCTGTGTAGCCCAGTGGTGGTCGTTTGGCCCCCTGAGGAGCCCTGGAAACCAGGTTGCAACTCACCACGAGCTGAGCTGCCCTGAGCCACGCCAGACTGGACCGTAGGGGCCACCAGGGTCACCCTTCCCTTTTTACCAGCAGTCAGCTGGGATTGAGAGGGGCCACAGGGCTGTCCAGAGCGCACTGCTAGTGAGGGGTTGACACTCTTGTCCTTCCACAGTCTTGTTAATTAAGCCACTGATTTGGAAACCACGTTGTGGGATGGGAAATCTGTGCCGCCATTGGCGGGGTATTTGTAACCAAGCCGCTGCCGGCTGTCTCATTACTTAGACCACAAGGACAGCTCGGGCTTAATTGATATTAGGAGCAAAATCCCTTCGTTGTCAACTCCAGGGGGTCACCACCTTCCTTTGTTGTCGAATGTTCGGCTAAAAGGGAGCACGTGCCCAGCACTCCTCTCCTGGCCCAGAACTGGAAATGAAATCGGCCGCTGCTCTCGCCCCTGGACTAGCGGGGGAACAGTGGCTGCTGGAGTCTTGGTGGGGAGGCCCTCATTCGTAAGCACGTCGGCAAGTTTTTTTTTTTTTTTTTTTTTTTTTTTTTTTTTTTTTTTTTTTGCGGTACGCGGGCGGAGCCTCTTACTGCTGTGGCCTCTCCCGTTGCGGAGCACAGGCTCCGGATGCACAGGCTCAGCCGCCATGGCTCACGGGCCCAGCCGCTTCGCGGCATGT
>NC_041226.1:83479356-83536236 GCF_002837175.3 Physeter macrocephalus
GGGGCACGAACCCGCGTCCCCTGCATCGGCAGGCGGACTCTCAACCACTGCGCCACCAGGGAAGCCAGGCAAATTTTTTTGATGCGATGATTTGCTCAGTTTATTGGTTATTGAGTTAGATTTTATATTTTAGCAGTCCTTTGTTTTTAGCACGGGATTTGAGTGCTGCTTAGTTGGGAGCTTACAGAGCAGCCTGGGTGTGTCTGCTCAGTGGTACTAGGTACTGTGGGGGTCAGGTCGCTGGTGACATTGTAGCCTGCCCTTCCCCTCTGCTTGCGTGTGCTGAGAACCGCCTGGTGTCTGTGAGGTCAGGGGTTAGGGTTATCCCAGTTCATGCTGTGTCTGCAGGACAGAGTCAGTGCTCACATACTTGTCAGATTGGTGATAGAGTTGGAAATGCCTTTGAAACAGGTGGAATGGAAAGATTTCTGTCCTGGTGGCCGTACGTGGATGAATTTTCATTTCTAAAGCTATAACAGTTTGTACAAGTTCCCTTTCCTGTCCTGATGCCACAAATTAAGGATTAGCCAAGGAACGTAAATCTATCTTTAAGTTCAGACTGTCCTAATCCTTTGAGTCTGAGCGACCCTCAAAAGGGTCGGCCGCTGTTGTGCTTTAGGATGTTAAATTTGTGTATTCTTACAAAAAGCCCTTAATATTTTCTTTGTGTTACATTTATCCTCCTAATAGCTTATAGGCTTCTCCTGCTATTGATTTTTTGGTGGCTGTATCACCATTATATGTACCAGTCTCCTTTTTTACTTCCAACTTCAACTGTTGAAAAACTCAGATTTCTATCGTTTTTCATCTAATCACAAGGTGACCAGGATGGAGCCAATATTACATTCATTCAGCCAGTAATAGCTGTCATGTGCATAATTGTGTTTTACACTACAGGAAGTGCAGGGGGGGAAGTTGTATGATGTTATCTCTTTAGTTGCTTAAAAGTCACATGAATTATTGACATATACAAAGGAAAATGAAATAATGCAAGGACTGAAAAATGGCAGCATGGCATTAGTCCACGAGCTGTCTTGAGGTAGAATATGGAACTGTCAGGTGGGCACACAGGGACCAGGGCTGCAGGGGGCAGTGATCGTTGTGGGAGGGCTGCCTGGGGAGGCTCCGTGGGAGACGGGCTTTGAAGGGTGGCTGATATTTGGAACCCCACCCCCAAGAGTAGAGCAGAGTGCATCTGGCAGGTTCCGTGCAGAGGAAGAAGAGTTCTTGGGCCCTGAGTCGATTAACCTTGTTGTGACAGAGGATTTGTGGACCGAAATAGTAGGTGATTAGTTTGGAAAATAGTGTGGGCCAGATTGTTCACGGTGTTCCAGGCTGGCTAGGGATTTCTTTCACGATGTATGCCTCGGAAGGTTTTTGCGTAGGGTGGTGATGGGTTGAGAGACAGCCTGGCAAGATTCTTCTAGCAGGTTAGAGTGGGAAGAGGCTGTAGTCAGTAGAGTATCCAGGAGCTCGTCTTAGTCCGTTCAGGCCGCTGTAACAAGATATCATAGACTGGGTGGCCTAAGAACAACAGACATTTATTTCTCTCGATTTTGGAGGGTGGAAGTTCAAGATCAAGGTGCCGGTAGATTCGGTGTCTGGTGAGAGCCTGCTTCCTGATTTGTAGACGGCCGTCTTCTCGCTGTGCCCTCATGGCAGAAGGGGTGAGGGAGCTTCATTATATGGGCTCAGATCCCATTCATGAGGGCTCCACCCTCATGACCTAATCGCCTTCCCAAAGCCCCATCTCCTAATACCTTCTTCACCTTGGGGGTTAGGTTTCATTTCATGAATTTTGGGGGACACACACATTAAGTCCATTGCAGAGCTGATGTCGCTTTGGCTCGGAGAACCAAGGTCTTGGCCCGTCTGTCGGCAGTGGGAATCAGAAGGGGAGGTTGAGCCGACAGATGCTAGGCGAGCAGAGTCGTCGAGGCCGGGCTGACGATGCGGTGGGGTGGCAAGTGGGCGAGCACGGGGAAGGGCCAGCTGGGAGGCCGCCTGGAGCCTGTGGTGCCCTTGTGGGAGTATTGATAGTCTTTATTCCCTGGAGCTTTCCTACTTTCATGGCTCTGTTGTCACATAGAGAGAGGTGATCTTTGAGATTTATTTCTGTTTCTGATTTCTTTTGTGTTCCCTCGCCTAGCCCTCTCTTTCTTATTGTTCATGCGAACTAGTTCACTTAAATATCCCTCAGTCACTGTCCTCCAGTTATTTCAAACTCAGGCAAAAGTAAACTTCAATCAGTTCAGCTGAACAGTACGTTGTGACCTGTGGGGTCCTCAGCGTGCTTCTCAGGGCTCACGGAGTGCTGGCCGTGGCCTTGCAAACATAGACCTGTGATGTAAGGCCAAGGAGACTAGTGCCTGAGAGAGGAGCAAGTGCTCTGGCAGAACAGGTGAGGGAGGGTGAGAAACTCCCCTGAGGGAATCTGGAATGTTCCATTGAAGAAAGTAAAGCTGAGTGTGCGGCTCAGGTGGGTAAGAACCAAGTGAAGGTAAGGGAACAGAGAACCAGGACAAGGAAGGCAGGGAGAGTGCTGCATCCTCCAGGCTGAGGGAGAGCTTAGCGCTCTGGTTGGGCTGGAGTGTGAATTTAGCTGCTGCAGAGTTGAGGTGGAGGTGAGATGAATGTAGAGCGCACAGGGTGCCTGGGGCCAGACCTTGGAATGCTTGAATGGCTGATAATTTGGGGTTTTTTGTTGTATGTGACTTGGGGAGCCATTGAAGATTTCTCAGGAGGGAAGAGATGTATTAAACCTTGGCTTTTTAGAGAAGTCTCTGTAGGATGGGTTAATGCCCATTGTTGGGTATACAGTGAAGAATTTTATTTTGCACCTTTGGGAAAACGAACTTCATTGAGATGTACTTGACATACAATAAAATGCACACGTTTTTAAGAGTATAGTTTGATGAGCTTAAACAAATGTATACACCCCTGTGCACAGGGCCACAATCAAGGTAAGACCTTGTCGTCACCTCCAAGGGTTTCCTTGAGCCCCCTGCAGTCAGTCCCCGCCCACAGCCTCACTGATCTGCTCCTGTCACTGGATTAGGTTGGTCCTTCTAGAGTTTCATATGCCTCTAGTCATACATCAGGTATTCTTTGTCTGGCTTCCTTTACTTATTAGTATTTTAGAGACCCATCCATGTGTATAGACCTTTTTGCTTAGGGCTGGTAATAGTCTTCATTGTTTGGCTACCCACATTTTACGTACTTTTTAAAAAAAAATTTATTTCTTCATTCATTTATTTTGGCTGCGTTGGGTCTTAGTTGTGGCACGCGGGACCTTCATCGTGGCATGCGGGATTTTTTTAGTTGCGGCATGCAGACTTCTTAGTTGCGTTTTTAAAAATATTTATTTATTTAATACTTATTCAGTTGTTGATGGATACTCGGATTGCTTCCAGTTTTGTCTACTATGAATAAAGCTGCTGTGAACATTCATGAATATTCAAGTCTGTGTGGGCATGTGTTTTCATTTGTCTTGGGTAAATACCTGGCCATGGAGTTACTGGGTCATATAAGTGTGTTTAACCGCTCAGTTGTTTTCCAAAGTGGCTGTGTCATTTTTTATTTCCACCAGCAAAGTGTGGCATGAGAGTTGCAGTTGCTCTGTATCCTTGCCAACACATGGCATTGTCAGTCTTTTAAATAGTAGCCATTTAAGTGGGTGGGCTGTGATAACTCAACTGTGGTTTGGGTATGCATTTCCCTGCTGACTAATGATGATGAGCTTTTTTTTTTTTAAATAAATTTATTTATGTTTTGGCTGCATTTGGTCTTCGTTGCCGCACATGGGCTTTCTCTCGTTGCAGCGAGCGGGGGCTACTCTTCGTTGCAGCGAGCGGGGGCTACTCTTCGTTGCAGTGCAGGGGCTTCTCATTGCGGTGGCTTCTCTTGTTTCAGAGCACGGGCTCTAGGTGCACGGGCTCCGTAGTTGTGGCTTTTAAATAGTAGCCATTTAAGTGGGTGGGCTGTGATAACTCAACTGTGGTTTGGGTATGCATTTCCCTGCTGACTAATGATGATGAGCTTTTTTTTTTTTAAATAAATTTATTTATGTTTTGGCTGCATTTGGTCTTCGTTGCCGCACATGGGCTTTCTCTCGTTGCAGCGAGCGGGGGCTACTCTTCGTTGCAGCGAGCGGGGGCTACTCTTCGTTGCAGTGCAGGGGCTTCTCATTGCGGTGGCTTCTCTTGTTTCAGAGCACGGGCTCGAGGTGCACGGGCTCCGTAGTTGTGGCACACGGGCTCTAGAGTGCAGGCTCAGTAGTTGTGGTGCACGGGCTTATTAGTTGCTCCGTGGCATGTGGGATCTTCCCGGACCAGGGCTCGAACCCGTGTCCCCTGCATTGGGAGGTGGATTCTTAACCACTGTGCCACTAGGGAAGTCCTTTTTTTTTTTTTAAAGTGCTTATCGGCCAGTTGAATCTTTTTTCCTGTGGAGTGTCTTTTCAGATCTTTGGCCAATTAAAAAAAAAAGTTAAAGTTTTTTTTTTTTTTGAGATAATTGTATACTAATATGCAGTTGTAAGAGATCATACAGAGAGGTCTTGGGCACCCTTTACCAGGTTTCCCCAATGGTAACTTCTTGCAGAACCGTAATATAATATAATATAATATATTATATGTATTATATAATATAGTATATGTAATATATCACAACTGGGCTAGTGACACTGTATAATTAGATACCAGACATTCTGTTCCCACGAGGACCTCTTCTGTACTGTTTCCCTTTTATAGCCACATCTGCCTCCCTTCCTTCTGCTTGCTCGGGTTTATTTTGCCCTTCTTTTTCTAGTTTCGTGAGGTAGGGGCTTAGATTTTTTATTTATTTATTTATTTTAATTTCTTTATTTTTGGCTGCCTTGGGTCTTTGTTGCTGCGTGCGGGCTTTCTTTAGTTGTGGCAGGCAGGGGCTACTCTTCGTTGAGGCACACAGGCTTCTCATTGCAGTGGCTTCTCTTGTTGTGCAGCACGGGCTCTAGGTGCATGGGCTTCAGTAGTTGTGGCACACGGGCTCAGTAGTTGTGGCACATGGGCTTAGTTGCTCCCTGGCACGTGGGATCTTACCAGACCAGGGATCGAACTCGTGTCCCCTGCATTGGCAGGCGGATTCTTCACCACTGTGCCACGAGGGAAGTCCCGGGGCTTGGATTATTGATTATCCTCTTTTCTAGTGTAAGCATTTAGTGCTGTAAATTTTCCACACGGTACTGCCTTAGCCACATCCCACATATGTTGATATGTTGTATTTTCATTCAGTTCCATGTATTCCTCTTTATTTCCTTTGATACTTCCTGTTTGATACATGAATTATTTAAAAGTGTGATTTCCAGTTGTTGAGATTTTCCTGTTTTGTGTTTCAGGTATTATTTCTAGTCTGGTTCCATTATGGTAGGATAGCATACTCTGTGTGATTTCTGTTCTTTTAAACTTGTTAAGGTTTGTTTTATGGCCCAGGATAAGGTCTGTTTTGGTGAATGTTCTGTGGGCATTTGAAGAAAGGTGTTTTCTATTGCTGGGTGGAGTGTTCTACACAGGGCAGTTAGATTCTGTTCATTGGTTGTGTTGTTCAGATCTTTCTCCTTGTTGATTTTATGTCTGGCAATTCTGTCAGTTCTGATAGGTGATGTTTAAGTCCCTCACTATGCTTGTAGTGTCTATTTCTCTTTACAGCTCTGTCCATTGTGTTTTTTTTTTTTTTTAATGAGTTCTGAGGCTCTGTACTTTGGTGCATGCACATTTAGGGCTGTAAAGTCTTCTTGGTGGATTGACCCCTTTACTGTTATGTAATGTCCCACTTTGTCTCTAGTAGTTTTTTTTCTACTTTATCAGGATATTAATGTAGCTATTCCTGTTTTTTTTAAAAAACAATATTTGCCTGGTATAGCCTTCTCTATCCCTTTACTTTCAGTCTACCTACATTGTTGAATTTGAAGTAAGCTGCTTATAAGCCACATATAGTTGTGTTGTGGTTTTTAATCTGCTCTGCCAATCTCTGTCTTTTACTTGGTGTATTTACAGTATTTACATTTAATGTAATTGTTACTGCTTAAGTCTGATATTATTTATTTATTCTGTTTGTTTTCTGTTGTTCCTGGTTTTGTTTGTGTGTTTGTTTTGTTTTTGGGGGCCTTCTTGTGGATTACTTGACTATTTTTTAGGATTCCGTCTTGATTTATTTATCTCATTTTGGGGTATATCTGTATAGCTATCTTAGTGATTGCTCTGGGTATCACAGTATACATATATGACTTCCAACAGTTGACAGGTATTGTTTTATCATTTTGAGTGAGGTGTGGAAACCTTTTTTCCATTTAGGTTCCTTTGCTCTCCCCACTTTTAAATACTACCATTGTCTTGAGTACCTGAAGGTGTTGTAGATTTGTCATCAGATATAATTTAGGAAACTCAGGAGAAGGATAGTCTATTGTATTTACACTTATTACCCATTTCTTTACATTATTTTTTCTTCCTGGTTCTCCAAGATTCCTTTTTTTTTTTTTAAATCATTTTCACAGTTCCCTTTTTAAAAAAAATTTATTTATTTAATTTATTTTTTGCTGTGTTGGGTCTTCGTTGCCGTGTGCGGGCTTTCTCTAGTTGCAGCAAGTGGGGGCTACTCTTCATCGTGGCGCGCAGGCTTCTCATTGCGGTGGCTTCTCTTGTGGAGTGTGGGCTCTAGGCGCGCGTGATTCAGTAGTTGTGGTTTTAAATCATTTTCACAGTTCTCTTTTTAAAAAAAATTTATTTATTTAATTTATTTTTTGCTGTGTTGGGTCTTCGTTGCCGTGTGCGGGCTTTCTCTAGTTGCAGCAAGTGGGGGCTACTCTTCATCGTGGCGCGCAGGCTTCTCATTGCGGTGGCATTTTTCCTTCCTGGTTCTCCAAGATTCCTTTTTTTTTTTTTAAATCATTTTCACAGTTCCCTTTTTAAAAAAAATTTATTTATTTAATTTATTTTTTGCTGTGTTGGGTCTTCGTTGCCGTGTGCGGGCTTTCTCTAGTTGCAGCAAGTGGGGGCTACTCTTCATCGTGGCGCGCAGGCTTCTCATTGCGGTGGCTTCTCTTGTGGAGTGTGGGCTCTAGGCGCGCGTGATTCAGTAGTTGTGGCATGCGGGCTCAGTAGTTGTGGCTCACAGGCTCTAGAGCACAGACTCAGTAGTTGTGGTGCGTGGTCTTAGTTGCTCCGCGGCATGTGGGATCTTCCTGGACCAGGCTGCATTGGCAGGCAGATTCTTTTTTTTTTTTTTTTTTGCGGTACGCAGGCCTCTCGCTGTTGCGGCCTCTCTCGCTGTGGAGCACAGGCTCCGGATGCACAGGCCCAGTGGCCATGGCTCACGGGCCCAGCCGCTCCGTGGCATGTGGGATCTTCCCAGACCGGGGCACGAACCCGCGTCCCCTGCATCGGCAGGCGGACTCTCAACCACTGCGCCGCCAGGGAAGCCTGGCAGGTGGATTCTTAACCACTGTGCTACCAGGGAAGACCTTTGTTGTTGTTTTTTTAAAATCATTTTCTTTCTATTTGGAGAATTTCCTTTAGCCTCTTTTAAGGTTTTCTAGAGACAATTTTTTTTTTTCCTAAGTTTTCTTTTGTCTGAGAATGTCTTTATTTCTCTTTCATTCCTTGAGGATAGTTTTGCCAATCTGGTTGACACTTCTTTTCCTCAAGCACATGTAACGTGTGCCACTTCCCCCTGGCCTCTGTGACTCAGAGGAGAAACCCACTGTCAATTGAGTTGGTGTTCCCTTTTCCTTCACGTGTTCTTTCTTTACAGCTGCTCCAAAATACTTTCTTTGTCTTTAGTTTTCATAAGTTCAATTATGCTGTGTCTTGGCATGGATTTTTTGGGTTTATTCTATTTGGGGTTTACTCAGTTTCTTGAAATCGGTGGGTTTATATGTTTTGCCATGTTTGGGAAGTTTTCAGCCATTATTTCCTTAAATATTGTTTCAGTCCTACTCAGTTTCTTTCCTGGGACTCCAGTGATACAAATATTGGATATTTTGTTATTCTCCCACAGGTCCCTGAGGCTCTGTTCATTTTATATTTTCAGTGTATTTTCTCTGTTGTTCAGATTGGGTAAATTCTGTTTATTTGTCTGCGAGTTCACTGATTCTGTCCTCTGTCATCTCTACTTTACTGTTGAGACGAGTGAGTTTTAAAATCTGATACTCTATTTTTCAGTTCTGTGTTTGATTCCTTTTATAACTCCTTTGCTGAATTTTTTTTTCCAATTTTCATTTATTTCAGGAGACTTTGTGATTGCTTGTGGAGTCATGTTTTTGATGCTTGTTTTAAAGCCGTTTGTTGGATAGTTCCAACATCTTGGTGTTGGTGTCAGTTGATTCTCTTTTCTCATTAAAGTCATGATTTTCTTGGTTCTGGTTATGATAGGCGATCTTTGATTGTTTCCTGGTCATTTTGGCTGTTAATGTTAGGTGACTCTGGGTGCTACTTAAGTTTTTTTTTATCATAGTAAGCAGTCTCCCTGCTTAGGTTCAGCGTGCAGGTCCTGGCCCACTCTGTGGACTGTGGTTCCAGCGGCAGTCTAATGTTCAGAGCCTTGTGGTGCCGTTTTGTTGTGCTTGGTGTGTCTGGTACCTCTGGGGTTCCCACAGCCCCTGCTGGCACTGCTTTAGGAGGCAGGAGTGCCTCTGGGTGGGCTGGGATTCTCCGCCCTCAGGTCGAGGAGCGCCAGGCTGCATGCCTGTTATGGCTCTGGGGGATGCAGAGTGTTTCCTGGGCTGTTCGTCATGGTGCGGTCGCACTGCTGGACTCCCCTGGTGCCCGGTGGTGAGTGGGGGTGTCTCTGGCCTGATGGGGAAGGAGAGCGCTTCCAGGTTGGGTGCCTTGTGGAGGTGGGTGTGGGGCTTCCTGTGGATCCCGCGCTGCCTCTGCCAGGCTGGCCTGGTGTAGCAGGGGGGACTCCCCTTCCCCCTGGAGCAGGAATGAGCCCGCTTGGCTTGCCTTCTGTTTCTAGGCTGCGGGTCAGGAGGTACCAGGCCTGGGTCACCTTTTGTTGGGTGGGGGGTTGTGAGACACCCTGTTGCTGTGCTTTTCCGGTCCTGGGTTCCCAACCAGTTTGCCTTCCTCTTCCACCTTTCAGAGTTCTCTGTTGGTTAGCCTTTGAGTTATTTCCAGGGTTTATAGTTGTACCTAGTAGAGAGGAGCAGGGAAAGACTAATCTGTGCCCTCTTGTCCTGACTTGAAGCTCCTTCTGGCCGCTTTAGAAGTTTTTCCTTTGTCTTTGGATTTTATCAGTATCACTGTGATGTTCTTTGGTGTGTAGATTTCTCCCTCCCTCCCTTCCTCCTTTCCTTCTCCTGCTGGGAAGCATGAATTTTACCAGTATTGGAAAATGCTTGTCCATTATCTGTCGGAATTCTGCCCCATATTTTCTCTCCTTTCTTTCTGGGTCTCCAGTCTCGCTCCTGTGACACTAAGCAGTGTTTGTCGTTTACCTTGTCTGCTGTGTTTTCTGTCCTCTGTGTGTAATGTGCTAGTCAGCAGTCCAGTGTGTAAATTCAGTTTAGGTACTGTATTTTTCTGTTCTGGAATTCCTACTTGGTTCTTTTTCATATCTGCCAAGTTCTTTTGTCTCTTTTTTAAAAAATAATTTCCACTTTTCTGCCAAAATTCTTAGTCTTATCTTTTTTCCTTTCATTGTTTTAAGCATAGTCATTGAAAGTCTGGCTGATACCTCCAGTTAGGGGTCCCGAGGGCCCGTTATTTCATCTTTGGTTTTCAGCGATTTGATTATGAAGTGTGTGGGCCTGGTTTTCTTCAAGTTGGTTCCTAAGCCTGTAAATTGGTTTCTTACCAAATATGGGGAGATTCTAGGCATTATTTATTCAAATGCTTTTTCTGCACCAATCTCCCTTCTGCAGTAATGTAATTACTAAATCTTTCGATGTTGTCCCACAGCTCCCTTAGGCTCTGCTTTTCATTCTGTTGATTTTCCTTCTGCTCTTCAGGTAGATTATTTCTGTTGATCTGTCTTCAAGTTCACTGACTCTTTTCTCTGTTGTTTTGTTCGCCTTTTTAAAAAAAAATTTAACTTAATTTTTATTTAATACAATTTTTAAAGGTTACTTTCCGTTTACAATTATTACAAAATATTGGCTATATTCCCTGCGTTGTACAATACATCCTTGACCCTGTGTCACACCCAATTGTTTGTACCTTCCACTCCCCCACCACTGGTAACCACTAGTTTGTTCTCTGTATCTGTGAGTCTGCTTCTGTTTTGTTCATCTTTTGAATCTGTCATTGAATTTCTTGTTGATACAGTATTTTGCAGTTCTGAAGGTTTGGGTTTTTTTTTTAATAGTTTTTATTTCTCTGTTAATAACTTGTATCTTTCCGTTTGTTTCAAGAGGGCCTCGTGGGGCCTTGTTTTAAAGTCTTCAGTAAGTCTAACATCTGGGTCATCTCAGGGTTGGCATCTGTTGACTGTATTTTCCCCTGAGAGTTGGTCACGTTTTCCTGTCTTTATGTGTTGAGTACTTATGGATTGTGTCCTGGACATTTTTTTTTTTAAAAAATTAATTAATTAATTAATTAATTTTTGGCTGCATTGGGTCTTGGTTGCTGCACGCAGGCTTTCTCTAGTTGTGGCGAGCAGGGGCCACTCTTTGTTGCAGTGCACGTGCTTCTCATTGCGGTGGCTTCTTTTGTTTTGGAGCACAGGCTCTAGGCGCGCGGGCTTCAGTAGTTGTGGCGTGTGGGCTCAGTAGTCTTGGCTTGCGGGCTCTAGAGCACGGGCTCAGTAGTTGTGGTGTGAGGGCTTAGTTGCTCCGTGGCGTGTGGGATCTTCCCGGACCAGGGCTCGAGCCTGTGTCCCCTGCATTGGCAGGTGGATTCTTAACCACTGCGCCACCAGGGAAGTCCAAAACAGGAGAATAATTTATTGTAAGGGTTGCCAGTACTACATAATAAGTGAGACACCACCACTGTGTCCACCGCCACCACCTGCACTACTAGATACTGCCGGTGTCTTAAAGACCCCCCCACCAGGGTGAAGTTTAACCTGTCCCTTTATCCTTGCACTGCCTGCCCTGCATTGGCAGGCGGATTCTTAACCTCTGCGCCACCAGAAAAGTCCCTGTCCTGGACACTTAGAATATTATACTGTGAGCCTGTTTTCCGGGCCCTGCTAAAATATTTTGGATGATGTTCGTGTTTTTTGGTGGTTTGTTAGCAGCTGCGTTGCAGTAAACCCCGTTAGGTTCAGACCAGAAGTCTGTTTTGCCATTTGTGGGCGGTGGTTCCAAGGTCAGTTCAGTTCTTTGGGTCTGTCACACATGGGCCACTTGGGGTCATCCAGGACGGTGTACACAGGTTCAGGATTCCTTATCCACCCCCTCTTCTCTGTGATCCTCCACCCCCTCTCTGGGGGTTTCCAGGGGTCTCTCTTCCTGGCATTTTGACTAGAAGCCAAGCCTGTGTGTTTCCCGCAACCAAGCCTGCCTCACCAAAGGGGGAGAAAAGAGCCCGCGGCGCCCACCTATCCCGCCACCTCTGGGATATGGTTTTGTTATGGAGCTCGCCTGGTGTAGGGGAGGAGAGTCACTGGGCTGTGCCCGGTGGGGCCAGCTGCCGGCTGTTTTCTTTCTCTTCTGTCTGGCATCTCCAGTGAAGAGTGGGGTGCAGGCAGGGGTCCAGAATTAGAAGCCCTCTGTGAGTGCCTGTTTCCACAACCGGAGCGTATAAGTAAGGGACTTCTCGATGGAGACTGTCAGCCATCTCTGGAGCCTCTCTAGTGGATTCTCAGTGGTACAAATGCTGATGCCTGTGAGCCCACAGGACATTCTGGTTTAGCTGGTCTGGGATGGGGCTGGACACGGCCGGGTTTCTGAAGCTCTCAGCGGGTGAGGCTCACCGTCCTGCTGTGTCGTGGAGGCTTTGCCCTCTTGGTTTTCCTCAGACTGGGCTGAAACCCGTCTCGGGCTTCAGGTTGGGGTGGGCGCCTACCTGGGGGTCCTTGCGCCACCCCCCCCCCGGGTGAGTGATGTGGCCTTGGTAGACAGGATGGGACAAAGTGTGACCGACAGCAACGGGAAGAGTGCTTCCTTGGCAGTCTTTTTAGCCTGATTGATAATAAACTTGATAACTGAGACCCGGGTGAGTTTCGCTGAGCGCA
This sequence comes from Physeter macrocephalus, assembly GCF_002837175.3. NCBI lineage: Eukaryota > Metazoa > Chordata > Mammalia > Artiodactyla > Physeteridae > Physeter > Physeter macrocephalus. Next base: position 83,491,513 of record NC_041226.1, read on the forward strand.
GGCTCCGCTCGCAGCGCGGCGACTTACACGTACGTCTAGATTCACCCCCCTCCCGGCCCCGGAGACGGGCCTTCGTGGTGTGCATGGTGTGCACTCGAGGCGGGGGTTCTGACCGGCCAGGTGAGAGGCGCACCCGGTCAAGGCCAGGCTGACGCGCTCAGGTCCTGCTCTCGGCGCACGCGCTGTCCTCGAGCTCTGCTCCTCCCTTCACCCGACCAGCTGGCGCCCTGTTCCTTCTGCATGGAGCTCCGACCCCGTTTTAACTGTAGTCGTGTCCGCATCCTCTCACCCTTCTCGCGGCCTTTCCAGCAGGCCCACTTCCGAGTCCTGAGCCTAGATCGCTGCGGCCAGCTGCAGAACCGCGCTGGCTTTGGCTCCTGATGTTTCTGGTGAATGACAGTGTCCCTCAGACAGCCGTGCCTCACACCTGTGTCCCCAGGTCAGTGTCCTCAGGCCGCTCTCCCACCAGCTCTGTCCGGCTCAGCACTTGGCGGTGACGCCCACACGGGTCCTTCGGCCGTTGCGGCTGCTGACCGAGGGCCCCTGGGCAGTGGGGTGGCCGCGCCCCCGCCCGTGTCGGGAGACAGGAGGGCGAGCGAGCCAGAGGGCGAGCGAGCCGGGGCCGAGCGGGGAGGGGCGGGTCCCGGTGCTGCCCCCGGACGTGACCCTCCCTCCCTCCCAGGCTCACTTCCCAGCCAGCCGCGTGAGCTGCAGGCGGGAGGCGCTGCGGGGCTGCGGCCGGGTCCTGCCCTCACTCCCGGCGTGGGTCCCCGCTGCTCCCCGCCGGCGGAGAAGGTGGCCCCTGTGCTGAGCGAGCGCCGTCCGTTCTCCTGGGTGGGGTCACTGCGTGTGCGCGACGGCGCTGCCCGCGAGGCGTGGCCTGAGCGTGGGCGCCGCGGGGGCAGCGGGGGTTGGCGGGGGCGCAGTGAGAGACCAGAGACCCGGGCTCAGCCCCGGGCCGCGCGGCCGAGCGAGTCACATGGAGGTCTGGTTTCCCGGTGCATCTGAACCTGACGTTTACGCTGGACTGTAGTCCATCAAGTGTGCGGCAGTGTTATGTCTAAAAGACAACCTACGCGGCTTCGTTAAAAACACTCTGTTGGGGACTTCCCTGGTGGCGCCGTGGTGAAGAATCCGCCTGCCAGCGCAGGGGACACGGGTTCGAGCCCTGGTCCGGGAAGATCCCACATGCCGCGGAGCAACTCAGCCCGTGCGCCACAACTACCGAGCCTGCGCTCTAGAGCCCGTGAGCCACAACTGCCGAAGCCCGCGCGCCTAGAGCCCGTGCTCCACAACAAGAGAAGCCGCCGCAATGAGAAGCATATGCACCGCAACAAAGAGTAGCCCCCGCTCGCTGCAACTGGAGAAAGCCCGCGCGCAGCAACGAAGACCCAACGCAGCCAAAAAAAGAGAAGAAAAAAAACACTCTTGCTACGAAATTCCAGTTACAATAGACTGCAGATCACCTTAACAAATATAATAGTAATGACAAAGTTTGAAAACTGCAAGAGTTATTACTAAAATGGCACACAGACACAAAGTGAGCAAATGCCGTTGGAAAAATGGAGCTCAGAGACTGGCTAGATGCAGGCTTCCCCCAGACCTTCAACCTGGAGAAAACAGTGTCTGCAGAGCGCTGCAAAGTGAGGTGCAGCTGGACTGGACTGCAGAGTCCCCCCTTTGGGGGACAGTGGTTGACAGCTTGCAGAGCAAGAGTGAAGGACAGCGGGTGGGGAGACTGTCGCAGCCACCGGGAAGGCTTTGCACACACGGCGGGCGTGTGTGTGTGGGAAGCGGTGTAGATGCCGTGGACCACGGTGGCTTCATAGTTGGTTTCTGACTCTTGTGACCTTGGGCACGTTGCTGACTGTCTCTGTGCCTCGGTTTCCTCATTTGTGACGTAGGGACCGAAGTCGTGATTTGGTGGGATCGAGGGGGTGCTTGGTAACATGGCTGTATCGTTTTGTGCCGCCCGGTCCAAAGATGCGCGGAGGCTCGCGGCTGCGCTTCCGGCCTGGTTGTCGCAGCAGCGGCAGGCCTGGTGCTTTCCTCTAAAGGCCTGGCGTCTGGCCTTGTAGTCACCTGATTTGACAGCAGACGGGATGCACCTGGCTCCCTCCCCAGGGCTGGTGCTGGGTGCTGGGTGTGGCCTGGCTGTGCGCGCGCGGTCCCGGCCTCCCTTCGGCCCACGAGCCCCCTCCCGCTCCCGCACCTGCTCCTTGCTCTCCTGCGTCAGGAGAGGTGCTCGTGGGGGTGGGGCGGTGGTGTCGCTCAGTGCTGCGCGAGGCTTGCTTGCGTCTGCTGGCGGAGGAGAGCAGGCCTTGCCGCGCAGCCGGGTCTCCCACCTTGTTAGTTGCCTGTCCGTCGGCCGCGTGCCGTCGGCCCTGAGCCGTGTCTGGAGAGAGTGGGGTGCCGTCGTGCTCACGCGGCGGCCTCCTCCCCGTGCAGATGACGTCCCGGAGGAGCTCAGGGACCCCTTCTACATGGACCAGTACGAGCAGGAGCACATCAAGCCCCCGGTCATCCGGCTCCTGCTGGCCAGCGAGCTGTACTGCCGCGTCTGCAGCCTCGTCCTCAAGGGGGACCAGGTGGCCACTCTGCAGGGACACCAGTCTGTCATCCAGGCCCTGTCCCGGAAGGGGATTTACGTGATGGAGAGTGACGACTCCCCCGTGACGGAGCCCGATCTCAGCCACGCACCCATAAAGATGGTGAGTGGCCTGGGCGGCGGGGTGGGGGCGGCTGGTGGGCTGCCGCTGTCCCCCTGCAGCCCAGCAGAGTCACCCCCAAAGTTCAGGGTTTGAGACCACCTTCTCTCTGCGGGCCAGTGGCTGGTTTGGAAAAGGGGGAGGGGACAGCTTCCTGTCGGCTTTTTCTCATGGGGAGCAAACTTTTTGCACGTGTTGTGCCGTAGAATTGTTGAGCCCAACCTATTAGGTTGTTTCACGTGTATCTTCTAAGTATTTTTGTGCCAAAATAAGGAAGGAAATACACCTTTCCTCCCCAAGTGTCTCCCCGCATCTTTCCCGGAAAGCCGCCCCGCCAGTGTGACTTTTCCAGGCTGCTCCAGGTCTGAGCCGCCTGTGGCTCCTCCCACGTGGCTTTAACTTAGGCCATCCTCAGGCGTTCTGCGTTCTGTGGTTTCTCACTCTTGGCCTTTGTGGATGTGTGTTGTGGATCGAGAGGATGTTACTGGTTCTGGGAAGAAAGGGCTCGAAGGCCTGGCGTGAGTTCAGTGTGCAGGGCCCCTGACCGGCCCCAGGGGCCTCTGGTGGTCACGGGGCCTCGGGCACGTCTCTTGGCCCCTTGTACCTTTGCCCACAGCTGAGCAGCAGGGAAGCCCCGGGCTCTCACGGGGTCGTCAGAGGTGAGGAAGGGGGGGTCACGTACAAGTAGAGATCTGAGTGCCTCCTTAGGTGCAGAGGAAGACAGACAACGGAGGCATTCAGCTGTGGGTCTAGGGAGGGTCTCCGTGTTGACCTGGGGCGGAAAGGCAAGGTTGGGTGACTGACTGCTGCCTCTGCCCCCAGAGCGCCCACATGGCGATGGTGGACGCGCTCATGATGGCCTACACCGTGGAGATGATCAGCATTGAGAAGGTGGTGGCCAGCGTCAAGCGCTTCTCCACGTTCAGTGCCTCGAAAGAGCTTCCCTACGACCTTGAGGACGCCATGGTCTTCTGGGTCAACAAGGTGAGCGCTGGGGGCCCTGCCTGGAATGGGGGCGAGCAGCGTGAGTGGCCGGGGTGCCCCTGGGGTGTGGGTCCTCTTCCCCCTGAGAGCGGCGGCCTCAGAGGTGTGTCCACTGAGGTTCAGACAGACAGGAGCTGCAGAGGGGAGCGGCACGGGCCTGTAGGAGGCCCAGGTGCGTTGGTGGCGCAAGTTAATAAATTCGTTTTGTTCTTATCTCAGGCACCTCTGTGCATTCATGGAGATCTCAATTTAGAAGGCATTTTGATTAAGAGAAAAATGGTAGCTTCCTAAATGCTGTTTTTTTCCTTTTATGTTTAGAGGCTTACAATGTGCCTGTCTATACAGTCTTCATAAAGAATGTTCATTTTTCATGGTGTGTGATTATAGGATTACCTTACCAAAGCCTTTCGGTTTTTCAGCCTCCTCATTTGCCAAAAGGTATTCAGTTAGGGACACTTTATTAAGCAGAGGAAATGGAAGATTGAGCAGCTCCTTGCAGAGCTGTATCATATGCAGGAAATTTGGAGTTACTTCGTTACGCAGTTTGCACACGTATCCCCTGTCACGTAAGGGCTTTATCAGAGGTGAGGTGAGAGTCCGTGGCCGTGGGATTAGTTGAAGAACGCAGCAGAGCCTGGCAGAGCCTGCGTTCTGCTCCCTTGGACGGCCGCCTCGTCGCGGTGATGCCGCCCTGCTCTTTTCTTGGTTCCTCCCTCGTGTGGGTCTGGGGCATCAAGTGGATGAGCAGACCACCTTCACCCTCTGACCCCGCAGTGAGGTGGAGGGCTTTTCTAGGACTCACGTGGAACCTCCGGTCCTGGTGGGACTCAGGAGCTGGCCAGTGCCCACAGGGTCGCTTCCCGGTGGCGGCACCTCCTCGTCCTCGTCCCCTGGCTTCACATAGTGGTACATGCGGGAAGCGTTCCACAGGGATTTGGTTAAAAAACGATGTTCTGGAGTGGTGTTTCCACAGGAGCCCGGGCCTCCGGGGGATGGTTCTGTGATCCGAGCCCGAGCTCCCTTCCTATGGCCACAAGTTCAGATTTTCTTTTCCTTTAACAACTTTTATTGATTTTTCTCCCCTTACCAAAGGAATGGCATAGTTATTATAGACATTTAGAAAACACGGACGAGCAAACAGAAGAAAGTGAAAATTCCCCATGACCTTGCCACCTGTAAACGTAGTGCTTTGTCGTAAAGGGTACTAAATTCTCATAGTTTTTATTTATCTGGGTGTAACATCCAGACTTAAAGGCACAGTTGGGGTCTTCCAGGCACTTGACCATAGGCTGAGGTTTGCGTTTGGTGAGATGTGGTGAGTATGGCCCGGGCCATTCTGAGGCCGCCCGCCTGCCTGCCGTGGTCTCGACGCGTCGGGGCCGAGCTGTCCCCTCCTGCAATAAGCAGCCGTCTCCCTGAGCATCTCGATGACTTCCGCCCACATGTTCCTGGTGGGCAGTGGTTGAGATTAAGCTGAGGTTCATTTTTAAAGGCTTTTGATTAGTTTTTGCCAAATTCTGACCATGAAGACTGTACCGTTTTTCTCATACTGTTTAGTCTGTGTGTTTTTTTCCCGTGCCTTCTCATATATTGGATATTATTAAAAAATACCTGCCGAGTTGAGAGGTGAAAAAGAGCACCTTTTACTTCTATTTCTTCACTTGCTGATAAAGTTGAAGTTTAAGGAAGAGAGTATATGTCTGGCTGTTTTTCTCCCTTTTGGGTAATTTGTTTTGGCCAGGGTTCTTTGGGCAGGGCTGGGGGAACATGCCTTCCCCTTCCTGCCCAGGACCCTCCTGTTTCCAGGGTGTTTGCCGTGTGTTCATCGGCGCTTCCCGGGTGCTCGTGGCCTGTTTGCCTGGGACTTGGTGGCCGGCCCAGCAGCACCGCTGTGTCTCCTCCCCCCATGTGGTGTCCCCGCCGTGTGGACACCGCCTCCTGACTTGCTGTTGTGACAGGTGTCCCCACTGCTCGGCGTGGTCACGCGGCCGCCTTGGCCAGGTCCGCGGTCGCACCTGACGCTGTACTGACTGTGTGGGTTTGTCACAGCTCACGCCCCTTCTCGTGCCGCGCTCCATTCTCCCAGCAGTTAATGCTGGCTTCAGCTTTTCATGATCCTTTCCCCCTCGCCCAGTATTTCTGTTTTTATTCCACGTGCTCCACGTTTTGCTGTTTCCTTAGCATCCGTGTGAATTTCAGTTTCTCGGTGCGGAGGTGTTTCCCTCAGGTGAGTGCTCTGACCTCCACACCCGCTGCTGTCCTGCAGGTCCTCCCCAGAGTCCCATCAAGGGGGGGATTCCCGCAGTCGCTACCTTCCTGGGGCTCCTCTCGGGCGGGTCCTCTGCTGCAGGGTGCGATGCGCTCCCGCCTTCTGTGCCTTCGGAGGGTCTCAGCTCACGTGCCTTCCCTGAGCTGTGATGGGACCTTAGCTCCCCGCGGCCTCTCCCCTGTGGACGCTGTCACCTGACAGGCTTCCAGCTGGGCCTGGAGACCTTCCCTCCTTCCTCACGCTGATGTGTTTTCTCTCCACAGAAAGTTGCTGCACGTTTAATGAGGTTTGGGCTCTGGGGAGGTTTGACATCGGTGAGTTTTCTCTTCAGCATCAGTCTTAGATGTCTAACGAGGTCTGAAGTCTCTTGGAAACTCTGTTCCTAGGTTCCGTGGTCCCAGGATCGCGGCTGTGTGCGCACACCTGAGGCAGGTGTCAGCTCCCCTCACACCCGCCCCGGCCTGCCTTTCTCCTCGGGTCTTTCCAGAGGGTCGCTTCTCACGTTTGGCTCCGCGTGCGGGTGCCCTCGTCCCCGTCAGCATCTCTGGATTCACAGGGCAGGCCTGTCACGTGGCCTCGGAGTTTCTCTTGCTGTGTGGCATCGATTTTGGGGACCGTCCTGCCGCAGACTGGATGGTTGCTGATGGGCCTCCTGCACGCCCGCCACCTGAGACGTTGAGAGACCCCTCCGCTTGGCGGTGGGCCAGCCCAGCTGCTGCCCCCGGCCCGTGCGTCGTGTGGGGAGCACGTCCTTGCAGTGCCCCCCCGGCCCTGCTCAGAAAGGCCGCAGCTTGCCCTTCCCACACCACGCCCTCTGAACCAGCCCCTCCCTCCTCGGGTGATCAGTCACCCTGGGGGCCAAAATCGCTCCCTGGGGTTGGGGGCGCCACCGAGCCATCCGCCGGCTTCCCTGTCCTGTGTGAGTGTGACTGGGTGATCGCCTCTGTGTTCCGGGAGTTTTCCCACGAACCGTCTTACTGTGGCTCTTTTTATTTTTTATTGACGCCCAGCCAGTAGCGTGAGTCTTTTACTACATAACTCCCCAGCTTTGCCCAAACATGTTTTATATGCAATAAATGGACCCAGTTCCTTGAGTGTTGACGAGTGGCTACATACGTTTAGCATTCGCAGTCAAGGTAACATTTCCGTCATCCAAAAAAAGTTCCTCTGTGCTCGTTTGCAGTTAATCTCCTGCCTGGCCCAAATAACTACTGATCTGCTTTCTTTTTTTTTTTTTGCGGTACGCGGGCCTCTCACTGCTGTGGCCTTAATCTCCCGCCTGGCCCAAATAACTACTGATCTGCTTTCTTTTTCTTTTTTTTTTTTTTTTTTTTTTTTTGCGGTACGCGGGCCTCTCACTGCTGTGGCCTCTCCCGTTGCGGGGCGCAGGCTCCGGAGGCGCAGGCTCAGCGGCCACGGCTCGCGGGCCCAGCCGCTCCGTGGCACGTGGGATCTTCCCGGACCGGGGCACGAACCCGTGTCCCCCGCGTCGGCAGGCGGACTCTCAGCCACTGTGCCACCAGGGAAGCCCCTGATCTGCTTTCTTCACTAGAGATTAGTTTTATCTCTTCTAGGTCCTGGTAAAGATGGAATCACGTGGTATGTACTCTTTTTGTGTCTTTCACTGACTACGGTGTTTTTGAAGTTGATCCATGTCATTGTGTCCATCAGTAGTTTGGTGCTTTTGAAACTCGGTAGGATTCCACTGCACGAATGCACTACAGTTTGTTTATCCGTTCTCCTGTTGATGGGCGCTCGGCTTGTTTCTAGTTTTGTCTGTTACGCATAGAGCTTCTGGGAACATTTGTGCACAAGTCTTTATGTGCAGATATATTTTCATTTCTTTGAGTAAATACTTAGGAGTGAGTTGCTGGGTCACATGACGATCAGTTTACCTTTAGAATAAACTGTCAAAGTGTTTTCTGAAGTGACTGTGCCATCCTAGACTCGCACTAGGAAGACAGGAGAATTCCAGCGTTCCACGTTCTGCTGACACGTGGTATCGTCAGGCTTTCGGTTTCAGCCGTTTGGGTGGATGTGTAGAGGTATGTCATGGTTTTAATTTGCATTTCTTTAAGACTAAAGATGTTTCTGTGTATCTTGTTAGGTGTCTGTTCACATATTTTGCCCAATTTTTAATGAGGTTGTTTGTCTTAATGAGTTTCAAGCATATTTTATGTGTATAAAGATTTAGGGATCCAGTGCTTTCCAAGGTATATATGCTTGTAATGTGTCTTTATTGTTTTGGTGTCAGGATAATGCGAGTGTCAAAAAGAGAGTTGGGAAGTATTCCCTCCTTCATTTTGTGAAACACTTTTTGTATTTTTATTATTACTAGTATTATTTTGTCCTTAAATCTTTGATGGAGTCACTGGTGAAGCCATCTGGGCCTGGAGTTTTCTTGGAAGGTTTTAATTATGAATTCAATTTCTTTAGTGTACATATAAGGTATTTAGGATTTCTATTTAATTTTGTGACTTTTAAGGAATTTGTCAATTTTATTTAAATTTTTGACTTTTTTGGCATAGTCGTAGTTCTTTATCATCCTTTTAGTGTATTATGATCTGTAGTGACGTCCCCTCTTGTTTCCTGCTCTGTAATTTCTGTCTTTTTTTCTTCCCTTTGTTGGTCTGGTTTATCAACTTTATTAATCTTCTAAAAAACCTGCTTTTGGTTTTTGTTGATTTCTCCAATTTTCTATATAATTCCTCCTCTTGCTTTTATTATTTTTCTTTCTGTTTATTTCGAATTTATTTTTCTCTCCTTTCTAGTTTGTTAGTTCTTTTAAAACCTTTCTACATTTTAATATAAACATTTAAAGTTGATAATTCCTCTTTAAGTAGTGCTTTAGCTGCACTGTACACATTTTTATATGTTGTGGTTTTCTTCATTCTCTTTAAAATATTTTGTTTTAGTTGCGAATTCTCGTTTTATCAATGGATTATCTAGAAGTTTGTAATTTAGTTTTCATATGTTTGGAGGTGGGGTGGTTCTAGGTATCTTAGTGTTTTGGTTTCTAATTCCGTTGTGGTCAGAGAGCGTAGTCTGTGTGGTTTCATTTCAGTCCTTCTGGATTTATCGAGACTTGTTTTGTGGTCCACTGCATGGTCTTGCAGAGTGTTCCGTGTGTACTTGAAAAGAACCTGCGTGTTCTGCTGTTGTCAGTGGAGTACTTTGTAAGTGTCAGTTCAGGTTGGTTGGGTGTGTTTGCATCGCTGGAGTTTTAGGCCCCATCAGTCACTTACCCAGAGAGGAGAGTTGAAATCTCTAGCAGTAATTTTGTCTATTTTACCTTTTGGTTGTGTCAGTTTTTGCTTTGTGTATTTTTTTAGTCTGTTGTTACATTTATACACGTTTAGGATTTTTCTGTCCTTTTGCGGTCGTGAAATGTCTCTTTCTCACAGGTGACAATCCTTGCCTCCAGCCTTGGCATGACCAGTGTGCACGCGACGTATCCCTTCCCTTCCTCTTATTTTTAACCCCTCGTTGTCTATTTAAAGCGAGTTTCTTATGGGCGCCCTACAGTCAGTCTGGGCCTTATCATTGGAGTGTTCGATTTAATTGCATTTCATGTGATGATGGAGACTTCTGGGTTTTACATCTTGTGTGCCTTCTATATCTTTTCTTTGTCTTCCTTCTTTTCTGGCTTATTTTGGTTTGGGCATTTTTACTACTCCATTTTATCTCCAATATTTTTTGGGGGGGCTGCTTTAGGGTTTACAGATTTCATCTTCAGCTTTTCATCGTCTGCCTTCAAATAAAGTGATACCATTTCACAAATAAGATCAGAAATGTCTTTTCCCCTTTTGGCCTTTGTGCCACTGTGGTCATTCATTTCATTACAGCCCCAGATAAGTTACTTCCACCTTCAACAGCCAGTTATCTTTTAAAGTAATTAAAAATGGTTAACAGTATTTATCCACATATTTTCCATTTTTATTGCTCTTCATTCCCTTGTGTAGATAAAGAGTTCTCAAACCTTTTGGTCTCAGAACGCCTTTACACTCTTAAATACCGTGGCCCTCAAAGAATTTTTAGAAAATCTCTCAATATTTACTGTATTAGAAATTAAAAACAGGAAATTTTTTTTTTTTTTTTTTTTTGCGGTACGCAGACCTCTCACCGCTGTGGCCTCTCCTGTTGCGGGGCACAGGCTCCGGACACGCAGGCTCAGCGGCCATGGCCCACGGGCCCAGCCGCTCCGTGGCATGTGGGATCCTCCTGGACCGGGGCACGAAGCGGCCATGGCTCAAGGGCCCAGCCGCTCTGCGCGTGTGGGATCTTCCCGGACCCGGGCACGAACCCGTGTCCCCTGCATTGGCAGGCGGACTCTCAACCACTGCGCCACCAGGGAAGCCCCAAAACAGGAAAATTTAAAAAGATTTATTAATTCACTTAAAAGTAACAGCTCATTCCATGTTAATGTAAGTGATGTGTTTTTAATAAAAAATAACTATTCTCAAAAATGAAACAAGTGGTGATATTTTACAGTTTTGTAAGTTTCTTTAATGTCTGGCTTACCAGAAGACAGCTGGATTCTTACCTGCCTTTGCATTTCATCTGCTACGGTATGTTGTTTTTATTGATGTAAAGGAAGAAAGTCTGGTTTCATGTGGATACGTAGTTGAAGAGGGGACAGTGCTTTCATAATCTTTTCAGATAATTATGCACATCTCTTTGATTCTATACCAAAACTTGACAAGTGGTAGTTTCTTGAAGGTTAACTGAAATGTGGAATTTGAAACTGTTACCAATTAACTTTTTTTTTTTTTTTTGTGGTACGCAGACCTCTCACCGCTGTGGCCTCTCCCGTTGCGGAGCACAGGCTCCGGACGCGCAGGCTCAGCGGCCACGGCTCACGGGCCCAGCCGCTCCGCGGCACGTGGGATCTTCCCGGACCGGGGCACGAACCCACGTCCCCTGCATCGGCAGGCGGACTCTAAATCAACCACTGCACCACCGGGGAAGCCCCCAATTAACTTTTTTTAAAAGTTGAAATATAATTCACATGCTGTAGAATTCGCTATTTTAAAGTGTGTGGTTCAGTGGCTTTTAAGATATTCACCAGGTTGTGCAGCTGTCACCACCACTTGCAGACATTTTTATCACACCCAGAAAGAGACGCTGGTGCCATCCGCAGTCCTTCCCTGGCGGCCCCTGGCGGCCACTCCTCTGCTTTCTGTCTCTCTGGATTTGGCCGTTCTGAACATTTCATTTAAATGAAATCTACAGTACGTGGCCTGTTGCCTCTGACTTTATTCATGCAGCATATTTTCGCGTCTCAAGCGTGTTGTAGCGCTTATCAGTACCGCATTCCTTTTATGGTTGAGTAATGCTCAGCCGTATAGATATGCTGAGCTTTGTTGAGCCATTCCTTAGCTGGTGGGCATGTGTGTTTTCCACTTTTTGGCTATCGTGACTCCTGCTATGAGCATTCAAGTACGAGTGTTTGTGTGGCTGTGTTTTCACTTCTCTTGGGTTTATACCTAGGGGTGGAATTGCTGGGTCGTGTAGGAACTCTGTGTTTAACTCTGTGAAGAGCTGGCAGACTGTCTCCACGACTGCTGCACGGTTTATATTCCCCCAGCAACACCAGAGGTTTCCAGTTTTCCACGTCCTTGCTAACACTCATTTTCTGGTTTTTTGATTCCAGCCATTTTGGAGGGTGTGGCATGGTATCTCATTGTGGTTTAGATTCACATTCCCTGATGGTAATGATGGGAAACCATTTTTCATGTGTTTATTGGCCATTTGTAGATCTTTTTTGGAGAAATGTCTGTTCACATCCTTTGCCCCTTTTAAAATTGGATTATTTCTCTTTTTATTGTTGCAAGGATTCTTTTATATGATCTAGATACTGGCCCAGGGAACTTTTTTTTTTTTTTCGGCTGCGTTGGGTCCTCGTTGCTGCGACGCAGGCTTTCTCTAGTTGCGATGAGCGGGGGCTACTCTTCATTCCAGTGCACTGGCTGCTCACCGCGGTGGCTTCTCTTGTTGCGGAGCACGGGCTCTAGGCACGCCGGCTTCAGTAGTTGTGGCACGTGGGCTCAGTAGTTGTGGCTCACGGGCTTAGTTGCTCCGCGGCATGTGGGCTCTTCCCGGACCAGGGCTCGAACCCGCGTCCCCTGCATTGGCAGGCGGAGTCTTAACCACTGAGCCACCAGGGAAGCCCCCAGTGAACTTTTTGTACTCTGTTGTATTAAAGTCTTTCTTATATTTTTCCTGGTCCTGTTACTCACGATTTTGTAAGGTCGCGGCTTGTCACTGGGAAAATTGTCCTGCTGAGTTGTATGGATCTTCCCAGTGTTGTCACACGTCATGATATAGTATCAAAAATTACATTCATGGACGCGCAGGCTCAGCGGCCACGGCTCACGGGCCCAGCCGCTCCGCGGCACGTGGGATCTTCCCGGACCGGGGCACGAACCCACGTCCCCTGCATCGGCAGGCGGACTCTAAATCAACCACTGCACCACCGGGGAAGCCCCCAATTAACTTTTTTTAAAAGTTGAAATATAATTCACATGCTGTAGAATTCGCTATTTTAAAGTGTGTGGTTCAGTGGCTTTTAAGATATTCACCAGGTTGTGCAGCTGTCACCACCACTTGCAGACATTTTTATCACACCCAGAAAGAGACGCTGGTGCCATCCGCAGTCCTTCCCTGGCGGCCCCTGGCGGCCACTCCTCTGCTTTCTGTCTCTCTGGATTTGGCCGTTCTGAACATTTCATTTAAATGAAATCTACAGTACGTGGCCTGTTGCCTCTGACTTTATTCATGAAGCATATTTTCGCGTCTCAAGCGTGTTGTAGCGCTTATCAGTACCACATTCCTTTTATGGTTGAGTAATGCTCAGCCGTATAGATATGCTGAGCTTTGTTGAGCCATTCCTTAGCTGGTGGGCATGTGTGTTTCCACTTTTTGGCTATCGTGACTCCTGCTGTGAGCATTCAAGTACGAGTGTTTGTGTGGCTGTGTTTTCACTTCTCTTGGGTTTATACCTAGGGGTGGAATTGCTGGGTCGTGTAGGAACTCTGTGTTTAACTCTGTGAAGAGCTGGCAGACTGTCTCCACGACTGCTGCACGGTTTATATTCCCCCAGCAACACCAGAGGTTTCCAGTTTTCCACGTCCTTGCTAACACTCATTTTCTGGTTTTTTGATTCCAGCCATTTTGGAGGGTGTGGCATGGTATCTCATTGTGGTTTAGATTCACATTCCCTGATGGTAATGATGGGAAACCATTTTTCATGTGTTTATTGGCCATTTGTAGATCTTTTTTGGAGAAATGTCTGTTCACATCCTTTGCCCCTTTTAAAATTGGATTATTTCTCTTTTTATTGTTGCAAGGATTCTTTTATATGATCTAGATACTGGCCCAGGGAACTTTTTTTTTTTTTTCGGCTGCGTTGGGTCCTCGTTGCTGCGACGCAGGCTTTCTCTAGTTGCGATGAGCGGGGGCTACTCTTCATTCCAGTGCACTGGCTGCTCACCGCGGTGGCTTCTCTTGTTGCGGAGCACGGGCTCTAGGCACGCCGGCTTCAGTAGTTGTGGCACGTGGGCTCAGTAGTTGTGGCTCACGGGCTTAGTTGCTCCGCGGCATGTGGGCTCTTCCCGGACCAGGGCTCGAACCCGCGTCCCCTGCATTGGCAGGCGGAGTCTTAACCACTGAGCCACCAGGGAAGCCCCCAGTGAACTTTTTGTACTCTGTTGTATTAAAGTCTTTCTTATATTTTTCCTGGTCCTGTTACTCACGATTTTGTAAGGTCGCGGCTTGTCACTGGGAAAATTGTCCTGCTGAGTTGTATGGATCTTCCCAGTGTTGTCACACGTCATGATATAGTATCAAAAATTACATTCATCAATATCATCACCAATCCAATCAGAAAATCCTTTCCATGTTAGGGAGGTATCTAGTTTATGGCAGAAACAAATTTTCTAAAATTTTTAACTTCCAGTATTTTATTGTGAAAAATTTTAAACATGCAGAAAAGTTGACAGAATTATACAGAGAACACCCTGTATCCACCACCTAGATTTTACAGTGAACATTTTTTTACAATACTTGCTTTATCACTTTTCCATCCATCCATCTATTCTAATTCATTTATTTTATTTTATCTATTTACTTTTTGGCTGCGTTGGGTCTTTGTTGCACACGGGCTTTCTCTAGTTGGAGCGAGCAGGAGCTACTCTTCTTTGCGGTGTGCGGGCTTCTACGACTGCTGCACGGTTTATATTCCCCCAGCAACACCAGAGGTTTCCAGTTTTCCACGTCCTTGCTAACACTCATTTTCTGGTTTTTTGATTCCAGCCATTTTGGAGGGTGTGGCATGGTATCTCATTGTGGTTTAGATTCACATTCCCTGATGGTAATGATGGGAAACCATTTTTCATGTGTTTATTGGCCATTTGTAGATCTTTTTTGGAGAAATGTCTGTTCACATCCTTTGCCCCTTTTAAAATTGGATTATTTCTCTTTTTATTGTTGCAAGGATTCTTTTATATGATCTAGATACTGGCCCAGGGAACTTTTTTTTTTTTTTCGGCTGCGTTGGGTCCTCGTTGCTGCGACGCAGGCTTTCTCTAGTTGCGATGAGCGGGGGCTACTCTTCATTCCAGTGCACTGGCTGCTCACCGCGGTGGCTTCTCTTGTTGCGGAGCACGGGCTCTAGGCACGCCGGCTTCAGTAGTTGTGGCACGTGGGCTCAGTAGTTGTGGCTCACGGGCTTAGTTGCTCCGCGGCATGTGGGCTCTTCCCGGACCAGGGCTCGAACCCGCGTCCCCTGCATTGGCAGGCGGAGTCTTAACCACTGAGCCACCAGGGAAGCCCCCAGTGAACTTTTTGTACTCTGTTGTATTAAAGTCTTTCTTATATTTTTCCTGGTCCTGTTACTCACGATTTTGTAAGGTCGCGGCTTGTCACTGGGAAAATTGTCCTGCTGAGTTGTATGGATCTTCCCAGTGTTGTCACACGTCATGATATAGTATCAAAAATTACATTCATCAATATCATCACCAATCCAATCAGAAAATCCTTTCCATGTTAGGGAGGTATCTAGTTTATGGCAGAAACAAATTTTCTAAAATTTTTAACTTCCAGTATTTTATTGTGAAAAATTTTAAACATGCAGAAAAGTTGACAGAATTATACAGAGAACACCCTGTATCCACCACCTAGATTTTACAGTGAACATTTTTTTACAATACTTGCTTTATCACTTTTCCATCCATCCATCTATTCTAATTCATTTATTTTATTTTATCTATTTACTTTTTGGCTGCGTTGGGTCTTTGTTGCACACGGGCTTTCTCTAGTTGGAGCGAGCGGGAGCTACTCTTCTTTGCGGTGTGCGGGCTTCTTGTTGCGGAGCGCAGACTCTGGGCCTGTGGGCTTCAGTAAGTTGTGGCTTGCAGGCTCAGTAGCTGTGGCTCGCGGGCTCTAGAGCGCAGGCTCGGTAGTTGTGGCGCACGGGCTCAGTAGCTGTGGCTCGCGGGCTCTAGAGCGCAGGCTTGGTAGTTGTGGCGCACGGGCTTAGCTGCTCCCCGGCATGTGGGATCCTCCCGGACCAGGGCTCGAACCCGTGTCCCCTGCATTGGCAGGCGGATTCTTAACCACTGGGCCACCAGGGAAGCCCTAATTCATTTATTTTAAAACTTATCAACATTGATTTTTCTTTTGTCTTTTTCTCTCTTAAAAAACAATTTTTCTACGTTCCCGACCCGATGTGCGTGAGTTCACTTATCTGTATTCTTGTTTAATGAGGAGACGCTCAGTCCTGCGGCATTTCATCTGGTTATAGCCTTGACCATGTCCCTGTTAGCATTGATGACTGTTTTTCTCCACGGTATTATTTTATAATTGCAATTTTGATTTTATCTTTGAGTTAATAATTCCAGAAGAGGCCACTTTCAGGTCCGAGCAGTTGTTTTAATTGCTTATGAGTGTCTCATGACAGTTCTTAGCGCTATCTTGGTGGTCAGGGAATGTGCGAGCACCTGTTAGGCTTCGGGGGGTTTCGGCCAGACCATGTTATCAGCAGCGTTCGCCGATAGTGGCGGCGAACTTGGGCTGCCCGTGCAGCAGGGACACTCAGCGCTGAGGCTGTCTGCCGATCCTGTCGTGAGGCGGAAAGCATCACGCGGGCGCTGTGGGGCGTGAGGACCTTCCTTGCTCTCCGTGTCGAATCACAGGTCACAGGAAATCCGTGTATTTCTGCATGTGTGTAATGGGTCTAAATATTACCTGCATCTAAGAGCCTGAGTTCAAACAAGTAAGGTGGGTTCTGGAAAGATGTACACACCACTGTTGGAAATCAATTTCAGTTGCCTCTTTAATGCATTTAATTTCTTCTACTTTAGGTAAACCTTAAAATGAGAGAGATAACAGAGAAAGAAGTTAAGTTAAAACAGCAATTATTGGAAAGTCCAGCTCATCAAAAGGTAAAGGGTAAATTTCACTTCTCTGGAACGCTCCAAGTTAACGTTGCTCCCATTTTAAAGAACTGTGTCTGTGTGTGGTTCGTGCTGGTTCTTTGTTCTTACTCACCAAGCAGGTGGCGAGGGCGCGGTGGCCCACTGCCCTTTCTCCCAGGCAGGGGCAGCCTAGTGTTGAACTTGGGAGGGTGGGGGAGAGGTGGGAGGTGTCGGAAGCTCCAGAGGAAGGGACGTAGGGTCACCCGGGGTGAAGCCAGCATGGGGGGTGGGGTTGCCTGCAGCCAGAGGTCCCCTTGGAGCCCTCACGGGCTGTGAGTCCAGTGTGGGACTCAGGTGGGTAAATGTCACGTGTCCAGTGAAATGACCCGCTAACGTCCTGTGTGACCTGATTATTATTATTATTATTATTTTTTGGCCAAGCACGTGTGTGACTGAATCCGTGTTCTTCAAACGCGTGTATGACGTGGCCTGGCCTGCGGGCCCCTGGGCCGCGGGGTGACCGACTGTCCCCTTGCTCCCCTCTCTTACCCTGAACCCCGGGGATGCTGTCCGTGGGCACCTCACCCCGGCCACGCTTCCCTGAGCGCCCCCTTCCTCAGGTGGGCGTAGACGGCTCGCTGAGCCCCTCCCCGAATGGCGGTTGGCTCCTATCCTTTTTGGTGCCCGACCCGTGCGGAGTTTCCAGAGTAGTCTTTGCTCCCGCAGAGGCCAGTGTCATAGAGGTGCCTGTGAGCTTCCCCTGCCGTCATCTGCTAGTGCAGAGGGTCCCGTGCGCTGGACAGATCTTACCTCTCAGAGGACGTCCCGCCTCTCGTGTGAACGTGGTGTGCAAGTGTGTGTCTCGTCTGTCCACACGTGGACCTGCCCTGCTGACCTCCTCTCCTGCCTTCCTTCCCTTGCTTCCCGAGCAGTCTCCCTCCAAGTGGTACTGGAAGTTAGTGCCTGTAAGTGAGCTCCGCGCGTGCGCCCAGCTGCCGTGCAGACGGCCGTCCCGCTGCAACCACTTGCTTCCATTACAGATTGCTCGTGACTGTTTGTCTGAATGTCCTCCTTGGTGGTGTTGTTGCATTTCCTGCGGGGCAGTGATGGCCCGGTTCTGGGCAGAGTAGACCGTAACAAGGCCCTCCGGAGCCCTAAGGTGCATTTTGTAGCCGACACCCAGAGTGTGGTTTTGCCCAGTTTCTTAGGTAGACTTGCAGACACTTTCTTCTTTGGACACATGGTTAACTTCTGTGTGATGAACTTCAAGGTCAATGACAGGCTGTATTCTCCTTTCTAATGGGTACCAGCAGGAATGACAAACGATCCAATTTGCCAAGTTACCCTTTGGATTTGTCCTTCCTGCTGCTATGGTCCATGGTGATTTGGTCCACAGCTCTGGCTGTGCTCCACCTGGTGACCTGTTCTGGAAGCAGAACCAGTTTGTTACACTTTCCCACGGAAAAGTACCTGGTGCTCCAAGTGGTGCATTTTAAAATGAAGTTTTGGAGAACAAATCTTTTCGAAGACTCCTTTATTATTTGCCTGATCCTTTAGTTTAATTATTTGGATCAAATGATCCTTAGAATTCCATCATAAAGGAGATACTGTGGATATAAACTGTCCGTGGGATCTGCGTGAGCAGTGATGTAGTCTGCTTTGTAGCTGATGGATAATTTTGCTTCTCTTTGAAATATATTAATAACAAAGAGAGGGGGTAAGCATTTTTATGTATATTTACGTATCTTAACTTCTCGAAAACTGAAGGCCAAAGAGAGAACTATTAAAAGCAGTTACGAGGTGTAGGGAGGACAGACACAGTCAGAAATGCAGGTGTCCTCCAGGAAGTGGGGTTTCAGATGAGATCGTATAAAAACTGGAAAATGTGGCCGAGAGCAGAGCGCCTGTAGGTTTCCTCCTAGCAGTTGGTCACCACGGCTGCCTGAGCGCATGTCTGGCTCATCAGTAGCGGGGAGAGTGAGCAGGCTGCTGGGGGTTTGGAGCAGGGCCCCCTTGAGGGGTGACACCGGCTCCCCTGACCCAGGGGTTCAGCGCTTTCCCTGATGCAAACGCACAGCATCCATCTTCAGCCGCGAAACCATCTGCTTTCCTGCATGCCGTGCTCGGCCCGCGTGCTGTCTGTGTGTGTGGAGACCTGGCCCAGCGTGTGCCTCGGGCTGCGCATGCGGGAGCCCCAAGGCTGGCCCCTGGGCGCGGCGGCCCGAGAAACAAGTTAAAGTCCATGTTGAGACCAGTGTTAGTGGCGTGTGTCGCACGTGCACGGGTGAGGCGTGTTCTGTGCAGATGCCAGTGCTGACTGCCCTGCGCTGTGCACACACTGCATGCTTGCCGGGGCGCCTTCCTTTGGGTTGACCCTCCCGCACGGCTCGCGGAGATCCGTAGCGGGCAGCGCGGGTGGCGGGTTCTCTCCCTCGAGCCGGCACTGTGTTCTCCTCCCCTGGAGAAAGCGCGGCTGCAGGAAATGCCAGGCTCACCTATGCCACAGGACGTGGTCCCCTGGCGGCCTGTGTGTCTGTGCTCGTGAGCGAAGCCGGGTGCAGGGGCAGTGCCCAGGGGCGCGGGGAGGCTCAGAGCACCGTGCACATGGTTTCCTGTAAAGGCAGAAGCACGGAAACCTTGAAAAATGCTTAGTTTTTATAGCACTCAGGTTCCTGACGCTTCCGTGCACCTGTGGAGGGGCCGGTTGACGGATTAGACGACATTTCGTCTGACCTGGTTTTGGGAATTTCTCAAACTCTATGTGAATGCTGCTTTGTGTTTTTCATAACGGCCAGGGTTAAAGCTGGTAATCCTGAGAAAGGTAACAGTAATGTGGGTCTTCCCAGCGTAGGGTGTTCACCGCTTAACTTGTTTCTCATCCGCTGACGGTGCGCGGCCTCTGGCAGTGTAGACGTGTGTCTGCTTCCTCCCCCTGGGTGTGCCCGGCCCTTTAGAGTGAGTCGGCCTGGTGTCATTAGCAGCTAACTGCTGTCGCCCAGTGTGGCCACGAAGCCCAGCCCCCTGGATCCTGACAGGCGTTCCAGGCGGAGGACGCAGCCCAGGCGTTTGGGGCTTTCCCATGGGACTGCCGTTGTCTAAACACCGTCCCGCAGGGCTTCTGTTAACTCTAGATTTGACGGCCTGCCTGTGACGTAGGCGGCAGTGACGGCACCTCGTGCGTAGTGACCCTTTCCCTTCTCTCCACCGCAGGTGCGCTACCGCCGAGAGCACCTGTCAGCGAGGCAGCCGCCCTTCTTCCCGTTGTTGGAGGACCTGATGCGGGACGGCAGCCACGGGGCTGCTCTCTTGGCCGTGGTCCACTACTACTGCCCGGAGCAGATGAAGCTGGACGGTGAGTGGGGCTCGAGCCTCTGGAATGGACCTGAGGCCCAGGAGGCTGTTAGGATGCTCTGATCCAAACAGTCAGAACACCAGAGAGTCACCTGAGTCCTTAGTGCCAACTGGGGCAGCGCAGAGACGGACAGATCTGATGAGGACGTGTTTGTCTTTAGCCTGCGTTTTCTCTGGTGGAGAAATGGGACTTTGAAACGTGTGGGTAACGTGTTAAATATCGGTGACTGTACTTCAGTCTCAGAACGGTGGAGAGCTCGTCAGCCCTACTCTAGTTGATCTAAAACATCTGGAATGTGGTTTAGGAAAATGAGTGCAGACCCATCTGTTGCCAAGCCGTGAGTGGCTCACGTGGGCTTGGTGTTGGTGGCATCACCGTGTCGTGTGTCTCGGAGGTGCTGTCGCCTGGCTGCGGGGAGAGGTGTGGGTGATGTCGTGAGCAGCATGGCGCCGGACACCCGTCCAGGGCCGTGTGGACAGGAGGTCTGACGTAGGTTTTGCTGAGTCCTCTTCTTTCTGGGGGAGGGAGGTGCGAGGCCCACGGATGCCCCGACCGCCGGCCGCACGAAGAGTGTCCTTCAGACCCGCTGCCGGCGCTGAGCTGACGTCGGTCCCGCTTCCGATCCGAGTGCAGAAGTGCTGGGTTTTGTAGTTTCAAAAGCACACAGCTGACCTTGAAAGAAAGGGGGGCTCAGGTTCCAGGAGCGGGTCTCCATCTGTGATTGAAAACCCCCAGATTGGCACATGGTGGCCCCGGGCCCTGTTAGGCCTCTGTCCCCATGCGGCCTGGGCCGTGTGCCGCTGAGACCTGCAACCGGGGCCCTGGAAAGGACTGGGGAGGCTCCCCCGCGGCCAGGGAAGACCCAGGAGGCTCGTCTCGGGGCGGAGGAGGAGGCCGTTCCCGAGGAAGTGAGCTGCCAGGCCGCGCCCCAGGCGAGCTCGTTGGGGTCCAGGACTCGTTCGGCGGGAATCAGAGCAGAGTGTTGCCGTGTGGGAGCGCGGCCACCGCCGGGGCCCGCCAGACCCGCGGAGAAGGGGCCCTGCCACCAGCAGGCCGGCAGGCGCCGCGGACAGACCTGCGTGAGGAAGAGCACCTGAGTGCGGGCGCAGGGTTTAAAATGCCAACGTCGGGGGCGCTTGAGCGCGCGGGGCTCCCTCCCCGCGGGCCTCCGCCCGCTGCGTGTGTGGGCAGGCAGCCCTGGCCCGGGCTTTGTCCGGCCTGTCTCTAACCTGTCCTCCGGGGTCTCGAGACAAAAACAACTACGAGGGACAGAGAGCCTGTGCTGCCGAGGAAGGGAAAGCCCACGGCAGGATGTGAGTGTCGAAGCTCACCGCACCTGAGAGCAGAACGTCGAAACGGGGCTTGAAAAGCGACGGAGCCACAGGGCGGGGTGACCAGAGCCAGACTGGTGACGTAACTCGCGGGACCGGGCTGGGGGAGCAGGTGAGAGCAGGGTGAGGCCGGAGGGGACGTGAACACACGGACGCAGGCTGGGCCCAGTGCTCCAGCTCTTTTAAAACGAGGACGCCTGGAGGCCTTCACGAAAATGGGCTTGACTCCGGCCGCGGAGGAGACCTCGGCAGGTTGCAGAGAATCGACAGTTCCTCACCGCGCGGTAAAACGAGAAGTCAGCGACAAAAACGCGCGGCGTCTTTCTCCAAACCTTTAAAATTGTTCATGCTTAGAAACCGAGGAAGATAACTTCAAAATAGTTCATGGATCAAAGCAGAAATCATAGTGGAATTTTCTAGTGGGAGCTCTGTAAGGGCAGGCGTTTTTATCTGTTTGTTCACTCATACATCCCAACCGTGTAAAATAGCGTCTGGGACAAATTGGCGTCTGGTCAGGTATTTGATGAATTAAATGAATGAACGATGTACGTGCCAGAGCTCACAGGACGCAGCTCAGAGTGACAGGTGAAGGGAAACGTCGCCTCAGTCCATAGTCTGGACAGTAAGGAATTTAAGAATTAATGAACCAGGTTGATCTCAGCGCATTCAAAAAGAACATAGAAATAAACCCAAAAAAGCTGAAGGAAGAAAAATAAAGAGTAGTCTTTCTCCTCTGGTCAGAATTCACCCCAGCACATGGAGGAGACAGGCTGGATTGCAGGTTCCGTCCTGAAGAGGACGGCCCGCCTGGGCTCTGGACAAGCCGCCTGGTGAGGGAGCGGAGCAGAGGGGTGCAGAGGAGGCCGAGCCGAGGGTCCCGGGAGGGCTCCAGAGCGGACGTGAAGGTCGTCTCTGTCGGGGTTCTTCCGGCACCGGGAGCAGAGCAGGGGAGGAGGGAGGGCATAGGCTTTCTTTCCTTCTTCACATGGGTTGAAAATCCTGTGTGAAGTCCTAGAAAACAAGAATTGAATGGCTGAGCGTGTTCGGTGCAGTCATCTCAGGAGGCGCAGACCAACGTCTGTTAGAAGCCACTGCCCGTTTGTGATGGATGCCCTTGGCCTGCCGCTGACGTGCTCTGACCCCACAGAGGTTCTCGACCCCGGACTGTTGCAGTCCGGGGGACGGGAGGGGGTGCCGTAGCCCCAGCCCTGGCAGGGTGGCTCTGTCCACCTGCCCTGCGCGCGGTGCCAGCTCCTGGTGAGTGTTGGGGCCCACAGGAGACCTGTCTGTAGAGCTGGGGATAAACTCAGCAGAAAGGTGTGAGACCGCGGGAAAAATCGTGGGCTCTGCTCTAGGGCGGGACTTCAACTATATTCTTAGATGCCAAGACGCAGTATAAAAATTGTGATTTCCCCTGATTGTTCATGCGGTTGTTGCGAGTCCTTTTTACAGAAATTGACAAGGGAACGTAAACATTCATGTGGAAGACTGGAGGCCAAAGGGACAAAATGGATGTTTTGGATACGTTATTTATTTTTGGCTGCGTTGGGTCTCCGTTGCTGCGCGCGGGCTCTCTCTAGCTGCGGCGAGCGGGGGCTACTCTTCGTTGCGGTGCGCGGGCTTCTCACTGCGGTGGCTTCTCTTGTTGCGGAGCACGGGCTCTAGGCGCGCGGGCTTCAGGAGTTGTGGTGCACGGGCTTCAGCAGTTGTGGCGCACGGGCTTAGTGGCTCCGCAGCCTGTGGGATCTTCCCAGACCAGAGCTCGAACCCGTGTCCCCTGCATTGACAGGCGGATTCTTAACCGCTGCGCCACCAGGGAGGCCCTGGAGACTTTGTTTCGATGCGCGCTTACTTCTACAGAGGAGGTGCAGGACGGTGCACACTTGTCCCCAGGCTTTCCAGCGTTACATCCTGTCATATTCGTGCCCTTTCTCCCTGAGCTAGTTGGGAATAACTGGAGAACAAATACATTCTTTTTTTTTTTTTAAACTTCAACAACCTTTTATTACCAAACTCACGCAGCGTTAACCCTTTAACCCACCTAACAGCAAAACAGCATCTCCAATGGGATCTAAGATGGAGGTGCACACCTAATAAAGATCGTCTGTTAAAAAAAAAAAGAATAAAAAAAAAATACACACACTTGAATAAGTATTTTTTAAAAAAGCAAAATTCACCAGTCTTGTAAAAAAAAAAAAAAAAATCCCCAAGTGATTTCAATCCAAAAAAACCAAAATCCAGCATTGGCAGTCTGTGCTGGCTCAGAAACTTCAACTCAGGTTGCACCTAGGAGAAAAGCATTTCCTCTTAAAAAGAAAGATCCACCTATCTCCTTCTTCCTGTTCAACTTACGCAGCTTATTCCTAGAAATACCCGACAACTGCACAAACAGGATCCAGTCACGTTCCCCAGCCTCTGCCTGTTGGTGGAGGTTCCCACCAAGGACTGTTCCTTAGCGATTTTCACCTGGACTACAGTCAGGAAATTGACCCCTAATTTCTGAGAACTTGCAAAATGTCCTCAGGCTTCCTGGGGGCTCTGTGAAAGATCGCGGGTCAGTGTACCTGACCGAGATGGGAATGCAGGCTGGGCGAAGGGGGCCTTTCCAAATGATGACACCCGACACCTTCAAACCTGAAGTTTAACCTACCAGGCGAAAACTAGTAGCAGCTGGCCCCACCCAAAGAGTGCTGGTCTCCCTGCTTTACCCATAAAAGTAGTAACGAAGAGGAGGAGAGTCCAGAGTGTTTGACCTCCTCTCCCTGCCAGGAACTTGGAGCCATGGGCGGCGTACTCCAGACCGAGGTCGCAGGGGAGCTTTGCCGTTTCTGGCCGCTTCTGGCAGCCTGGCTCATGGCTGCTCTGCAGACACTGTGTTCCCTTGTGCAGGGTGCTTAAGAATTACCAGGGAGGCGACTTCCCTGGTGGCACAGTGGTTAAGACTCTATGCTGCCAGTGCAGGGGGCCCGGGTTCAATCCCTGGTCAGGGAACTAGATCCCACGTGCATAGCACAACTAAGAGTTCGCATGCCACAACTAAAGAGCTCGCCTGCTGCAACTAAGACGCAGCACAACCAAATGAATAAATAAATAGGTAAAATAAGTATTAAAAAAAAAAAGAATTACCAGGGAAATTACGTTTTCAATTTGACTTTGTCACTGACGGATACTTGGATAGCAACTTCTAGAAAACTGCTCAGAGGACCTCCCCCGGGATCATGGTCACAGATCCTTCCAGTTGACGGGCCCTTCGCTGGCCTTGGGCAGCAGCGCGTTGATTTTAGAGAAATGTCTGCACCCAAGGAGCCCTCTGTGCACCGACAGCGGGGAGGGATGCATGGTCTGTGGCACTGCCTTTCTCCTGAACATAGGCGCCTCAGAGCCGGAGACAAGGCCCATCGCAGTAGGATTGAGCCAGGATGCAACCGTGCCGGTGTGAGAACTGGCCTGATGCGCTGGGTAGTGAGGGCAGCGGTGAGCTGGAGAGCACCTCGCTGGCCCATCTAGGTAAACCTCCGTGACCAGGATGAACAAAACCGTCGTGTCTGCAGACAGCTCTTTATAAGTGTTTTCCAGACTGCGTGGGTCTGGGCCAGGTCTCTGAACACTGAAGCAGAACCCGTGAGCTTGATGGGGTCCACACCGTGGATCTTGTCCCAGGGTGGCAGCCTTCACATGTCTCACGTCACACGTTTGGGTCCGTGTGAAGACTTGGTGTGGGGCTTGGTGTGGTATTCTTTCTTTCTTTTTTGTTTTTTATATCTATTTATTTATTATCATTTATTTATTTATTTTTATTTGGTTGTGCCGGCTCTTAGTTGCGGCAGGCAGGCTCCTTAGTTGTGGCCTGTGAATTCTCAGTTGCGGCGTGCATGTGGGATCTAGTTCCCTGACCAGGGATTGAACCTGGGCCGCTGCATTGGGAGCGTGGAGTCCTAACCACTGCGCCACCAGGGAAGTCCCTGGTGTTGCTTTCTTCTGTCCAGTCCAGGCTCTGGCCCAGCATCACCACCCTGTTGAGGGTCACATCTCTGCTTCCCTGTACCTGGAGCTGAGTCCCAGCCTTAATCAGCCCTTCTTGCCCTTGACGTTTTCCAGGCATGCAGGTCGCTTAGTTGGTTGACTGTCCCTTGTTTGGCTTTGCCTGGCGTTCCCTCCTGGTGGCCTTCAGGGCCTGGGTTTCCAGCAGGAATGATGCTGCAGGGATGGTCCCTGGGTTCAGGTGGTGTGCGCTGGCTTCCCCCACTCTGAGATCACTGCCCTTTGCTTTATGACCGACTAGTGATTGGGGAGTGGCTTTGGTCTCTCGTCGCGCTCTCACCCCAGTGTCGTCATCTGTCGGGAGTTTCTAGCTCTGCTTCTTGTTCTCTGGCGGGTCAGCACTCCTGTGCAGAGGGCTGCTCTCCTCCTCTCTCGTTATTTATCCACACGGTGATCTGTATCAACATGGCCTCATGGATTCTTAGTTTACTCAACGGATTATGATCCATGACATTCATCGTTCTCTTGCTTTGTCCCAGATTTCAGACAAGTTGTGATTTTGAAGAAGAGGAACATGGGGTACTTGCTCTGCAGAGACCAAGTTTTGTTTAACTTTACATCCGCTAAATGCAGGGGAGCCGTGCAGAGAGGTCCGAACGGTGACTCTCTGTGGGACCCCAGTGCCTGGGGTGGCCCACAGCTTGTAGGGCAAGGGGGACTGGCCAGCACAGAATGTGGGGCAAAGCGCCATCTGTGGGGGGGAAATGCAGTGAGGCTCCACCCCACGTGAGCCAGACACTCCTCCTTGGATGAAAGACATAAACCAGAAAAGCAGAATTTAAAAACTTTGAAAAGAAAATATAGGAAAATATTTTTATGACATTGGTGTTGGGATGGATTATTTAAATTACAAAATAGCCAAGTAATAGAAAGGATTCCTGTATTTAACCATATTAAAATTCACTGTGGTGACAGAGGAACATCATAGACAAAATTAAGTGATAAAAGCTGTACCCATGAAAAAGTATTTGCAACAAATATGAATAGACAAAGGATTGTCACACAATTGTTTTGTAACCATAATACAAAAAGAATTCCTACAAATCAGTAGGAAAAGGATGAACAACCCAGAGGCAAAACAAGACCAGCTTTTTCACAGCAGACGAGGTCAGGGCGAGCCCACAGCAGTGGAGGGTGCACCATTGCAGGAAGGCAGAGCCGGCCCAGCGGGGTGGCACAGGTGAAGAGGCCCGATGGTACGGGCGGGGTGGGACGTGGCCAGGCGATGGTCAGGTGTGGGCAGCGCAGCTTGCAGCCCCTTCTGGGAGGGTGCCAATGCAGAGAGCACGCAGGTTTGGTTTTTCTGGCGTTTTACGTGATAGTGAAAATTGTGGAATCCTAAATAGCTGTTAAAATGAGTGAGTGAAATCTGCCCACAGCAGCGGAGAACTATTTGGAAACGTTAATTCCGAGTTTGGGGAAAATAACAGGCCGCAACGTGATAGGCAGTTTGTTGTCATGAATGTAAATTGAAGACAGCCAGGTCAGCAGTGCACTGTTTATACGATTTATGGGCAGAGACCATACGTGGTAAAGACACCCGCACGAGACAGGTCACGGGGCTCGAGGAGAGTGGTTGCCTTGGGCGGGGGTGGGCTTCAGCACTGTGGTGCTTTGTTACTGAAAGAAAATAAGATCTGGATCAGAGAAGGTATGATGTTAATATTCGTTCCATCTGGGCAGAGAGTACATGGGAGTCTGTTCTTTACGTTTGTAATATCTCATAATCTGAATTTTTAAAAAGAAACATTTCTTAGCAATATAAATGTGCACAGTTACTCAGCTTATAGAAGTTTTCTCTTGAGAATTCATAGTGCTAGGGCATCGCCGCATAGCGCAGAATTCATACGTAGATCCCGGATGCTGTGAATCCCATGTGCGCATGAGATTTCTAAATCATTGAAAATGATTTCTTCTTAGGAGTAAAGTTATGTTTCTCCGTCCTGTTTATTTATTTACAGGCAAAGTTAAGTCGTCAGTATAGCTACCTCCAGTTTAGTCTTGAGTGGTATCTAGGTGTTCTAGTGGTTCCTGTCTGAGGGCGGGCCCACCTCCCCCGACGGAGCCTGCTCAGTACCCGGTGTGGGTGTCTGCGCTGGAATTTTCTGGGTGAGGGGCTGGCATCCTGCAGAGCAGTGTAAAATGGACAGTTGTCCTGCTACAGGTGCAGATAGGCGGCAGAGGAGGACTTGTGTTCCGCACGGCTCCTGAGTTTGTGATGAGCAGTGTTCCTGTGCTTCTCTGTGGATAAGCCGGACGTTTCCTGTTTTATGCTCCCCTCCCCCAACCACGGAGATAACCTCGCTCGAAGGATGGGGGAGAGGAACCTGGTTAAGTGTTAAGTGGCCTTGTGTGCCAGGTCCTTTGTATACTGAGAGGTGATTGTTACTATTCCTGTTGGAAGCCCAGTCTTAAAAGTTCAGGTAATTATTGTATACTTTTTAGAGGTTAACAATTAAACTCAGGTCCTGGAGATTTCTCCTGTCTTTTTCTTGAGTGTTTTCTTTCTATATTTAACATTATTTATAATGCTTGTTGTGATGTTTAAATCTGTTAATGTTACTACCTTTTTAAATATCACCTCTACCTTTATTTAAATTGTTTTTCAGTTGAAAATTGTATGTATATGTACACACACACACAAATATATGTGCACACACACACTTATGAAGCAGAATATCTTTCTAATAAATTGTAGTTTTCTTTTTGTCTATTAGATATATGCTTGAAAGAGGTAACGTCGATGGCGGACAGTCTGTATAATATTCGGCTGCTGAGAGAATTCTCAAATGAATATCTTAACAAGTGCTTTTATCTCACTCTAGAAGATATGCTGTATGCTCCCTTGGTGTTGAAGGTAATGATGAATTATTAAAAACACACTTTTAAAACCCTGTGTGAATAAGCTCCTCACGGTGTCCTTGCTTTCTTGTTTTCCTTTTAGCCAAACGTTATGGTTTTTATTGCCGAGCTCTTCTGGTGGTTTGAGAATGTCAAACCAGACTTTGTTCAGCCCAGGGATGTTCAGGAACTGAAAGATGGTGAGTGACAGACTTTCCGTAAGTGACAGCTGTCTCCTCTAAGGGAGTCGTGGCACGGCACTCAGAAGGTGCGCTTAACTGGTTCCTGGTTTTTGTACGACAGTGGTGTTTAAGTGGTTTCTTTCGGGAGGACAGAGCGCTGTCACAGTCCGGGCCCCTGTCTGGTGCGCCGTGGTGGTCACGCACAGAGCTCCTCCAGACTGAGAGCTCGGGGTCCGTCCTGGCCCTGCGGCGTCAGAATCCGAGGGCGAGCAGGAGACGTTGGAGAGAAGCTTCCAGGTGATTCTGACGAACCTCGGGCAGGAAGTGCTCTAGTCTGTGATGCCAGTCCTCACCCTCCACAGCTCTGACTTTTTTGCCCCTAAAACAAGGAGAAAAAAATCTGTTTTACCGCAGAGTAAAATGATCTGCCAGCCTTGAGAATCTACAAAACTTTAAGAAGATGATACGGGAGAATGTTGTCATGTCCTTGTGATTTCTTACAAAGAATATAAAAATTTTAGCCACAGAGGAAAAGATTGATAATTGGCCACATTAAAATGTAGACCTTTTTTTCATTAAAAGATGATGAAAACAGTAAAAAAAAAAAAAGAAAAAAAAGAAAAAAAAGGAAATCAAGTAGCTACCAGGGGTAGAAGATCCTTGTATTAAAATGTAGACCTTTTTTTCATTAAAAGATGATGAAAACAGTAAAAAAAAAAAAAGAAAAAAAAGGAAATCAAGTAGCTACCAGGGGTAGAAGATCCTTGTCGTATACCTACAGCAGATACACAGTGCCCAGAACATATCAAAAGAAGGAAAAGACAACCCCCCCAAAAAAAAGAGCAGAAGACTTGAACAGGTACTTCGTGAAAGCAGGACTCCGGGTGCCCAGGAACTTTATGAAAAGATGCTCAGCCTCATCAGGGATTAAAACAGAAGTGACACGCAGAGCAGAGTGTCTGCCATGTCGGCAGAGCAGACGCCCAGACAGGGTCAGGGCTCGGGGCAGTGGCCAAGGCGTGCTCCCCCGCCCCTGACAACCTCGGCGGCTCCCCTCACGTGAGACCCCTGGGCAGCGAGCGGTCTGGCTCTGGAGTCTGGTTCCTGCTGCCGGGACTGTCCCTGGCACTGTCTTGGGCCAGCGTTCTGGGGAGCAGCCTCAGAGATGGGGTTCCCGTTCAGGCCGGAGCTTCGGGCTGGGCGTGATCTCCTCACCTGACCCCACGGGGCCTGAGCTGAAGTGGCCGCCGAGGTGCGCAGTGACATGCTGGGCTCAGAAGACCAGGTCTTTCTGCAGCTGAGGCAGCCGCCCCCTTGAGGGTTCGGCCGGCAAGGCGTCCTGGCGGCTCCACCCCAGGGCCCCGGTGACGGGGCCGCTCGTTAGTCGTCCGGACGCAGCCCCCGTCCAGCGCTTGCTCTCCTACTCTGTGTTGGTCTCTTGACCTTAGTGCCCGTCTTGGTATGGTATTTATCGTGTTCGTTACAGAATCCACTTGTTGACCTTGAAACCATTTTATTTTTTTGCAGAAGTTTTGGTTTCAGGTAAAAGTTGGGTTTTTAGTGCTTATAAAAACGGATTTTTTTTTTTAGTCTTCTTGCTAATGTTGTAGCTGGAAATAATATAACTATTTCTGTAAACTTGTTCCTGCAGCTAAATCAGCATCGCACCCCAGAAGCACTCGGCCTTCTGTTCCCATCTCCAACGCCACCAAGCGTAGCTTCCTGGGCAGCCCCGCGGCGGCGAGCCCGGCCGATCCGCAGCCCCCCACCCAGCTGCACCACCTGCACCTCGAAGAGCCTGAGCTCCTGTAAGTCTGTCTGCTCTCGGGACAGAGCCGCCATCCTGCCGCCCTTTTCCTGCTGGTGTACAGTTCCCGTGGGAATTCCCTTTTCTCAGGGGTGATGGCAGGCCTGTGCGGAGTAGGTAGTGAGAGGGCCTCCCCTGGCCCCTGCTCCCCCGGGGGCGAGCAGGGTAGCCTTAATGCGGACTTGAATTTACTGTGAAAACTTGAAAGCTGTTGTATTACAGGCCATAACCAGAGGTCAGTATGTCCCCTAGCTGCAGTTTGGATGTTTATCCCAAGTTTGAAGTTCTTGGCACATTTTTGGTTCGTTTTTATAATAGTTAATTTTCCCGAGGAATCTGTGAACTTCTTACAGGTTGGGGTGAATTCATGATGGTCTCCGTAGCTTCTTACACGTTTGTTTTTGAACTTGAAGATTGGTGAGGTAGTGATTTTTCTCTCCCATCCTTTCTCTGTTTAGGGGGAAAGGGGCCTCTGCCTTTAGCCCGTCGCATCCGTTGTTGCCACTGAGACAGAAACAGCAAAAGACAGTGCAGGGAGAGGACCCCCCTGGTAAGAAGCGCCGTCTCCCCTTTGCCTGCTGTTTCTCCCTCTCGCTGGAGTTCATTAATATCATGGCTCTCAAAATAAATAGACTCATCATGATGTAGTGGTGTTAGCTGGGAGCACTGTGGCAGGATTTGTTTTGATTTTTATTGATGTACCTTTGAATTCATAGTCTTTACAGTGAAAACATTACCGAGACGTAATGAATCACATGGAGCACACAGGCGGCAGGAGTTTATACATTGACGTCCACTCATTATCTCAGTGGGCGTTGATGTCATTTAATTGATATCGACGTGTAATAAACACTCTGATTATTTTCATGACCCTGATCACGGTTGAATTACACACTGCCTACTATCGAAACTATTAAAAATTGTATTGTGATTATTTGCTTTCCTTAGCAGTTTTGGTGTACTGAGTTACGGTGCATTTCCTTGAGAAATGGTTATTATAGTGAAAGCATTTCAAATGATATAAAATCAGGTACTTAATGCTGAACGTAAACTGTTTCCTCCAAACTGCAGACCAGCGACACCGATCTAATTCCTTAACCCGAGTCGACGGTCAGCCCCGAGGAGTATCAGTAGCATGGACAGAAAAAAAAAACAGGTGACCTACCCGCGTCTCAAATGCATTTCTACCGGAGAGGTTCGTTAGTCTAACAGAGCAGTGCCCAGGTGTGGCGCAAGGACCCCGGGGCCCACGGAGTCCCTTGGGGCTCTGAATGATATCCGTAACAACGCTGGGATGTCACTACTTTTCCCATTCTGAGGGCCTCGCGAAGTGCGGGATCACAGCAGGTTGAATCAGATCAGACACAAGCATCCAACCAGATGTCAGATCTGCGAAAGTGTGAATGATACCACGCTTTACCCTCTGCACTTGTCTGTTTCAGAAAATGTGGCCACTGCTCATGTGATAGATTTCTCACTGGAATTTTTAATCATTTTAAAAGCATCTCAGCTTGAATTTCTAAAGTGATAAATATTGACGAATAAATAAAAACTCTTTGGGATCCTCAGCATCTTTAAGGGGAGCTGGGCCCGAGTGTCTGAGAGTTGCTGAACTGAAAGGCTCTCTGGTTTTCTTTTGCCCGGGAGGGGGTTTGTTTGTCTCCTGTGTGTCAGATTTGGATTCTCTCTTCTTAACTCACGTTCTTGTCACTCACGAGCTTGCGTAGCCTCTCGTGGGGACGCGGTGTGTGCAATGGCTTCTTTCCCCTTGTTGCAGGCCTGTGTCTCAGCCAGCGCCCTTTGCTCTCCATCATGCCGCGAGCTGTGACGTGGACCCAGGCTTTGGCGACAGCGTCAGCCTGGCCCGCTCCATCAGCAAGGACAGCTTGGCATCCAGTGTCATTCATCTGACCCCGCAGAACCAGCCCCAGCCTGCAGCCCTCAGGACCGATGGAAAAAGCCTCCTGAACAACGTCGATATCGAGGACGAGGACGAGGAGCTCCTGGCCGTCGTTAGGACGGATGTGGCTCTCCAGGGCGCTGACCCTGGCCTGACGGCAAGTGCCAGGTCTCCCCAGAGGCTGGCGGACGCCTTAGGAGGTCAGCCCGACAGTTTCTTCCTGGAGCCGTTGATGCCGGCCGTGCTCAGGCCCGCCAAGGAGAAGCAGGCGGTCACCAAGGAGGACGAGTGCGGAGAGGGGCGGCCGAGGGGCTTCACGTCCAGGAGGTCCGGCGAGGGCCACCAGCCTCCTGGGCGGAAGAAGGCACCCGGCAGTCACGTCAGTCGAGACTTGAATAGGACTTTCACCCCGATCTCCTGTTCAGAGCTTCCCACGGGCTTCGACCCCGTGCCCACCGAGGCGGGGCCGCAGGCAGCGGGGGCCGCCCGTGGCGGGCCTCCGGCCGGCGGCGCTTTCAGCCTCCCATCTCAGGGACAGCCAGCCGACGGCTTCTTCCTTCACGTGGGCCGAGCTGACGAGGACGTGGAGGGCGGGCCGTCCGCGAGCTGTGCGCAGAGCCCCAGCGCCCTCGGCCCGGAGGCCTGGGCCGTCCTGAGGCAGGACTCCGACTCGGACGGCGCAGACCTGGAGGGCGCCGAGCAGGACTTCGCCGGCGAGGACGGCCCCGTGGCGGGGGCCGGGTTCGCTGGGGAGGGGGAGTCGGCGAAGCTGCAGGAGGACCTGCAGGTGAAGGAGCACGAGGACAAGGACGACGGCAGCGGCCGCTCCAGCCCGTGTCTGAGCCAGCTCAGCGGCGCCTCCGTGGCCAGCGGCAGCGCGAAGATGACCAGCTTTGCCGAGAGGAAGCTTCACAGGCTCAACAGCTGCGAGACCAAGTCGAGCGCGAGCAGCTCGCGGAAGACCACGCCCGACTCCTCGGAGAGCTGCCCCGCCCCGCCGGCCCCGTGGAAGCCGAGGGCCGAGCAGAGCCCGAGCCGGCAGGGTGGGGACCAGGCCAGCCTGCTGGCCTCCGAGCTGCTGCAGCTGCGCATGCAGCTGGAGGAGAAGCGCCGGGCCATCGAGGCGCAGAAGAGCAAGGTGGAGGCGCTGGCGGCGCGGCGGCGCCTGAGGCTGGGCAAGGCAGCCTTTCTGCGCGTGGTCAGGAGGGGCCGGGCCGACGCCACCCCTCGGCCGCTGCGAGCGGGGGCCTCGGCGGGAGAGCGTGCTCAGCACAACGGGGACGACTGCGGTGGCGGCGTGTCCCGGGTGGGAGACTTCCTCGGCAAGGAGGAGGGGAGGGGAGACCTGCTGGGGCCTCCCGACCTGGACGGAGAGGACCTGGCTCTGGTCCAGCAGCACCAACGGAAGGAGCCCGCCGCCCTCCCCGAGCTGGAGCGGAGCAAGGCGCTGTCAGCCGTGCTCCTGGAGGCCGCCGAGGGCGTGGACGCGGGCGTGGACGTGGGCGAGTGCGACCTGTCCATCGAGAAGCTGAACGAGACCATCAGCGCGCTGCAGCAGGCCATCCTCAGGATCTCCCAGCAGCAGGAGCAGCTGCTGCTCACGTCCCCCACGGCGCCCACGCCGGGGCCCAGGAACAACTCCCAGGACCCCAAGGGCAAGGGGGCCATCCACTTCGTCGAGCCGCTCTCTCCGACGGCACTGGCCGGCCACCGCAAGCCCCCTCGTCTCGGTTCGGGTCGGAATTCCCGTTCGGGAAGACCGGCTGAGCTGAAGGTGCCGAAAGAGCGACCGCAGGGCTCCTCCCGAAGCAAGGCCCTCACACCTGGTGTCGAGGCCGCCCCTCGCCTACGGTCCTTCTCCCCCCGGACGCCCTCTGACCCGGGCTGGGACGGGGCCGCCGACCCTGGGAGTGACCCCCACGAGGAGTGCTGCTTCGCCGGTTACAGGCTCCACGATGAGAGCAACCAGCGAACGTTTGTCTTGCCCTCCTCCAGGGATGCCAGCGTCACCTCGGAACAGATGAGCTTCAGGGAGGTTCTGGAAGACGGCGTGAGGGGGGCGGGGCTCGGCGCCCTCAGCGGGCCAGGAAAGGGGGGCGCGCCCCTGGACGGGCCCCCGAGGAGCAAGGCTAGCCTCATCGAGGTGGACCTCTCCGACCTGAAGGCCCCCGACGATGACGGGGGCACGGAAGGCCGCCACAGCTCCGCGGACCTCGCCAGCGAGGGCGACCAGAAGCCGGGGGTCGGCTTCTTCTTCAAGGTAAAGTGCTGGTAGCGTCGGTGTCACGTGGTGGGCGGGCACGTCACTCTGGCCTAGTCGTGAGGGCGTCACAGAGAACCTAAGCTCTTCTGTGGAGGCTGGGGAGAGACGCATGCGGCTTCGCGGCCACGTGGTGTCCGCAAGGACCCAGCTCGCCCTAAGCAGCCGGGAGCACCTGCTTGCGGGAGCCTGGCTGTGCGCCAGCAGAGCTTGACCTTGGGCCCTGAAATGGGAGTTCTGACTCCTTCTCGTGCGTCACGAAATGTTTTTCTTTTGATGGTTTTCCAACCGTTTAAGAGTGAAAAAACATTCTCAGCTTGCAGGCTCTGCAGAACAGCTTGCGGACTGCGCTTGGCCTTTGGGCCAAGGTTCGCTTCACCCTGTTAGAGTCCGGGCGGGTGTAGAAGCTTTAGGAAACGTTTTCGTTTCTATCGGTGCCTTTCTTGTAGCGTTTCCTTCAGGAGAGAGCAACGAGTTGTGAGATTCCCTTCTGTCTGGATAGCGTCTCCTTTTGTCCTGGCGCTTAGGAGGCGGCTGACGCACCACGGAGCTGCGAGGGCCGCCTTCTCAGGAGACACGCGCGGCCTTTGCCTGACGTTTGTGCTCTTAAATTGGAAACAGACAAGTGACCCATCTGGGTTTTGGCTCCTGTTGTGGAGACACAAGTGCGGTTTTTAAGGCGAATGGAATTCAGTGCCAGCAGACTAAATGCTTCTCGAAGGGCGCGGTTTGACTCCCGTTTGTATTTTAGCGTCTGTAGAGAGACGCTCGCTCACCCATCAGTTACGAGGAGTGGGAAACGTTTCATGTTCTTGGGGTGCGTTGAGGGCCGGGGGCGGCAGTGCTGGGGACCCGCGGGGGTCGTGCCCGGCCACGCTGTAGGTGGCGTCTGCCCTGCAGGACGAACAGAAGGCGGATGACGAGCTCGCCAGGAAGCGGGCAGCCTTCCTTCTGAAGCAGCAGCGCAAAGCCGAGGAGGCCCGCATGCGGAGGCAGCAGCTGGAGGTGGAGGTCGAGCTCAGGAGAGACGAGGCACGGTAGGTGGCCTGGGGGCCCGGCAGGCACCGCGCGCGCGCGCGCGCGCGCGCGCGCGGTCGGCATGGCCGCCGTGGCCGCCGCGTCTGTCGTCCCCGCCCGCGGCGCGGCGCTGGCGTGACCAGGACCTCCTGGCCGCTCCTTCCCGCAGGCGTAAAGCGGAGGAAGATCGGATCCGCAAGGAGGAGGAGAAGGCGCGGCGGGAGCTCATCAAGCAGGAGTACCTGCGGCGGAAGCAGCAGCAGATTCTGGAGGAGCAGGGCCTGGGGAAACCCAAGTCCAGGCCCAGGAAGCCGCGGCCCAAGTCCGTGCATCGGGAGGAGCCCGGCAGCGATTCGGGACCCAAGAGCGCCCCCCCACGTGAGTGGGCGGCGCGGGGCCCTGCCGCTTCGCGGCCCTGACCCACTCCTGTTCTCCCGAAGCCACGAGGCTGGGCTGGGGGGGGCTCTCCCTCTTCACAGAAGGGAAGGTTGGGACTGAGCGCTGGGTCCTCAGGCAGTGAGAGCCGTGGACGTGGGGAGGGTCCCAGCCTGGGGGCCCGCGTCCCGCTGGCGTCGGGCCCCCGGCTCTTTTCTCCTGCTGCACAGATGGCTGGCGGACCAAGCGCGCGTGTCACGAAAGCTTGCGTTGTCTTGTCTCTGGCAGCGGATGACCTGAGCCGGGCCCAGTCGGGCTCCAGCCTGTCCTTGGCCTCCGCAGCGACCACAGAGCCCGAGAGCGTGCATTCGGGGGGCACGCCTTCCCAGCGGTAAGGGGCCGGGTGCCGTGCAGCGGGGCGCCGCGTGGGCGGTGGTTCTGTCACTCTGATTTTGGTGCAATTTCGGACGTCCAGACCGTGGCAGTGATGTCACAGGCGCTCACTGCCCTTCACCGAGGTTCACCAGTTAGTGAAATGTTGCGACATTTTTGTTCTCTGTCCCCTTGTCCTCCTAGCCCTGCACGCGTTTTCGTTTTTAATCGTTTACGAGTACGTTGGTGACATCCTCTTTATTCTTAAACACTTCGGAGCGTCCGTTCTCTGAGCAAGGACGTTGTCTTGTGTCACCACAGTCATCAAAGCGGCGCTGCCGTTAGGTCCCCAGTCCCTGCCCGCCGTGGCCGATTGTCAGAGTGTCCTTGAGAGCCCAGGCCCGTGCGGGACCACGGTCGCCCTGAGTCACTGTGTCCCTTCTGTCCAGAACAGGCCCTCGCCCTCTTTTGTCCTCCTGGGCCCTGACGCTTCTGCTGAGTACGGGCCAGTTATTTTGTTGCCCGCCCCCCAGTGGGTTTCCCAGGATTAGGTCCAGGCTGTGCGTTTTTGGCGGGAACACCCCAGAGAGGAGGATGTGTCTTTCTCAGTGCGGCCAGTTGTGTGGGTCACTTTGACTTGGGTTAAGGTGCTGTTTTCCCACGGGTGCTGGAGAATTTCCCTTTGCGATTAAGGGGTAGTTTGGGCGGAGGCCTGGGGACCCTGCCGATGGCACTGAACGTCTGCCCACGGGCCTCAGCAGCCACCTCCGCGGGTGGGCTTGGCCTCCTGGTAGGCAGGGTCCCCGCCTGTCCTTTATCACGAGCGTTGTCCTGCCTCTCCACACGTCCGGGGGCTTCTTGTCGCCGGGGCTTTGTGGAGGACACCTCCCAGGGATTCTGGGTTCTGGTTGGAATTTTGTCCAGGCGGTTGGTTACCAGGGTTGGATTCAGACTTCGCCCGCACCTGCCTCTCTCGCGTGAGCGTCTGTGTTCCGCTCAGCGGAGCCGGCCCCGCAGGGACGCGGCGCAGGCCTGCCCAGGGACTGGAGGGTCGTCGGAGACCTGGCGTCCCTTGTCCGGCGGCGGTGCAGCTGGCCCAAACCGGGTCCTCTGGTTCCCACGCCAGCAGGGCTGAGCGTGAGGGCGAACCTTCCCTGATGAGGTCACTCTGGTGCCCGAGGCGGGTGGGGTCTTTGTGTCTTGCCCCGAGTCTGTCATCTTATTCCCCGGGGAGCGGACCGGCTGCGCTCCCCACTGTTGCTGCCAGCCTCCTGCTGCGGCCGATGGCCCTTCACGTGCCGATGGTGCAGCCTGGCCCGTTTCAGGGTGGGATCCCGCCAGCCGGTGCCAGTTGCGGGCGAGAGGAGGCGTGCCCGCCGCCCTCCCAGCCCCGCCCCCGTCCCTCTTGCCCAGCAGAGTCGAGTCCCTGGAAGCCTTGCCCATCCTGAGCCGCAACCCCAGCAGGAGCACCGACAGAGACTGGGAGACGGCGTCCGCCGCGTCCTCCCTTGCCTCGGTGGCCGAGTACACAGGTGACGGCCTCACTCTCTGTGGGGCCCGGGCACACGGCCTGGTGGGCGTCCTGGTGGGGGGGCGGGGCACGGGCGCAGTGGGTGACGTGCCCTTACGTCTGCACAGCTCACGGCTCACTATGGCGTCCTGGGCACTTTGGAACCTTAGGCTTTTAAAAATTACTGTTTCTTGGTTTCTTTTCTTTTTTTTTTAGTTTTAATCAAAGAAACTAAAATTGGAAAGGGAATAAATTAGTACTTACTTTCGTCTTTTCCTTAGTTTGTTTAAAATCTGTAACTTAGAATTCTGTCATAGATTTGAAGTGGCTATTACTTCCCATTTTCAAAAAATTACGAACATCCCTAATTCAGCCTGCCTGCTGCTTGGTTCTACAAAATTATTGCCTTTCTTTTGTGTGTGTGTGTGTGTGTGTGTGTGTGTGTGTGTGTGTGTGTGTGTGTGTATGCTGTAAATATTAATTTTGCAAATCTTGGCCTGCTTTTCCTAGGTCCCAAGCTGTTTAAGGAGCCTAGCAGCAAATCAAACAAACCAATTATTCACAATGCTATATCCCATTGCTGTCTGGCCGGAAAGGTGAATGAACCTCACAAGAATTCAATATTAGAGGCAAGTATCAAATTTCAGCCTCAGCTTTTTATGTAGAATAAGGGTGTTTATAAATGAGGGTTCTTTCTAGAGGAGAGCATCCTGATTGTTGACACGTGAGGCTGCTGTCCTGCACGTGTGTGACTCGTGTGTGAGGACACGCCGGACACTCGTGTCCCAGGCCCTCGCGGTTGGGACGGCTCCGCGGAAGAGCGGGATTGAGACCAGCGAGACGGAGGGGGCTGCACTGGGGTCGGGGCTGGGGGTCCAGGGCAGGCCTTTCGGGGTGGGGCATGGGAAGTGGGTGAGATTTCTTGAGTTAGTTTGGTGTGGAGGGCAGGGTGTCTGCGGGGGTCGGAGGTGGTGTCGGGTGGAGACAGGAGGGACCCCGGCTCTGATCTGGGGCCACTGGAGAAGTGGGAGTTCAGGGCAAAATGCTGGTCGTTTCTGTCCCGTTGGGTTGACTTGTTTGCTCCCCGGGGGCGGCAGCCCTCGGTCACTAACGGTGAGTGGTGGTGGCCTCAGCAGGTAGAAGATGTGGAAGGAGGGTCCAGGTCAGGACTGCGTGCCGTGACCTGACTGACGCTCCGGCTAGGGGCACCGTGCGGGGCGCGGGGCTCCTCTCCACTCATGTGTCACCGAGCTGCTCCAGCCTCTGGGCTGGTCCAGGAGCAGACGCAAAGGCCTGGCTGTGGAGCCGACGGTCCCAGGCACGAGGCGGCCCCGCGACAGAGCAGTCGCACGAGAAACACTGGAGGCCAGCGGGTCTGCTCGTCTGTGCTGTCACAGCGCGAGAACAGCCACGGACTGACCAGAGGGCGGCTCGGTCCCCAAAAACCTGTTTACAAAAGTGGGTGGTGCTGATTCTGGCCGCGGTCTGGAAAGAGCGAAAGGGGAGCAGGAGGCGGGCCCGAGGGTGGCCGCAGTGGTCAGTAGGCTGGTCGATCAGTGGGTCTTACTCGAAGGTGTCATTTGAGCAGAGGCCTGGAGCGGGGAGGGTGCCCCGCAGATCTGGGGCGGCGCACGGGCTCCAGGTGGGACTGATCCCCCGGCTGGGGCTGGAGCCGGGGAGCTGGGGGTCAGAGGTCACGGGGCAGCTCCAGTCGGGCCTCTGTGGGCCAAAGGGACCCGGCTTTGCCTTGGGTGAGGGGGTGAATGCAGCTGTGGGCAGAGGACGGCCGCGAGCCACGGCCTCCTGAGCGGCCATGTCCGCCGCCGGCAGGGTCAGGCGCGAGAGGCGTGAGGGTGGAGGCGGGGCCGTGATGAGCCTGCGGAGGGCGGGACCCGGGGGCCTGGATGTGTCTTTGCGTCTCTAGTTCTGTTTACGTTTAAACAGTTTTTATGTCGTTGGAATCGGTATTATACTTGCAGCTTTAAATTTTGCTTTTTCTTCTTAATTTTATAAATATATGTATTAATTTATTTTAAAAAACAACAAGCCTGTTAGATTCTGAAAAGAACAGTATCTATTTGTGAAAAATTACAGTTTTCTAAAACAAAAACAGAGTGAGAAGAGTGGCGTTGCTTTACATCATGCGAATCTTTTTAGCTCCTGGCTACGTAGAAGACAGCTGGGTGTGACCCGCTTCCGGGTCCATCTGTTACAGACCACGTGTCCTGTGGCCGCTGGACAATGGCAGTGTACCCTGAGGGGCGGGTGAAGAGGCAGATAACGTCTCAGGATACTGTGGGAGGGGTCTCCGTAGTAAGCAGAGACCCGGAGAGGGTGTCAGGAACCCTGGCCCATGCTCAGAGAGCTGCAGGGGTAGAAAACGAAACTAGACATTTTCAGGCACGAGGAGAATCTGTTTTAAAATGTTTTTGTGTTAGTGATTTCTGAAAGTGGAGAACACGGTACGGCAGACGCTGTAACAAGTACTGACGGTCGTGCCTGCTTCAGGTTCTTTTGTGGCAGCGTTATCGAGAGATCACTCGTGCAGCGTGAGACCCCCCCCCCCCCTTCAGTGCTCGCCCAGGGCTGTTCAGTCTGTTCCCAGGGGGTGTTGTGGCAGCGTTATCGAGAGATCACTCGTGCAGCGTGAGACCCCCCCCCCCCCCCGCTTCAGTGCTAGCTCAGGGCTGTTCAGTCTGTTCCCAGGGGGTGCGGCCATCGCCAGCGAATCCCAGAACCTGCCCCCTCCACGAGGGTCCTGTACCGAGGCCACTCCCCGTGCTCGTCCCCCAGCCCCCGGCCCCGCAGCTCTGGGGTCCCCTCTGTGTGTTTGCCTCTTCTGGACGCTTCCCTGAAGGGACTCACACCCGAGGCGGCCTTTTGGGGCGGCTTCTTTCTCTCGGCACGATGTGGCCGAGGTCCCTCCGTGTTGTAGCGAGTGTGGTGCTTCCTTCCTTTTTATGACTGAACAACTTCCCGTTGTACGTCTAGACCATTTTGTTTATCCTTTCATCTGTTGACGGACATTTGGATTGTTTCTACTTTTGACCGTTACGAATACTGCGGCTGTAAACGTTTGTTGCGCAGGTTTTATGTGGATGCGTGTTTTAACTTCTCTCGAGTATCTAACTGAGAGAATTGCTGGGTCGCGTGGTAACTGTGTGACATTCTGAACCACCGGCCGACTGACGGGCGGACACAGAGGCTGTGTCACCTCCCCTCCACCAGCGGAAAATGAGCGCGCGCTTCTTCGCACCAGCACCTGCGCTTGTTATTGTCTGTCTGACTCTAGCTTAGTGGGCATGAGGTGCTACCCCCTTGTGGCTTTTTTTTTTTTTTTTTTTTTTTTAAATATTTATGTGTTTGGTTGTGCTGGGTCTTAGTTGCGGCATGTGGACTCTTATGTGTGGCATGCATGTGGGATCTAGTTCCCTCCCTGACCAGGGATCGAACCCAGGCCCCTTGCATTGGGAGTGCAGAGTCTTAAGAAGCCACTGCGCCACCAGCGAAGTACCCCGCCATTGTGTGTGTGTGTTTTTTTTTAATGGAACTTTGTCTTTTTTTTAAAATTAATTTATTTTATTTACTTATTTTTGGCTGCATTGGGTCTTCGTGGCTGCGCGCGGGCTTTCTCTAGCTGCGGCGAGCGGGGGCTACTCTTCGTTGTGGTGCGCGGGCTTCTCATTGTGGCGGTTTCTCTTGTTGCGGAGCGCGGGCTCGGTGCACGGGCTTTAGCAGTTGTGGCATGCGGGCTCAGTAGTTGTGGCTCGCGGGGTCTAGAGCACAGGCTCAGTAGTTGTGGCGCACGGGCTGAGTTGCTCCGCGGCATGTGGGATCTTCCCGGGCCAGGGCTGGAACCCGTGTCCCCTGCACTGGCAGGCGGATTCTTCACCACGGCGCCACCAGGGAAGCCCCCATTGTGGTTTTGATTGGCATTTCCCTGATGGCTAATGATGTCGAGCGTCTTTTCATGTGATTTTCCGCTTAATGTTAAAAGCATTTTTTTCCCTGGATACCTGGACTGAAGTAAAATCTCAGTGGTAGATGGTGCTCCGCTGAACGGATAACCCATAGCTTTGTGTCCTAGAAAGCTTGCCCCGTGGTGGGCGGTTAGCTGGCCGCGGGCCTCCGGGTCAGGACGGTGGATGCTGCGGTGTGGCTGCGGGAGGGACTGACGTTCCCTGTCTCTTCTCCTTCACACCCTCCACACAGGAGCTGGAGAAGTGTGACGCGAATCACTACATCATACTGTTCCGTGATGCTGGCTGCCAGTTCAGGGCACTTTACTGCTACTATCCTGACACTGAAGAAATCTACAAACTAACTGGCACGGGGCCAAAGAGCATCACCAAGAAGATGATCGACAAACTGTATAAATACAGCTCAGACCGAAAACAGTTTAACCTGATCCCGGCCAAAACCATGTCCGTCAGCGTGGACGCGCTCACCATTCATAACCACTTGTGGCAGCCCAAGCGGCCCTCGGTGCCAAAGAAGACGCAGACTCGTAAATGACCCTGGTGTGCCAGGAGTCTGAGGACGCGCCGGCCAGGTCGATATTTATTCTTTTCATCCTTTTGGGTACGAAGTGTGCAAAATCACAGACCTTTTTCAAAGAGGCTTCTAGACAACACGAGAAAACCCTCCCTTAGGTCCCAGCACACAGGACGGGCAGGTGGAGCCGGAGTGAGGACTCAGCCCCGTTTCCAGCGGCTCGCGGCCGCCGTGGTCACCGCTACGCGGAGGCTCCCAGACGAGGGGTGCGTGCCCAGGAGCTCCAGGCAGCGGATTCCTTTTACTTGAAGTTCTCCTTCGGTATAAATTACAAGTGATTTCCTTTGCTTTCTTGCCTCTCACCTCACCCCCTTTTGCACATGACCTGACACCCCTCTTGTTGGCCAGCTGTAATCTCGCGAGATTATAGGACTGAGACTCGATCTTGGGCCAGGGTTTTTGAATGTCTGTAGGAAAGGAGCTCGTGTTGGGGAAATCGTTTTCATTTGAGAAATTGTATATTTATTGATTGTGTCTACTGCCAACGTTTATATCCAATTCTACGATTTCTGAAAAAAATTCCTGTTCCTTGCTGCTCAGAAAAAGTTTACTGAAAATACCAGTTCACTGAAAGCACTGAAATCTGCAAGGTCTGTCTTCTGCTAAAATAACGTTTACAAGTACGGAGGGGTTCTCGCCAACATGCAATCATGAGGATGGTGGATGGTACTCTTGCTGGTGCTTGCCTAGTTGAAAGTAGGAAGCTGAGCCAATTACAGCCCTCGTTCATCACGTTTGGGGTAGTGCGCTAATGATTTGTTCACTTTAATAAAGACAGATTTTGGTAAAGTAGAATCTTTTTCACTCTGAGCATGTTTCTCTTAAAAGGTGATGCACTTAACGCTGACAGTTCTTTTAGTGTTTTTATCATGTCATCACTCACCCGTCCTGATTCTTGCTTCTGGAAGAGCAGTAAGCGTGCGGTTCTCGGTTTAGATTGAGCATTTTTGTTGTGTCGCCTACTTAAAGACAATTAAAGGGGTTATTTGCAGCTGTCTCGGAGCTCCAAGTCAGCGGAATGCTCTGGGTTCTCTCCACCGTGGGCCTGACAGTCACTAGTGCTCCTCCGGACCAGACGTTCCTGCCCGGCCTCCACACGGCACCGGAAGTCTGCCGACACCTGTGTAACTGACCAGCTGACCCGACTGCCGGAAGATTCTGGAGTCACATGTTAGTTTTGCACATGTTTTCTTGGGAGTGTTACTTGAATCTATCTCAAACTGCAGAAAAAAACTAAAGATCAGTGGAGAGAAACAGTTAAGACAAGTATACTGGTAACCTTAGATGAAAAGGTGAGTGGACTGTGTCCGTGAGGATGGAGGGAACGTGGTACAGAAACGGCAGGGCCTTGCCCTCTCCCGGTTGGGTTTGTATATATCAGTAGCCAACAGCTCTGTCTGTAAATAGGTAATGAAGCTGTGCGGTTTCTCCAGTGCTGAGTATTAAACAGTCCTGAGTGAACTTTCCTGTTACCATGTCGTTCACACGTGTGCTTTATTTCTCACTGTATGTTTGATATTATATTATTATATTTATTTTAAGAAAGCACTAAAATGTAATAAAGTAATTACCTAATTTGCTTTTTATGACCACGTTTGCGTGAGGTTGTCCTCTGACTCGTTTTGTTGGTCAGGGTCGCCAGCTCCTTGCTGTAGAGAAATTTCACGTGGTTTCTAGTTAACTAACGTCCCTTTTGTTAGAGAATCACATCCTTCTAGAGAAGGGACGCTTTCCAACTTCTTCCTTTATGCGGTCAAGACGTGGGACAACTTCTCTGTCATTTCATGACACAGTCCTGTTGAAGTCAGCGGAATTTGATGGTTTTCAGTGAAGATTTGGAGGCACTCCCGGCCCAGTGCTGGAAATCTCGTTCCCACCGAAGTCCTGGGTGAACTCTGGGTTTCCTGATACAGTCAGTCAGCCTGTGGCGCCTTGTGCCCTCCGTTAAGCCAGCGAGGACCAGCGCTCGGGGCGCGGGGACGGACGCCCCCCTCGGGCCCTCTGTGCGTCGCAGGGAGTTTCACACCCAGGGTTCCCTTTCGAGGTGGAGGTCTCGGTCCTCTGGCTTTGGTGGTGGTAAAGTCGTTAATGGCCTTGTAGGTCTCTCTCTGACTGGTTCGCCTTCCAGGGCACCT
Organism: Physeter macrocephalus; assembly: GCF_002837175.3. Taxonomy (NCBI): domain Eukaryota; kingdom Metazoa; phylum Chordata; class Mammalia; order Artiodactyla; family Physeteridae; genus Physeter; species Physeter macrocephalus. Next base: position 83,535,566 of record NC_041226.1, read on the forward strand.
GCATATTTGTGTCGCGTTCTACCGGTGCAGGGTTGTACGTCTTTCCTTGTTTCTCAGCCTTCTGACCAGCCACCTGTCTACCCATTTAGAATTTTACTTGGTGAAGAAAGTGTTGCCTGAATGGCTGAGCACATGATGAGGTTCACGTGTGAGGTCTTGGTGGTGAGCTGGGATCCCAGGAGCCCAAAGAAAACTGCGGTGAGTGAGCCCCATATTTTCCAAATATATGTGCAGATGTATTAACTTATCCCCACACACGTGTGTGTGAGTGTGCGTAGGTGGCGGGGGGGGGGTGTGGACGCTTGCACACACCAGACGCGGACTGTCTTTCCCGTGTGTCCTTTGACTTGACTTTGCGCGTCACTGCAGAGCAGCGTCTGATCAGGCCTTTCGGACCCAAACTATGTTCTTTGCTCTGGCAAACTGAAAAATAGAATAATTCCAAAGTTACGTCTAGGTTATACTTTGTGTGTGTGTGTTGTCTTCTTTTACTTATTACTTATTTTTGGCTGCACTGCGCAGCTTGTGGGATCTTAGTTCCCCGACCGGAGATCGAGCACGCACCCCCTGCAGTGGAAGCGCACAGTCCTAACCACTGGACCGCCAGGGAAGGCCCTAGGTTATACTTTGTTTTTTTTTTTTTTTTTTTTTTTTTTTTTTCCCGGTACGCG
>NC_041226.1:83536322-83557015 GCF_002837175.3 Physeter macrocephalus
TCTCCCGTTGCGGAGCACAGGCTCCGGACGCGCAGGCTCAGCGGCCACGGCTCACGGGCCCAGCCGCTCCGCGGCATGTGGGATCTTCCCGCACCGGGGCACGAACCCGCGTTCCCTGCATCGGCAGGCGGACTCCCGACCACTGCGCCACCAGGGAAGCCCCCTAGGTTATACTTTTATTTCTTGAAACTGTAGATCTTCCTGGGGGGGAAAGGTACCTGAAATAAAATTCCCTGTTAAGATGAACGTGGACAGCCTCTCCTAACTGATGCCGAGCTGCTCTGTGTGAAACGCGGTTCGGCCTTGGAGGAGCGGAGCGAGTGGTTAGGCAGCCCCCCCCGCAGTTCGCGGCCCTCGTTGCTGGTGGGGGCGCTGCGTGCGGGGAGGATGGGCCGTGCTTCTGCGTCACGGTCACGGCCAAGTCGGCCAGCGCTGGCGGGGAGCAGGGCACGTCCGGGTGGCATCCCGCCGGGCCGTCTCTTGCAGGGCTTGGGGGCACCTTGCTGTGGTCTGGAGCCTTCTCCGGGCTGTCCCTGACTGCATCTCCGTGCGAAGGCCCGAGCTGTGGGGACCGTTTGAGATCTCGGGGGCAGAACTTGCCCTGGGAAGAAGCGAAAGGCCCCTCTGTCTCCCTACCCCTCCGTGTGCTCATCTAGGAGGGCGCGATCTCCGCTCCTTACGTTGTTCTCTGTTCTTTAGAGAGAGCAAGTTACCGTATCCCGGTGATTTTCTAAATAGCAAGGAAAAGCCACTTACAGTGGGAATGAATAATTGAACAAAGCGTAGTAAAAATTATAGCCCGAACTCCGCGTCGTCAAGCCCGGATGTAATTTGTGAAAGATTTGTTTCACGGGAACCCTTTCTTGGCAATGAGAATTTGGGGTCGCCGCTGGTGCAAAGAAATAGCAACAGCATAAAAACTGACTTTCCCACAAAAGTGAAGTCTAGGCCGGTGCTATTACGCAGGTCAGAAGCTAGCAATCTTGGCCTTGGAGTCACGTCTCTGGGCCTGTGTTTTCATTTGGTGACTGATTGTCTGGAATTGGGAACTCTGAGGGACCTTTACTCTGGGCCTCCTTGGCTGCGCACACGCTCCAAGTTTACAATTTGAAATGCTCTAACGATGTGATTGGTTAAATTGACAAGCCCGCAGCTCCAAGGACCAGGCATTGAGATGGGGGCTCAGATGGCCTTGGGCCACGCGTGCTCTTTGCTCATCCAGGTCAGGGTCCTGTGATGGGAGTTTCTGAGCATCCAGAAGGCGTCACCAGCACTGCTAGGCAGGCTGGAGCATCAGGACTTGAATTTAAAGTGTGTGTGTGTGTGTGTGTGTGTGTGTGTGTGTTTTAAAGCAGTTATTTTCAGTTGAACTCATAAACCTCTCTAGTCTCCATTTTTGCAAGAAACGATTTTGGTGTTTTGCCCTTTTAATTCTAGGTGGTGAGTTTTTTTGTTGTTTTCATCACAATGCAACCCTTGTTCTTTTTTTTAAATCGAAGCAGAACATACCTACAGAAAAGCAAACGGGTTCCAAGTACAGAGCTTGATAAAATTTGACAAAGTGTTTATTTTCATTTTTTAAATGAGGGGTTCTCAGTATTTGTCACCGAAGTTCTCCCTAGAGTGTTTTGCTTCTAAAGTATATTTATCAATGGTTACTTGTCCGGGTTGCGTCGCAGGCGTGGAACTGCCAGGAGGAGCCCATCAGCTGGAGGAGCATCGTTGCAGGTCACTGTGTGCGGGGTGGAAAATACGTCGTTATCTTTGTGTGTATTTCTTCACATCAGACTCCTGTTCAGCTCGCGAGCGCCCTGTGTTTTATGGGTGCTAAGATTCCTCATCCAAGGAGTGCTTGCTGCGCCAGAGGGGCAGCCCTCCCGGGTGGGATCCACAGGGCTCAGGCGTTAGGTGTCACCTGCCTAGGACGACGTGGCTGCTTTGGGAGGGTGTGCGCGAGGGGGAGGGTCGGGGGGAGATGACCGGCCAGGTGAGGGCACGTGGGGCGGGCACGGGGCTTCTTGGGGGCAGCGGGGGCGTCTCCCTTTATTTGTTCTCGGCCCTCGGGCCATGTTGCCGGCACCAGCTGGACATTTGGTGAAAGTTGGTTAAACTTGCTGCCGGGTTGGGGCTGGGGGACACCAAGCCCTTGCTCTTGCACCTGGGTGTGGAATGATCTCGCGGGACGTTAGCGTCACACATCCCGGGGACCCGTGGGGCGTAGGGTGGGGCCCAGAGCCCAGTGACGGGGATGTGGAGGCCACCGCCCGGTCACGCGTGGACTGGGGAACGGGGCGGGGCCCATCTCACCTGGAGCCCTGCTCACCGTCCGGTGCCAGGCGTGGCCCCATGGCAAGGCCAGCAGTGGACGGCCACCCTGACGTCGGGCAGGGCCATGTCAGAGACAGACAGACCTACGGGTGGTTTGGGTGCCGGGACCGGGGCGTCTGGTCTGGCTTTCTGAGCGCCAGGCCCTCACGGAAACACTGGCGCTGCAGACCCCGTGCTAGAAGCCCCGGGGAGGTGGCACCCCAGCTGCGTAGAGCTAGGTACAAGGGGAAGGCCTCGCCCTGGAACTTGGGGCAGGGGGAGGGGGCTTTGGCGCAGGGCGGGCACCCCTCAGTGAGGGCACCCACCCCACCCCACCCCCCGCCCCCGCCCCCGCCAGGCCTCTCGCTGCCCGGAACCCACTCTGCCCAAAGGCGCCGCCCTTGAGGAAACACTGGGTAGTGCTCCCTACTTGGAGACGCTTTCCTTGGACTAGAAACGGATCAAATGAACAGACAAGCCCTGCTTTCCGGACAATTCTGTTTTCTACTTTTGTTTATTTATAAAGTGACGTACTCCTTGAAAGCATCAAATGCAGTAAACAGTTGAGAATCACACCAGGGGAAGCCGAAGGCTGCCTACCCCCCGGTGCCAGTGCCCAGGGGGTCACCGCTGTCCACGCTTCCAGAGCCTCCCGGGCATCCGCAGACTCGCACGTCACACACACGCGGGGCAGGTGGCGTCAGCAAGCGGCCCCTGGGAGCCCTGTCCTCGTGGAGCCTCTGAGACGGGTGACTAGAAGGACCCGTGTTTGCTGGTCTAAGATGGCCTTGATTTTAAGATGTGCCACTATTTTGAGCCACCACGAAGGGGAAGTGCTGCCACGCAGACTGTGCCGTGTCGTTGATCAGGAGACACCCCCATCTCAGAGATGGTCAGGTGTGTCTGGGGGCGGGGCAGAGGGCGCATCTCAGGCGCGAGGAGGCTGAGGTAGGGGTGCTGTGCAAGGACACACAGTAGAGTGACGCGTGCAACCAGCTTTCTCCGCGTCAAAACCTGGCCAAAGACACAGGGACCGAAAATCATGCTCCAGTTCCTGCTGGTGAATATAAAATACTAAAATGCACCCAGGCTGAGACGCCATGCTCAGCAGGGTTTAAATGGGAATGAAGATTCAGCTGAGAAAGTGCATTTACGTTGAGTCTAAGCGGGAAACCACGTGTAAAACAAAGTTGATGGCATTCGATATGTATTATTCACGATGAAAAACGTTGCCGTTAGAATTCTCGTAATTTGATAATACCCGCCAGAGACCTCCAGCGAGCCCCACACTTAACTGGGGACACTTGCAGTGTTTCACGGTGAAGTCAGGGTGGAGGCCAGTTTGCCTGTGGTCACAGTGAGTGGCCAGGGCTTTCCTGGACGTCTGAGCCGTTGTAATAAGACGGGGAAACAGGAGGTTTAAAGGTAGGAAAAGAAAAGCCCAAACCATCTTTACTGGCAGAGATGTGAAAGTGCTCCTAGAAAAGCCCGGGAACAGGCGGCGAGTGTTCGAAGCGCGGCGGCCAGCATGCAGACTGAAGCGGCTCCAGACCCGCTCGCGACCGGCTCGTGCACCGAGCAGGGCGGTCACGGGCGGCGAAGCCCACTGCCGACCCCCCGAGCAGCCGCTTACGGTCACTTAGGGCGTCCCGGAGGCGTGACCAAGCCCGAGGTTCAAAGTCACCAGGTGCCGACCCCTCGCGCCGGCTCTGCAGACGGGCCGCCACCCCACACACACTCCCCAGAGGACTCTCCACGGGGTGTCATCTGCTGATTCAGGGTTTGGCTCTGGGGACCCGGGACAAGGAGCCCTGACTCGGGTGCCTGCCGTCGCCCTGTCGCCCGGGCTTGGGAGGGGCTGGGCCCCGGCAGGTGAGCGGGGCCCCCACGTGCCTCCACGTGGACGGCAGCTCCCCCCGCCCAGGCGGGGTGCGGTCCCACTGGGGGTGGCGTGGCGGGGAGTCCGTCCTGCGGGACTGAGCCCACGAGCCCTGGGGTCTCAGAGCAGGTCGGGGGTGCGGGGGCTCTGCTCGGGCCGGCTCGGCGGGTGCACGGCGGCCTCACGCGGCATCCCACGGCTGTCCTGCTGGTGTCGCTGGGCGTCCCCTGACATGAGGGTGAGGCATTTTTTCAGATGTCTACAGAGCAAATTCACGCTTCCCTTTCTGGGAGATTCCTGGTCATTTCCTTTGCCCACTTTCGACTGGGCCTCTCTAACTGGGTGGTTCTTTTTCTTACGGATTCATAGAAGATTTTTAAATAATCTAGACAGGATTCTTTCATTATGGGAGCAGCATATATGCCAAAGCATGGCCTTTTTTTTTTTTTTTTTTACTGTTGGTGTTTGCAATATAACCCCTTCTCTTAGTGTTACTCATTTATTTTTGGCTGCATTGCGTCTTCATTGCCACGTGCGGGCTTTCTCTAGTCGCGGCGAGCGGGGGCTACTCTTCGTTGCGGTGCGTGGGCTTCTCATCGCGGTGGCTTCTCTTGCTGCGGAGCACGGGCTCTAGGTTCGCCGGCTTCAGTAGTAGCAGCGCGCGGGCTCAGTAGTTGTGGCACACGGGCTTAGTTGCTCCGCAGCACGTGGGATCTTCCCGGACCAGGGCTCGAACCCGTGTCCCCTGCGTTGGCAGGCGGATTCTTAACCACTGCGCCACCAGGGAAGCCCCTCTTAGTGTTTTTAATTGGCGTTTCCCTGCTTACAGATGAGTAGAGCATATTTGCATCTCTTTGTTGGTCTTTTTGATTTTCTTCTTTTGTGAAGTGTCTCCTCAAGTTGTTCGCCTGTTTTCCTGCTGGGTCGTCTGTCTTTTTCTAAATGATATACAACCCGTGTCCCCTGCATTGGCAGGCGGATTCTTAACCACTGCGCCACCAGGGAAGCCCCTCTTAGTGTTTTTAATTGGCGTTTCCCTGCTTACAGATGAGTAGAGCATATTTGCATCTCTTTGTTGGTCTTTTTGATTTTCTTCTTTTGTGAAGTGTCTCCTCAAGTTGTTGGCCTGTTTTCCTGCTGGGTCGTCTGTCTTTTTCTAAATGATATACAGAAGATAAGTTTTTAAAACATATTTATGTTATCTTCTGTATATTATCTTACCCGTTCAGCGCTTCTTCACTCTCTTCTTGGTGTTGTGATAAGCGGCGTTTCTAAAGACTTATTTGGTTCCCCGTCCAGACTCAGTGAGGACCCAGGCTCAGCACCAGCTCTTGGGGGAGGCCCTGGGGGAGGAGTTCCCCTGGGAAGACCCCTGAACCCTCCTGTGCAGCAGGGCAGCCGGGAGCCAGCCACAGGGATTGCCTCAGAGCCAAGGTGGGCATTGAGCTCCCCACGGGCCTCCTCCGCCCGGACTCTTGGAGCTGCTGGCCGGAAGGGCCGGCCCCGATATGGGCAGGAGGAGGGGCTGCGGCAGATGCCCGGAGGGAGTGTGGAGCCCCTGACGTCCCGGGGGCTGTGGCCCGGGTCCCTGGGATGGTGTGGGGCAGCAGGAAGGCGGCCTGGGTGAGCTGTCCTCCCCAGCACGACCCCGGAGGGACCCTGGAGGCTTCGAGGACCCCTGCCTCGGGGCCAGGTTCCCTGAACAATTCCAGGACCCTCCCCCCTGACGAGGAGCCGCTCTGAGGTGACAGGGGTCCCAGCCAGAGGAGGGATCTGCAGGGGCCGGGCGGTCTCCCTGCAGGTGACCAGGGCCAGAATGGAGGTCCACTGTGAACCCCCGTTGTTAACTTGGGCCTCAGTCACTTGGAACGTGGGGGAGGCTGGTGTGGAATAGTCCTGGGCAGAGGTGCTTTTTCTATCCAGGACTCATCTTGCACCCCTTGCCCCCCGTCCCACAATCTCCTAAAGTATGAGACTCAAGCCTGAGGGTCCCCTCCCTGGTGGGAGAGCAGGGCCCACAGCGGGACCGGGTACAGTCTGCAGCCTCAGAGCCCCACGCCTGCCTGGGGATGGCGGGAAGGCGGGTCTCAGCCCACGGCGTGACGCTGCACCTCCTGCCCAAGTCCCCGTGAGGGGGGACAGGCCCTGGGGTGGCAGGGACCCCGCAGCCAGCCCAGGCAGGGGTCTTAGAGTGCCATGACGCGACCCTCGGGTGGACGCGGGCTCCCTGCACCGGCCCCTCATTCCACAGGCTCACGCCGCGTCCCCAGCGCAAACCTCGTGCCCCCGAGCCGCCTCCTCCTGGCTGCCCGGCCCCCGAGGCTGCCCGGGTGCCCAAGGGGAGGGCGAGGCAGAGTCCTGACCAAGGGCCCTCCCCGAAGGGCGGATGGTCCTGCTGCTGCTCCTTCTTCCAGGCGGCGGCCTGAGCTCAGGACCTGGGAGAGAAGCTGTCTGCCCTCGACAGGCGAGGCCTCCGGCCTGCTGGGAACTCAGAGCCACAGTCAGGTCCCTGATGGAGGCCGGGCTGCCAGGAAGGGCGTCTCCCTGGAGAGAGGAAGGTGCAGCCAAGCCTGGCCCACACTTCCAGGTCCAGCGGGCCTCTTGGAGCCTGCAGTGACGTGCCAGGCTGGGGGCCAGGAGGTCCCCCTGCTGCAGAAGGGCTGCAGAGGGTGTGGGTCAGTGCTATGTGCCCCCCACCCCGCCCCCCCCAGGCAGGCCCTTGAGGGTACCCGGAGGTGCCCATGCAGGGTGCCCGGGGCATGGAGGACCTGATGGTCATTCCCAGCTCTGCGCTCCGTGACCAGGGCTGTGGAACGTGCCGCGGACTGTCTCGGACAGTCCCGCCTGGAGGGCCTGCTCTGGGCATCCCTGAGTTCCCCGAGGCCACCCTGCTAGGCCCCCGAGCTCCTGCTGATATCACTGAGGACGAAGGTGGCCATCTGGCCTTCCTGGGGGCCCGGAGTGCCGGGGATGCTCCCCCAGCCCCTGCCCCTGGAGGCCCCAGCCGGGCCCCCCAAGCCCCAGGTGGGCGGGGCTGCCTTCAGGGCGGGCGGACTAAGGTCCTGGATGGCAGACCGCAGCCTGCACGCCTGTCGGGGGGCCCCGGGACGCAGGAAGCCGTAGCTCGCCAATCTCACAGGAGAATGCTGCGACTTTTCTGAGAGACCCACCCGTCAGGGCGCACAGCTGCCCCCAAGAGGAAGAGGCGCCTCTGAGACCACTGGGTGTGGACCGGGGTCGAGATGAGGTCCAAGAGCGTCGTGGGGTGCCCGCCTCGTGGTCCTGCGGAGGCCGAACACGCAGCATCCGTGTTCGGCCTCCGGGGCGCGGGGCGGGCTGGCGCCGTCCCGAGGCGGGGCCTCCTTCCTCTCTTGACGGGTGGACTTGGGGTGGAGGACTGTACTGTGCACGCCCCGTCCTTTGTTTCTCCCTTTTCCTGCCTTCTCTGGCTTTAGTAAGCATTTGCTATGGTTCCATATCTTTTCGTCCCCCAGCTGCTAGCTGCACTTCTTGGTGAGCTTCTGGGTGGCTGCCCCGAGTCTGGGTACCCACTTGCACCTGCTGCACGTCTGCCTGTGAACGCTCGGCTCTGGGGTGGGGCGAGCGGACACCTGAAGCCGGTGTTCCCAGGCCCTGCGCCCTTGACAAGCCGGAATGGCCAGCACGTTGCTGGCGTTATTGTTTTGACCAGCTTTCTATAGGAATTAAAAAAACGACGTTTTTCTCTAATTTTGTTATGTTGGAAAAACTGGGCAAAACATTGAGAAATGCTCTCTACTCTCCCGGTCAGGGCGCCTGGATGCAGGTCTCCAGCCTCTGCTGGGCCCTCTGTCTGCACTCAGCAGTGGGGGTGAGTGTGCATCCGGTCAGGAGATGAACCCCACTTCTCACCGCCTGTCCTGTGCACCCCAGACTCAAATCAGGCACCTCCTGAGGATCCCTGTCGGATGCCATCTTCCCCGTGTGGGGTTCCAGGGGCTGCAGCTCCACCTGGTTGGAGCCCCCCATCCAGCGGCCAAGCAGGGTCCCCTCCCCTCAGGAAGTTGGAGTGTGCGTGCCAGGAGAGGTGGCGGGTGCAGGAGAGGACACTCGCTGGCAGGACCCCGGGAGCCACTGACCCTGCTGGGACGGGCCCTGGCCCCAGAGGCCACCCTAGCCCGCGTTGGCGGCCTGTGGCTCCATCAAGGACCCTGGGGTCTCCCAAGCCCGGTCAGCCCCCTTCCTGACCGCCCACAGCCCGCACCATCCCCTGGGCACGTAGATGCTCTCTGGGTGGGAGTGTCCCAGGTGGGGCCAGCGTGCGGGAGAGGAGCTGCACGCGTGTCCCTCCCTCCGGGCTGGCCCCTCCCTCCGGGCTGGCCCCTCCGGCAGTGTGTGGTCCCGCCCCGCCCCCCGCCCGCCCCCCCCCCCGCCCCCCCCCCCCCCCCCCCCGCCGGCTGCATTGGCTCCTCCTCTAGCCCTCTAGCCTCTGGGAATACTCTCTGTAGGAGCAGGAGCCCCACCCCAAGACAAACACGGCTGCCTTGTGCTGGCGAGGGGCATGCACCCCTCCTGGGCACGGCCGGGCTCCAGGGCCGGGCAGCTCGCCAGGGAGCCCTCCTGGACCCCGTCCCCGCCGCCCCCCGAGTTGCTTCCTGCTTTTCGGGAAGGCTCAGGCTAGCAGCACCTCCCTGGGGTAGGGGCTACCCTGTGCGGTCCGGTGGGTTGGGGACCAGAGCCAGTGTCTCTAACCCTTGAAACTGGGCGGCTGGGGCAGACCCAGGCCCAGAGCTTGAAGCCATGGAGGGGAGGCCTTACAAGCAATGCTCTAGTCTGCAGGATGCATCCATTTAATAGAAGTTTCCAGCACTGAGCGTGCAAAACCTGTCAGAAACAGTCACACGGGAACCGCGGTGGTGCCCCGAGTCCCTCCCTCATGAGGAGAAATGTCCCTCGCGGAGGCCTGGGCCGGTAGCCCAGCGGCTGAATTGTGCTTCAGGTCTGGTGTTAAAAGGTCAGACGGCGCGGCTGTGAAAGTTCAGCGTAAAAACAGAGGAAAAGGCCGTCATCTGATTCTCTTCCACAAAGTCAAGGGCCGCGGGAGCCCCGGCGCTCTGGGGTCTCACAGCAGCCCCGTCTCCCTCCTAACGGGCCCAGGCTGCCGGCCCCTCTCCAGAGCCCGCCCCGCCCCTGCCAGGGGCTCGGCCGTGCCGCAGACCCTCTTGCTTTCCATTTCCTTCTGGAAAAGGCTCCCTTCGCTTGCCTGCCTCACCGTTCCGGAGCCCCTTGCGGCCCGACTCTGGGCCAGACCCTCACAAGTGAGACCACAGGGGACCCACAGGGCAGACGAGGGTGGCCCACCGCCCCCTGGCTTGGCTGAGAGCCGTGGGCAAAAGGCCCAGGGATCGATGCCAGCCGTGGCCATGGCAACGGGCGCGTTCAGGGGCCGCGGCGTGCCCTCCTGCCCCGGTGCGAGCCCCCGGCCCGGGCCTCTGCGGTCCAGCCTGGCTCCTGTCCCTGCACTGCGGCCAGACCCGGTCACGAGTTGCGGTGCGTTTGTGCAAAGGGCCAGGGATTGTATAGGTTGGTAAAAACAGGTTAAAAAGGCTTCCCACCAGCGTCTGGCAGTGCCCGGGGCAGCCTCGGCCCTCACCGGGCCCAGTCCCGGGAGCAGCTCTGGGCTGGGCGGCAGGCGGGGGTCGGGGCCCCGCGCTCATGCATCACGCGGTTCACGGACCCTGGCAGGACGAGGTCAGCCCGGAGGGCTCCACGCGGCACTCAGAACTGCGTCTCGTCCCGCGTCTCGGGGTTGCAGGAAGCCAGCTTGTTGCTGCAGCTGCTCTTCCGGCTCCGCGAGCTGCTGGCCACGTGGGCCAGGGGGTCGGAGCGGATGAGATACCTGCGGGGAGGGCGGGAGGTCCCTGACGTCGCCCTGCGCCTGGGAGGCTGGGCTGGGCGCCCACGCGTCACATAGGCAGGTGTCTGCACGTGCCCGGGGAGCCGGTACTTACACAATGTCGTTGGGCTCTAGCCGCGTGTCCGGTGGGGGGTTGATGAGCACATAGGACAGGGTGTTCTGCTGGTCGTTCATCTCGTCTGCGGAGACAGGGCCCAGCGCGCGGTCACCACGCGGCCCCCCGACCTCTGCTCTGGGGGGCCCCGAGGAGCTGGCGGCTCTGGCCCAGCAGCAGAATCCTCCTGGCCTTTCAGCCGTCCTGCCTGAGCCCTCGTCCTGGCGACCCCAGCGGGGCCGGTCCTCCCTGACACTGGCCTCGGGCCCCGCGCTGCACGGGCATGGGGGCGGCCACGAGGGCAGCAGGCGCTGGCTCCCACGGTCTCCCGACGGCTCGCTCAGCTGAGTCACCAGCGTCTTAGGACGCGCTGACCCTGAGCACGGAGCACACCCGCGCACGCCGACACCAGCGCACACGCCGACACACCCGCACTCACGCCCGGCGCAGCGCTCAGACCCGCTGCCTCCCCCGCCCCCAGCGCCCCGCATCCCCGCCCCACACAGGCCACCCCTGACCCCTCCTCAACCCTCCGCTTCGGACGTGTCCTTTCTTTCCCGAGACCTGCTCCCGTGGCACCAGCCCGGAGTCCGCCCGGCTCAGTCTCCCAGAGGGGCCCTTGGGCACACACGGGGTCTGAGCTGCCCGTCACAGAGACAGCCTGGGGTCCAGCTCACGGGGTGGCTGTGGATTCTGGAGAAACCCTGGTCACCTCACAGGTGCCCCTCCGGCCAGATACAGGGACAGGGCTGGCCACTGTCTGGCAGTGACCCCAAGCTCACTGGCAGGAAACGAACGGCTGGCGGCCTCAGTTAACCCATCTGGGGATGCCTAAAGGCGCCTCCCGACCCAGGACCGCGCATCAAGGGAACGGCCCTCCAGGGGGATCAGGCCCTGGGCGGCCTCTGCCCCCAGCCCCTCCCATTCCCTTCTCTCGGCACCGTCCCTCCCGTTGGGAGGGCGCCAGCCGGTCCACCGAGGCGGGATTCTCCGCGAAGCTGGGGCAGCTGCCCGCTGACTAGCCGGGCGACAGGCTGCAGCCCGCTCCTCTGAACTGATGAGTTCAGGGCCGCGTCTGGCGGTGCATTCGGGACCCGCACGGCGGCAGGCGGAGCGCGGCGTGCTTCCTGGGGACGGGTCGGGGCACAGGCTGGGACCCGGGAGCTGACGGACGGGCGCAGACCCAGATGGGCGTCAGCTGGTGCCAGCCTCGTGTCCACGCCCGGGAAGGGGACGGCCTGACCCCCTCGCCCGCCCCCCGCGCGGGGTCACGAGCCAGGTTGGCTCACGCTGGAGGCTGCGTGCCTCCAGGGTGGGCAGCACGGAGCTGGGCGGTGGGGGCAGCGGGGAGGCTCCCGAAGGCTCTCGGGGACCCCGCACCCCTGACCACAGCCAGGGCGGCTCCACGGGGACAGGCGCACGGTCAGAACAAGGAAACGGAGAGGCCGGTGCTGGGCCGGGCCCCTCTGTGTGGCCGGGGAGAGGGGGAGCCGCGCCTGCCTTGCTGGGCCCTCCCCTCCGGCCTGGACCCTGCTTCTCCCCCGGGGGTGGGGCACGGAGCACGGGCGTTCCCGGCCGGAGGCAGGCCCAGCTCCGTGCTTCCGGGGGCCCGGCCGTGGCGCCCGGGGCTGGGTGTGCTCGGTCGCGAGGCCCAGACCCCGGCTTCCCTGGGACGGGGCGGCCTCGCCGCGCCTGCTGTGCTCTGTTGAGGGCCCGGGGCGCGGCGGGGGCTGGCGATGGCGCTCCTGGCCAGGGACCAAGGGCAGTGCTGCTGCGCTCCCCTCGCACCCCCTACCTGGCGCTGCAAGCCTCCGTGCGGGCCCTCCTCCTTCAGCCCGCAGACCAGACGCCCGGCCCGGCCCTGGGCGGACACGCGTTCCTCTGGAGCCCCCCCCGACCACAGCCTCACTCTCCTCCGTGCACCAGGGGCAACCGTAGCACCTTCCCCCGAGACGCAAGCCGCCGCGGGTCCTCCTGGCGGTGCCCTCCCCGGGGGACCGACCGCCCCGCAGCGCCCCAGGATCAGCGTCTCCTCCGGTTTTACGTCCTGGCTCAGGCACCTCTCGGTGTCCACACGTCGGCGGGGGGCTCAGGAGACGCCACCCGGGGACCCTGTGGGTGCGGCCACCCCTGCCCGGGAGCCTTGGCGGGGAGCAGGGATGCAGCCGGGCGCAGGGAGGGGACGACGCAGCCACCCCGTTCACGGCAGCCCCAGGCTCGGACTTGGGCTGGCCTGGGGGCTCTGCCGTGAATGCGGTCGTGGGGTGCGGGGTGAGGAAAAGCCCAGGGACCCCGGGGATGCCAGGGCTTCGCCTACTCAGGCCCACCTGGCCCGGCACCCGGCAGCTCCCCCGCCGTGAACCCCGGAGCTTCTCGCTCCTGGGCCTGGGTCTGCCCCTGGCCGTCCAGTCCCACCTGAGCTAACACCTGCCTGGGCTCAGGAGGCCCATCAGCTCTGGGGTCACCCCTAACCGCAGGGGGCCGGGGTGTGCGGGCTCTGAGCTTCCCCGGACCGTGAGGGGCCCCCAGGGAGCGAAGGGGTCCCGGCAGAGAGGCCTGGGGCCTGGACTCTGCTCTGACCTCTGTTGGGGTCTGGGGGCACGTCAGGGGGCTGTGGGGTGTCTTCTTGGAAGACACAGGGGGCCCACGCAGCACCTGAGCCTCCGGATGAGAAAGAATGGGGTACAAACGGGCTTTGCCTCAACTGGAGAGGGAACCCCCTCTCGAAGCCCCAGCTGGGGCGTGGAGGGCAACCGTCCACCGGGCTTGGGTGGCCCTCCAAAGGCTCAGGGCGCAGCAGACCCCAAGGCCCCAGGCACCAGCCCAGGCCTCACCGTGCTCCACCACGCAGGGGCACGGGCACCCTAGCCTGGGACCCTCCATCTGGGTGCTTCCCGAGAACTGGGTGGGCTCCCAGGGGCTGGCTGCAGGCCGACGGCCACCTGCGTGCTCAGGGCGGGGCTTATCTCAGAGGACAGTTGGGGTCGAAGGACTAGGGCACTGGCGTCAGTACCGAAGTCAGCAAATGAAGGACAGTCAAGGTCCCTGCGGTGGGGCGGCCTGGGAGCTCGTGGACCCCTGCCTGCAGGGACCCTCTCTCGTGTCTTGTCCTGTCTGCCTGCCTGGCCGGGGGTGGGCGGCCACCAGGTGGACCGTCGGCGAAGGGTTGGCCTGCCCCTCTGCCAGACTCTGGCCACCGGAGCAGAATTACCTTGCAAATATCCCAGGTTTACCCGATTCATGACATCACTGGCTGTTAAATTTGCTACATCCTCTACGGAACACACAGGAAAAGGGACAGACAGAAACAGAGAGAGACAGGTCAGCAAGCAGCGCAGAGGTGGCAGCGCAGCGGGGCGGGGGGGGGGGCCAGGGGGCGGCTGCAAGGCGGGAGGCCCGTCTGTCCCTGAACAGAAGTCGGCCCCTCATCTGCCAGGCTCTGGTGGGGGGGGGGGGGCGGGGGGCAAGGAGGCCCGGGGGAGCGGCGGGTGCCCACCCAGGGGCGCCCGCTCTGGGGCTCAGCCGGGCTGGAGGCTCTGCCAGCGTGCGACGCGGGGCCGTGAACACGGGACACCCCACTCGGAGCCTCGGCAGTCAGTGTGCCACCCGGAAGGGGGGTGACAGCACCCTCCCGGGGAAGGGACACCGAGAGGGGACAAAGGTAAATCGTGAGGCTGGGGTGTGGCCGGGAGGGGCTGGGCAGCTCTCATGGGCAGCAGACGGCCAGGCCCAGGTGACCCTCGGGCAGCTCCTGGGTGAAGCCCGAGCTGCCTCATCCCACTTGGAGGGGACTCAGGGGCCCCTGACCCAGGAGGTGGGCGCCCGGGGACAGAGCCAGGCCTGGGAAGCGGGCAGAGTCCCCGAGACGGAACCCAGCGGAGGCCGGAGCCTTCACCAGGCCGGGCGGCGGTGGGGGGCTTGGGCCCCTCTCGGGCCCATCAACGGAGGCAGCAACTCTGGAGTGGGGAGGGGACGGGCTTCTCTCCTCTGGCCCAGCCAGGGCACCCAGGCCCGTTCACGGTCACGTCACAAACTTCTCCCCAAAACAAGCTCTGGAGAAAATCTGCCCATGAAGACAGGCGCCCTGGCGGCGTCGCCTGAAGTCGCAGGGATGGGGGGGGCCGTGCGCCAGGAGCAACGGCGGGGCCCCCGTGGTCCGGGAAGGGTGTTTCGGTGCTCGGCCATTCACCCGGCGGCCCCCAGATCTGCCCCCGTAGCCCCGAGCTCCAGCTGCTGGGAGGGCGAGGGGTGGCCGGGGGCTCTGGGGTCTCCAGCCACACCGTGTTCTTGTTCTCACGGTACGCAGCGGGCCCCTGTGTTTCTGACCCCAGCAGGACTGGCTGCAGGTGGCCAGCCTGTCCCCGACCGAGACCTGTGCCCTTGGCTTTCGGGGAGCCCGACCCAGCCCTCCCCACCCCCAGCTGCCTCCTGCAGGAGAGCTGCCTGCCGGGCTCGGCCGGCCTGGGCCTTTATTTTACAGATGGGGAAACTGAGGCCCCAGAGTGGAGGGGTGAGCCCTTCCTTACGCGGAAGCTCCACACGGGGCGCTCTGACGGGGCACGGGGCAGGTGCCCTGGCGGGCAGAGCGCGGGCCAGGAGGGCAGACGGACAGATGGCCCTGCCGGCCTTACCGTAGCCGGTGGTGGGCAGCCCCAGGTGCTTCATGCGGTTCTTGACCAGCTCGGAGAGTTCCTGCCGCTCGGATCGCTGGTACAGGCTGAGCCGCTGCTGGCTGATCCACTCAGCCGCCTTCCCCGCGTGCCGGGCGCCCTTGCGGCTCAGCCTCCGCGCCCACGGCAGGCTCTTGCGCCGCAGGAGCGGGTGCTCCGCCGAGCCGCCGCCCACCGCGTGCGGGCCGTGGGCGCCGCCGCCGCCCGTGCCTGCCCGTGAGCCCCAGGGCCCCTTCGCCTCCCGGGTGTCCTCGCGGTCCTCCACGCTCACCGAGACCTGGGACTGGCCGGGGAGGAGGGGTGAGGGCCCAGGAGAGGAGGGGGACCCGGGGACTGGGCGGGGGGATAGGGAACGGGGGAGGGGAGGGGACAGGTTGGGAGGGGTGCCGGGCAGAGGATGGGGTGACCCACGGAGCAGCCGGGGTGACAGGGACGAGGACGGTCACGGTCCCTGGGGGCACCTCAGCCCAGGGACGCCAGTGCCTTCCTCTGCAGCTGGGCAGAGGGTGCCGGGCCAGAGCCCCAAACCACTCAGCCGTCCAAACTGCTGGCTCTAGGTCTGTCTCTGATTTGTTGGTGAGAGGAGGCACCTCCCTCCACCTCTCTGGGCCCCGCGTGTCCTGACTTTGCCATGGGTGGGGGGCACCTCCTCTGTGCGACTCAGTTTCCTCATCTTGGGGGGCAGGAGAGGGCGGGGCGCATGGTGGGCTGGGAAGTGCCAGGGCCTTGCGTGGGTCAGTCGGGGTGTGGGGCTCTGGGGGTGTGGAGATTGGGATGGACAGCGGGGAGGAAGGGGTACCCGCCAGGACGGGGGCCGTGGCACGAAAGGCAGATGTCACGGGGGCTGGGGGCTGGGGGAGCCTGGGCTTCCCGTCCGTATGGGGGCTGGGGTGATGCCAGGAGCCCTCTCTGAGCTTCACCTTGGCTGGCGCATCCTGGGGCCTCACTTCCTGACCTATCACCCAGAGCCCAGGGCCCTGCGCCCCTGCCAGGCGGGACTCGTGCGTGTTAAGTGAACCCCTGTGGGCCTGAAGGGACCACTCACCTGGGCCCTGAGGTTGTGAGGCTGCAAAGGAAACCGGGGCAGCCTGGGTACCTGCGGGGCTCCTGCCCTGACCCCCAAGGCTGCCTGAGCCCTCGTGGACTCAGGACCCGTGGGCCGGCCACCCGCTGCAGTTCCAGCGGGCGGCACAGGGGCCCCACAGTGCCCTCGAGCCTCCCCTCCCCCATGGGGGGGTCACAGCCACCCAGGGGTTGTCCACGTGTGGAGGTATGTGGGCCTGACCCCACAAGGGCCCGACAGCAAAGGCCCAGATCCCCAAGCTAGAAACGGGGTGGCCCAAGTCACAGAGAAACGGGGCCGCCTCGGGGAGCCCTGCTCCGCCCCCCCGCACCTCCGAGGAGAAGACGTGGCACTCGGTCCTGTAGATGCCGATGGGGATCTCGGCGCTGGAGGAGCACAGCTTCTGGAAGAGGCGGCCGTAGGTGCGGATCCACAGGTCGTCCTCTGTGACCTTCATCTGGAACGCGGGAGCTGGGCGGGGCCGGCCTGGGGCAGCAGGACCCTGCCCAGCACGGCCCGCCCGCCCCAGGCACTTACGGCGCAGAGGTAGCCCGAGCCCGGCGTGGTGTCCAGCCCCAGGAGCAGCCTGGTGATGGGGATCATGTAGTCCTTCACGAAGGACTGCAGAGGAGGGGCCGCAGTGAGGCCTCGCGGTGCGGGCACATCTGCCTCCACATCCCCTGGACACGCCCGCCGGGCACCCACAGCCTCCCGTGCGGTGCGCCCAGCAGACAGAGCTGGGCGGCCTTTCCTGGCCGTGGTCGCTCACCAGGCCGAGCACACTAGGTGAGAAGGGATCAGAAACCCAGAGGCCGCCGGGAGCCGACCCCAGGGCAGCGCTCTCCTGGGAGGCAAGGACGGGGGACGCACGGGTGAACCCCTGCTGCTCCCCGGCAGGGATGGGGCCCAGAGCCTCCCAGCCCTGGCCGGCCTCCTGGGGACCCGGGGGTGGATGCGCAGACAGGGCCACGTGGCTCAGAACTGGGACTGGATGCCGGCACCGGCCCCCCCCGCCCGGCTGACCTGATACAGCAGCGTGTCCAGCATGCTGATGCTAAAGACGCGGCCGGCGGCGAAAGGCAGGCGGAACATGAAGGCCAGGTTGGAGCCGTTCTCCCGTTCCCTCTGCGGGACGAGGGGCTCAGGCTGGCTGGTGCCCGCGGCCGCGCGCGCAGGCAGCCCAGGGGCCTCTGCGCGCACGGGCCGTGTGCACGGCGAGTGCGTGAACACACACAGCAGACGGCCGACCACCGGCCGAGCACCCAGCTCCGCGTCCCCCCAGACACACTGGGGGCCAGGGGCGGGGGCAAGGGTTCGGGGCTCTGCTGGGAAGAAACGGGGGCCTGTGCTTGGTTTAATGCCCTGCCGTTGCCATCGCGGAACCCTAAGCCTTGTGGTAACTTCACCCCGGAGCACGAGTCCGTGAGCGAAATGGAGGGGACGGCGGGGCATGCGCGTGAGCGGAGACAGACGTGTCTGCCTCTGCTGCGTGCATGGCGTCGCGAGGCTCCACGCGGGTCCCTTAGACCCGCTGTGCGCGGCTCCCGTGGCCGCGGAACAGACGACCGCAAACCCTGAAGCTCAAAACCACAAGCGTTCACTCTCTGTCGGTTTTGGACGTGGCGAGTCCGAACGGATTTCAGGGGCCGCGATCAGGCGTCACAGTGCCGTGTTCCGGCCGGCGGCCCCAGAGGACGACCCTTTCCTCCCCCTCTCGCCGTTTCCGGAGGCTGACCACGTCCCTGGCCTCTGGCCCTCCCTCCACCTCCACGCTGACCTCCGGCCTCCCTCTTGCAAGGCCCCTGGTGATGGCGTGTGGCCCCTGGGTGGACCGGGGCCCCCTCCATCTCAGGATCCTTCATGGAATCGTGTTCTCCGCCCTGTGCTCGTTCTGGGGCTAGGGCGGGGGCTTCTTGGGGGCGTTGTCCCTACCGCACCAGGTCGGCCTATGGCTGAGGGGTGGCTCTGAGCCCGGGAGACTGTCCTTCCTGCTGGACCAGAACACGCTTCAAACAGACAGAAGCTGGGCCGCGTAGACCACCCAAGGCCCTCTCGTGGCCCTTCTCACTGGGGCTGCTCCTCGCCTCTGCAGCCTCCTTGCTGCAATGTTGGACGGAGGGGCAGGCAGACGCCCGGGGAAGGAGGCCTCGCCTCTGTCCCTCCCCACCAGCAGGGAGCCCAAGGGCGTGCTGGACGGCACGCGGGCATCCAGGAGGGAAATGGTGCGTTGTCACATAAGAGCCGCAGAACCAGAGCCGTGTGGCGTGGTGACTCCAGGCTTCGTCTTCCCACGGCGGCATTCAGAGCCCAGGTCGCATGTTATGAGGACAAACGGAGAGATTCCCGAAATCATTAAAGTTGCCAGTTTCCCTTCACTCAGAACAATGAATGGTTTGAGAAGAAAAGAACCAGGATGGGTCGGGAGATTGTGGAGGAAAGAAGAGGCTTGACGTTGTAGTGGCTTCACAGGACTTTCCTACTTTCTGAACGAAGGCCAAGGTTTCACACTGTCCACTCTGCAGTGGCTGCGGAAGGTCCAGAGGCTTTAGCCCGAGCTCCGAGGTCGCACGCGACAGCGAAACGTGGGAACACACGAGGACGAGCCCTCCTGAGAGCCACGCGGCCAGAGGGAAGCAGGCGCAGGACTGGACGGGCATCCGGGGCCCTGCTGAAGAGGAGCCAGTCTGAACGGGCTCCCGGCCGAGGTCACTGTCACGGGCGCTGAGACTGTACAACGATGACGCCACGGGGAGCCCGCGTCCTGGGATGTGGCGGGGAGCCCCGACTCTGGGAGATCTTCCTGAGAACCACCTCCAGGGAGACACGGACGCCACCCTCTGCGCCTGAATCACCTCCGAGTGCCAGTGCGACCTCTTGGAAGCACGTTGATCTGGATGCCGGAAATATCTCCAGGGTTCCTTCAGTTTCTACTCGTTAAACAGGACTTGTCTTATGCAGGTTATATGTACAGCGCGATCCCCTCTTCTCTCCGCGGAATCCTCTCTGCGCGGGGTGGGCGCGCCAGCTCCATCTCCCAAGACTGGGTGGCAGCACGTGGCTCTGCCTGCCCCACCCCCACCCCCACGTGGACCTCAGCCAGCAAGCGCCCAAGGCTGCAGCCGCCCTCGGTCACACGTGCTCACTTCCTGACTTCTCTCCGGATCGCAAACCACAGGACTGGGCTCCCCGCCGTGAACCCTTGAGGTGGGGAGCGGGCTGCCCGCCCCCCGCCCCTGGAGACGGTGCTGCAGAGGACGGTGCGATCGGGTGGCGATGCCTGCCACAGAGGGAGGGGCGGGAGGTGGATCTGCGAGGTCTGCGTGCAAGGCAAGGGGAGTGTGGGAGGACGTCTGCTGCGCGTTTGCTGACGGACCTACTTCACGCCCACCTCCGGAACAGGTCGGGGTGCGAGGCCTGTGGGGAATTGGGTTTGCTCGAGGGAAGGCGGCAAGTAAGGACCCCAGCACCGGGATGCCAGCCTTGACCCCGGTTCTGTGCCCGTCGTCCCTGCCCGTGCTTGGATCAGATTGGCCCGAGCGCCTGGATACAGCCCGGCTGGGGCTGCTGAGGCCGACTTCCAAAGCCCAGGGCCCAGCCTCGAGCGGAGGGGGGCTCGGCTCACGGGCCACTGCAAGGGGGCGTCTGGGGGGGGGTCCAGTGGGCCGTCGCGTGGGGTGCAGGCCAAGCCTCCTCCAAGAGCAGGACGGCCCGAGCTCCCGGGCCGCTGACTGAGGCCCCCAGCTGCCATCTGAGGAGCTCCAGGGCCACCACGGGCCTCCTGGGGGAACTCACTTCCGTTGTCTGTCTGGGTTCAGAACTCCCATGCTGTCCCTCTGTCTGCTGTCGGTGGCCAGGCCTGGCCCGGGGGAGCGGCCGTTCGGGGGTCCTCCCCGGTGCGGCACAGGGTCAGCCACGCAAGTGCAAGCCGTCCCGACAAGGACCTCAGCCCGGGCTCACAGGGAGCCGTCACTGCTCCCGGCCGCAGCGGCCACGGTCTCCTCCGTGGCAGCCCACCCGCTTCCTGGTCTCACCCAAGGCAGCCTGAGCACGGCCCTGCCCCTTGGCGACCCCGCAAACGTGCCAGGGCGGCACCACCAGGCCGCGCCGCCCGTGTCCCTGGGCTCCACGCCCGAGCCCAGCTGATGCCCTTCCTGGAGCCCGAGAAGCAGACAGCTGACTTCAGCTGTCCCACCGCACTGCTGTGCGACCTGAGCCAGGTGCGCCCCTCGTCCCCCACCCCGCCTGTACCGGGACGAGCACGTCCCTGCCGGGCAGTTGACAGAACGGACACGGCTCAGGTTTGGGCGCGGTGTCGGGGCCGGTGTCACCTGGGCCAGTGATTTCCGGCGTGATGGGCAACCTCTGCCCCACACAAGGCCGGGCCAGGCCCTGCCTCAGGGGCACCACGTCCGCTCCTGGCCGATGACCCTGAGGTCTCCGGGGTACACACTCAAGAGCCTCACGCTGGGGCTGCCCGGCTCTCTGAGCCCCCTGGCCGGGGGAGGGCAGGCACCCGGGCCTCCCACGGCCCCAGTCGCCCACTCCCTCCAGGCTGTGGTGCACGGGCCGAAGCCCTCAGCTCGGCAGGTCGGGCGGGGCCGCTCACCTTTTCCAGTTTGGAAAGAGCCAAAGAGTAGCTGTCCTTGGCACGAAACTGCATGAACCGCATGTTGGACGGGTGGGTGAGCTCCGTGGTGATGCTGAGGCTGGGGAAGAGCCTGGGCGGGGGGCGGGTCCCGGTCACGGACGCGGGCGGGGGGCTCGGGGCGGGTCCCGGTCCCGGA
>NC_041226.1:83557971-83572854 GCF_002837175.3 Physeter macrocephalus
CTCGGGGCGGGTGCCGGTCGCGGACGCGGGCGGGGGGTGTGTGTGGGGGTGGGTCTCGGGGCGGGTGCCGGTCCCGGACGCGGGCAGGGGGGAGGGTGGGTGGGTCTCGGGGCGGGCCCCGGTCGCGGGCGCGGGCGGAGGGGTGGGGTGGGTGGCGCTCGGGGCGGGTGCCGGTCGCGGACGCGGGCGGGCGGGGCTCGGGGCGGGCCCGCGCGTCTCACCGGAACATGGTCTGCACGCTGACGATGGTCTTCGCGTCGGCCATGTAGTCCTCCTCGGCGCTCATGGTGCTCTCCTTGTCCACCACGACCAGGTTGTCGGCGTAGATGATGCCGCACTGCAGCAGGCTGTCCAGGCTGCGGGGGGACAACCCGGGGTGCGACCTGCCCCCTCCCACTCTGCCCTGGCCGCCGGGGGTGGGAGGGGAGCGGGCCGGGTCCTCCTGCGGAGCGGCGTCTTACTTGTCCACGGAGCCCTCCATGTAGTAGACCATGGGGAAGCAGCAAATGGCCTCCAGGAAGTGGTGGTCAGGCCTGTGGGCACAGCGGGTCCTGGAGGCGCCCACCCTGCTCTGCCGCCCGCCCCCACGGCCAGCCCAGCCCTGACCTGGGCGAGCAGGGGCCCCAGAAGCGCGGCGTGTGGGACCGGGGGGCCTTTAGAGGCCAATGGGGCTGCTCTTTGTTGTACCCGCGGGGAGACCGAGGCCCCAGGGGTCAGGACAGCCGAGGCTGGACCCCGGCCTCTGGGCTGCCAGGCCTCTGGGGGTAGCAGTGCTGGAGGTTGGCCCCTGGGGGCTCAAGGTCGTGGGGACCCAGTAGGGCCAGGAGAAGCCCTGCGGGAGGACGATGGAGCACTGCTGAGGGCCGGGGGCTGCCTCCCCCACTCCCGAGGGTGTGGGGCACACTCTGCCCCTCACTTGTTGTCCAGCAGCAGCACGATGGGGTTGAGCTCTCTGCGGGGCCGATAGTAGGCCCGGAGCGGCACGATGAAGTTGTACAGCCCGTTGCCCGCTGTCTCCGCCGACACGATGATCAGCTTATTCTTGAAGCCGTAGGCCTTGGCATCTTCGTAGCTGTTGTGCTTGCAGCCCTGCGGGGGAGACGCCAGGATCAGCCACCAGGGAGGGAGAGAGGGTGCTGCGGTGAAGTCCTCGGCCAAATGGCACCTGGTCGCCAGCCACCTGGCCTCATGGGGCTACAGGCCACCAGCCCGCCGCACAGAGCAGAGGGTGAGCTGGGGCCACTGTGGGAGAGGTCACGTCCGGGAGGGAAGGGAGGTATCTGTGCGAGCACATGGTCTTAGCAGATGCGGATACGGACAGAGAGGTTGTGTGTGTGTACACATTTGGTCGTACACGTACACACTGTCATGTGTGCACAGACTGGGTTGTGCACATACAAATTTGGTCGTGTGTGCATATGCATCTACACGCTTGTGTGCATATACGTTCGGTCGTGTGTGCCTGTGTGCACACATACTTTCTAGCTCTCTGCGTGGAGAGACTCAGATACAAAGCAGCAGTGAGCACACCAAGTGCCCAGACCTAATTTCTAAACGTGGTTTCCACTAAAAGGAATCAGGTTTCTTGGAGGAGCAGTTGGTTCCAGGACTGGAGCAAAGCAGGAACAAGATGCGGGGGCGGGCACCGTGGATTCAAAGGCATGGATGTGTTCAAA
Source organism: Physeter macrocephalus (assembly GCF_002837175.3). Lineage (NCBI taxonomy): Eukaryota > Metazoa > Chordata > Mammalia > Artiodactyla > Physeteridae > Physeter > Physeter macrocephalus. Next base: position 83,559,648 of record NC_041226.1, read on the forward strand.
GATGAGGGGACATGTTGGAAGGACCGGGAGGCCAGCCTGAGGGCCCACCAGCAAAAGTCCACGTGTCAAAACTAGCGTGATCCATATGGAATGCCAATGTAGCAGTAATGACCAACTGGTTTACCCTCTGAGTGAAAAAGTGAGGCCACACTGATGTACACAAATGGCTAAGAAAGGGGAAGCACTTTCTGCCAATGAAAAGCTGACATAAACCCAGAAGGAAGTGGAATCAGCGAACCATCGGCTGTGGTGGAAATGCATCGGGGGAGCTCAGTCAAGACCGGCTCATGTACCCGGCCCCCTGGCCCCCATGCGTCTCCCCACAAATGACGTCCTAACTGCAAAGGCAAAACAGTAGCTCCTCCAGCAGAGAGACTGCGTGGGCGAAGCACCCGTACCACACGCTCTAAGGCAGCGTCACGGGGAGGCCTCCAGGAGGACGTGGCACCTCTGGGGGGTCCAGCCCCCAGCGCATGGGCCGAGTCACCCCCCACTGCCCCCCGCCAGGGATGCTCCACCAAACCCAAAACATGGAGGCCCAGAGACCTGGGGAGGGGTGGGGGCAGGGAGCGTCCAGATGGAGGGAGACAAGCTGTGGCTCTGGCCGGGAAGGGCAGCGAGGGCTCCTGGAACAACCAGGGCGAGTGGAGTGTGGGCTGCAGGCCAGGCCGGTTGTGGTGAGTGGACGGTGGTTATGAGAGGGGCACCCTCGCTTCAGCAAGCGCACGTGGATACAGGAGGGAGAGAACGTGCCCCTACAACAGACATAGACGCCGGGGAGGGCGGACAGGGTCCAGGACGCCCTCGGCGCGTCCCTGCCACTTCCCCAACTCTGCCGTGACCTACCTTGTCCAGCCGCAGGCAGCAGAAGGGGGCTTTCACGGGCAGGAGGTGGCACAGGGTAGGGGAGCTGCCGATGTAGGGCGAGTTGGGGGGGTAGCCCTTCACGTACCTGGGGGGAGAGAGAGGAGCCTCAGCCCGGCCCTCGGGCCCTAGGCTGCCACACGGGGGTGGGGTGCCAGACCCCCGCAGACCTGACCGGGCCAGGTGAGATTGCATGCAACGCGCGCACATAACACGCACACACTCACGAGCTCACACAGGCCGCGAAAGAACCTTAAGGGGCTCCGACGGCCCATCACCCCCTGGTGCCCCCAGCACCCCAACGCCGGGGCGGACGCTGGCCCGTGGTCCCCGCTCCACTGGCTCCCCTGGGCCAGGCTGGTCGCCCCACAGGCTGTACGCCCCCCGCCGTCCCCACGGCGCCCCGCGCGCACACACGCGGTGGTCGCCCTGCCGCGGTTGTCCCCCCAGGCCGCCTGGAGAGGAGCTGGCCTCCTGCTCTACCTCCGGTTGGCTTAAGGGACGTGGTGTCCGAGGCCAGCCCGCCACCTGCCCCAGGTGTGCAGGAGCCCTGCGGGCCCCTCGATCTCAGAGCCGTCCCCCGGCAGCCTGTGTTTAAAGCACGTTTACTCCACCACGGGGCAAAGGCAGGAGCAGAGAGTGGCCGCAGTGACAGCCCCGCGGGGAAGCATCGGCCGTGCAGGCCGGCGGCTGGCCGTGGCCCTGGGGTCAGGTGCTGCCTGTCTGTCCCGGACGAGGCCAAGTGGCCAAGACCTGGGGACACACTGGGGTCTCTTCTGTCTCGTAATCTCAGAGGAAGCCCTGGGCCCAAACCCAGAGCAGCATGACGGCTCAGGATGGGCCAGTGGCCTCCAGGCCCGGACGGCACCTCACCCAGGGCTCCCCCGTCTGTGACCTCTGCAGACCACGCTCAGAGGGCAGCCACCCTGCCAAACGGGCCGTGGCACTGAGGCCTGGCCACCCAGGGCGTGACAGGGGAGGGCGAGGGGTGAGGACGGGCACTGCCTGGCCTTCCTGTCCACGAGCCGGGTCCCCAGAAGAGCCCACCTGCCGGACAAGGTCTCCGGGGAAGCTGTCTGGAAGCCTTGCTCAGAGCACGGGCCGGACCCGGGACCAGCGCCGCCGGCCCGCCTCTTCCTGGGCGCCGGGCGCCGCACCTCCTCTCTCCCGTGGGAGGCTTCTGTTCCCCCTCCAGCCCCGGCGGCACTCACTCCACCACAGACAGCCCCTCCTCGTCCGACGGCGCCATCTCGTCCTCCGACTGGTCACTCAGCAGGTCGCAGGGCAGCAGGGTCGAGCTGTCGGCCACCTCCAGCACGGGCGCGATGCTGGGCCGCCGGCTGCCCGAGCCGTTCTCCGTGGGGAGCGCCAGCTTGCTGCCCCCGCCGCCTCCGCCGCTCTGTGCTGGCTGGCACTCCGTGTTCTGGAGGTCCATGGCCACTGTCCCTGGAACAGAGCGGCTGAGCTTGGCTGGGAGCGCCTCCCCTGTCTGTCCTGGGGGCAGGGGTTCCCGGAGTGGAGGTGGACAGAGGCTCCCAGTGACCCTTGACGCAGGGCGGTCTCACCCGGGCAGGCACTTGGACGTCGGTGCCGGTGCCGACACAGGTCCCCACAGGAAGGCAGGATGCCCCCACGGCACAGATGTGCAAACTGAGGCCAGAGAGGCGGGACTTGCCCGGGGTTACGCTGCAGGCCTGAGCACCTGGGTCTTTCGGGTGGGTGCCCCGCCCCGCCCCGCCCCGCCCCGCCCCGCCCCGCCCCGCCCCGCCGGGAGCTGGACCCGGCCTCACCCATGGAGGCGATGATGCTGTGCACGGGCAGGCGGGACGACCCCTCGTACAGCCCCTGCCCCGCGAAGCCCTTCTTTTTCTGCTTTTCCTCCTGCTTGAAGATGAAGGCCGAGTTCTCCTCCTTGGTGATGTTGATGTAGAAGCAGGTGTCGGAGGCGGCCAGGATGTGCCGGGGCCCCGGGTTCAACAGGATGCTCTTGTTCTCCTCCCGCTTCAGGCCGATAAGACACACGCCGTACCTGAGCGGACAGCGCGGGGGCTCGATGGGGCCCAAAGCTGCCCCTCCTGGTCTCCTCGGGGGCTGACGGTGCGGCCCTCCCCTCACGGGTGTCGGGATCCCTTCCCACTCGACCCAGAGAGCCACCGAGGGCAGCCGCGAGGGAGCCTCAGAGAGACAGACAGCGGCCCCGTGCGGGTCTCACGGCTGAGTGGGCGTGATGTCTGACCCCGAGGCCCCGCTGGTCCACCCTGCAGCGGGCACGGGCCACGCCCATTTCAGCCTCTGGAGCCCGCCCCGCACCCCTCCCCCCCCCCGCCCCCCGGCCTGGACCTGGTGGGGGGCCGTACTTCTTGTGCGCGTGGAAGGCGGCGTAGGTGAAGCTCTTGCCCTCGTACTCGCGGAAGAACTTGCTGTCCCCCATGCGGACGTGGTAGACCTCGTTGCCCGAGCAGCGTCCGTACATGCGCTGCCATTGCTCCGGTGAGTCCTGGCCTTCCCTGGCGCGTGGGGAGGGTGTCACCCCCACGGCTGCCCCCGCCCAGCTGGGCTATGGTGCCCCCCAGATGTGGCTTCTGCCGGTGTGGATGGAAGCCAGCGTGACCCCTGACCCCAGCCCCTCCCCGTCTGGCTGAGACTAGACCTGGGTGGCCTGATGGGTCCTTGGCCAGTTTTTAAAAGCTGTAGACACAGTGGTCTGATTTTTAGGGGTGTCAAAATGTTTCAGAGTCAGGACTGGCCTCTGCGGCCTGTGGGTCCTCCCAGGAGCCCCGGGCCACGTCCCCTTCCCCTGCCTGGTCCCTCCCCTAGGGCCGCCCAGGCCCCACAAGGGGCCGGGGCCCCCCACACCCCAGCCTGGGTCTTCCCGGAGGGAAGATGGCACCCCTCCTCTGTCCCAGGGCAGCCCCTCGCCTCAGGCTCTGCCTGGGACCCCAGCCCAGGTGCCAAACGCCAAATGCGCCTTCTCTTACAAACCAAGCCCCGACGGACCCAGTCACCGTGCCTAAATCCCAGGGCTCTCCTGCTGCCCCCGCTACGGCCCTCTGTGCTCCACGGTGGGCCCCGGCTGCAATTCGCAGCAGCCCCCAGGCCGGCCCCCAGCTCCGACCCCTCGCTCGGCGAGGCGCCGGCTGCTTCCTCGGCTGGGTCCACGGCGGTCGCCCGCCGCGGCATCCTTGCCGTTTCCCCGGGCCTCGCCCCCTCCCGTCACAGGCCTCCTCGATGCCTCCCGCTGCCCCAGCAGCCCCAGCAGCCCCCCGCCTCCCCGCCCGGCTGCGCGGCCCCGGGGGCAGCACTCACTGGCCGCGGGACGTGTGCACCAGCAGCGTGATGAGGGTGGGCGTGGCCGGGCAGATGCAGCTCAGGGCCAGCAGGGCGTACTTGCACTCCTCCTCGCACACCACGTGCTCTGCGGGCAGGAGCGCCGGGGCCACCGCACGGCTCTTGCCGCCCACGGCAGACGCCCCCTTGCCCAGCGCCCCCAGAACCCCTCCCTCCGCTGCTCAGCCCCATCCAGCGCCCCGCCCCCCGGAGCCTGTTCATTCTCTCGGCTCTCCTGGGCTTGCCTGCGGGCTGGACCGAGAGCCCCAGGGCTGAGCACGGGGCGCTGGTCCTTGGTCCCCCCGAGTCCAGCACGGGCCTGCTCGCCTGCGCCCTCCAGGGGTCGGCACAGGCGCCCAGCTCGGGCACGCCCACAGAGGTGCCCGTCACACAGTGCCCCTGCCCTCCCTGGCCCCCCAGGCCCAGGTGCAGAACCTGCACGGGCCCTGCCTGTCCCCCACCCCGGCTCGCTCACTCGTGGGCGCCCCCCTCCGGGCCAAACATACCAGCAAACTTGACGTGAAACTTGTTCTCGGGCTTGAGGATCTGGACGTAGAGAGGGCAGTTGGGGGCAAAGTCCTTCACCGCCCAGGCGCGCAGAATGGTCTGGTGGTCCTGGGGCGGGGACGCCACGGTCGGTGCTGGCGCGCAGCAGAGGCTGGGGGGGGGGCTCTGCCCCCAGGCGCCCCCCCCCCCCCCCCCGCGGCCTGCGGGCAGGTGCTGGGCGGCAGTGGGGAGTGCTCACCGCCGCGGTGCGGTCCACCTCGTTCCGGCTGCTGAGGATGAAGCAGGCCTCCCCGTTGTCCATCCTGCGAAACACCGGCTCTGAGCACCGCCAGGGCCCTCCGTGGTGCTCCCGTCTCGGCCGTCAGGGGAAGAGTCGGGCCCTGTCGAGCCCCCAGCTCGCTCCGACCAGCCCTGGGTGGGCTGAGGATGGGCCCCCCCAACCCGGGGTGGGGCTGGCGCACGGAATGAAGGGCCCACTTGGTGGCAGAGATGCTGGGCCCTGCCCGCTGGCCTGTCCTCTCCCGGGACAGGCTGCCCGAGGCCTGGGGGTGACCCGTCCTGCTCCCCTCATGCCCCCCGGAGCCCCTGGCTGCACAAAGGGTGGCTGAGAAACTGTCCACGCCCCAGGGCTGGGGGGCCTGGCGGCTCCCACCCTGTCACCCGCCACCCCGACTTGTCCCTGTCTGGGGCCTTGATTCCTGGGCGAGCCTGTGGGGCCCGAGGCTCAGGAGGTGGGCGCTGGGGGGACCCGGCTGCCGGGTCTCCTGCTCCCTTGGCCTCCACACAACCCACATTTCACCTCGAAGGTTACGTCAGGCTCTGGAATAAAATCCTGACGGGTGATGGGGGAGCCTCCGGGGTGTCTCAGTGTGCTGCGGCAGATGCTGGAAAGTTCCGTTCACAACTCAGCCTCCTTACCTCAAGTCACCCCGTCACCTTGTCTTTGGAAGAAAACCTGCCCACAGTCTCGGCTTCCCACCTGACTCAGAGCGGCAGCTGCCCCCAAGCCCCCAGATGAACAGCCAGGCAGGTGGGAGAGGAGGCTGGTGGGCTCGCCCAGGCGGCTCGGCAGGGGTCAGCGGGGGCCCCGGCTCGCCCGGGTGGGTGACGGGCACAGAGAGGGAGCTGCTGCCCGCCTGAGGGCCCCTCCCTGGCCTGCTCGTGCTCAGGCCGGCGCGGTACCGCACCCTCACCCCCGCCGGCGCTCACTTGGCCCGCATGAGGTCCTGGTCCTTGAGCGCGGAGCCCTGGAGGTAGATGACCCGCTGGGACCACAGGGGGATCTGCAGGACCCTGCGAACCTGGATGTCCATCTCGGTGGGGCACAGGATGACGACGTAGTAGTCCTGCAGGTAGGATGGGGTCAGCCCCGCTGGCAGGCTCGCTCGGATCCGGCCTACCCTCCTTCCTAGTGTTTCCACACCAGTCGCCTCTCAGGAGCCCCAGCCTTCTCTGTGATGGTGTATCTGGCAGGAGGGAAAGGCAGGACCCCACAGACCCGCCCCCCCAGTGTGGGAGACCACCGGGGCTCCCCCGCACAGGCAGGGAAACCCGGGCCCAGGGAGCTCAGGGGACCCTGGGGCGGGGTGGGGCCGTGGGCGGGGGCTCACACGCGGCCGGGGGTGGGGCCGTGGGCGGGGCCTCACCTGCAGCCGGGGGTGGGCGTAGAACTCGTTCAGAAAGTCCATGAGCAAGTCGATCTTGAGGGAACTGACACACAGGATCACGTGCTTCTCCGTCTGGGCCCGGTGGCGGCTGTAGTTGCCCCCCGACTTCTGCCGCTCCATCCACAGGTAGACGAGCTCCTCAAACTGCAGGTAAGAGCATGTGAGCTCCAGGAGGCCTGGGGCTCCGGGAGCTGCGACAGCACAGAGCAGGGCGGGTGGCTGGCAGCACCTGCCGGGCACGAAGGGCGTAGGCCAGAGCAGGACAGAGGAGGCAGGGCAAGGATGGAGCCGCGTCCCAACCACGTCTCGGAAGACCACGGGTGTCTGCGGCGCAGGTCACTCAAGGGGCCAGGTGGGGGCAGAGTGGACGGTCCCGCCAGTGTGTGGGGTAGTGAGAGACGTGGCAGGTCCAGCTCCCAGCCCCAGGAGGCCAAGCAACCGTTAGCGGATGCCGAAGTATACGCTCTGAACATCCAGGTAACCATGAGACCTTTGCGTCTCCATCAGCACCTGAGACACGTTTTGGAGAAACCTGGAAACGTGTCTTAGAGAAGTCTCAGCCACAGAATTAGGGACCCAGACGCCCGGCATGGAAGGAGAACTTTGAGTACCATGGTTCTGAGCCCACGTCAAGGGTGTGGGTGATTCGAGGCTGCCAGCTGGGGGGTGCCGTCCACCCTGGCCCACACTTCCTTGCTGTGAGCTTTGGGTGTTGAGAGCCCTTTGTAAGTAGGACAGTGACACATCCATAAAGGTGGGCTGGCGGTGAGGGGACGCCAGGCTCCACGGAGCTGACCGGGGTGCCGACCTGCCCAGGGCCTCCCGCTACCGTCTGACTTCGCGTCTGTGGGTGACAGCCAGGCCCCGTGAAAGCACTGAGGTCGTTCATTTTTTTTCCGCACAATTTAAAATGAACGGCAGCAGCCACTCCCTCCGGCTCTCAGCTGCTCTGGGTGATGTGCCATATCTTGCTACGGGGAGAGCATCTCATTGAATTTATTGAGCACCTACTATGTTCCAGTGACAAGGCCCTGTGGCCTTGAAGCACAGGACTGGGCCCTAGTGGGAGGGGCCAGAGACCCCAGGGTGATCCCTGAGGCCTGTGTAGGACGGGGGCTCCGACAGCAGACACCTGGATTCGAGCCTCCCATGTCACAGGTGTGGCCCTCCGGAAGTGACCTTATTTGGAGATAGGGTCTTTGAGGATGTAATGAGTTAAGATGAGGTCAGACCGGATTAAAGTGGGCCCTACATCCAGTGGCCGGTGTCCCGTAACGAGAGGAGAGGACACAGAGGTGCAGGAATAAGCCACGTGGAGACGGAGGCAGAGCTGAGAGGGATGCGGCCACAAGCCCCGGGACGCCAAGGACCACGGCACCACCAGAAGCTGGAGACGCGGAAGCAGAGCCTCCCCTCAAGCCTCCAGGACCAGCCCTGCTGACGCCTCGGTCTCAGACTCTGGCTCTGGCCTGTGAGAGAGTAAATTTCTGTTGTTTAAGCCCCCACCCCCCGTTTGTGGGGTGCTCTGTTCCGGCAGCTGCAGGAAGCACCGCGCTGATGTGTGAAACTCAGCCCTGAGAGGAGAGGATGCTGTCAGCCGTCATCACTGTTACTCTGCGAGGGACATTTACGGGCGGGCATTTCGTTGTCACCGTCTCTAAGGGCGCTATCTGGTGAACGTGGTGAAAGAAAGAACGAAGGACGGTAACGCTGGGACCATCCCTTTTCACCACCGGCAACAGATCACTCAGTCTCGCTGGTCCTCACCATCCACTAGCCCTGGAGGGTGGTTTGTGCCTCCGATGCCGGGCCCTGCGGCCTCCCTCTCCTTGGGGCTTGGGCGCCAGCCTGGCCTGGGTGATGGGATGTACGCGCCAGCTCTGAGCGGCCCCTGCACCCGCCAGGAGCGTGGGGGCCAGAGCACCGCGGGGACAGAAGCTCCGCAGCCCTGGGACAAGGGCACAGCCTTGCGGAGGCATCCAGGATGCCAGGGGCAGGAGCCAGCGTGCCTGGCACCGTTTACTTGAAACCACACACGCCCCCTCTGTGCACTCCCAGGCCCCTCCCAGGAGTGGCGCCCCTCCTCGACCCTCTCGCCTCCTGCCGGGCAGGGCTCACCTGCAACGGGAGTACCACGAGGGCCACGCAGATCATGACGACCACCAGCAGCTGGGACGGCCAGATCTTGGGCGTCACGTCTCCGTAGCCCACGGTGGAGAAGGTGACGATGCAGAAGTAGAAGGACGTCAGGAGGGACAGGTTGCCGCCCGCGCGCTCCAGGTGCTGGATGCCGCAGGTCCTGGAACCGGGGATGGGGGTGGCGGCGGGGCCTCGGCCGCCCTGGCTCCTGGGGCGAGGCTGGGCCTGCCCGCGACAGCACGTCAGCTGTCGCCGACACGGCGCCCCAGCCTGGGCCTGGGGCCAGCTCTGCGCTTTCCGACCCCGGCCTGCGGGGCCGGCACACCCAGCACGTCCCCCGGACCTTCCTTTCGTGCCCCGAGGCGCTTTGGGGGCCCCTGGAAAATTGGCCGGGAGCGCGGACACGGCGCCGCGTGGGTTCAGCGTGGGCCTGGGGTCAGAGGGGGTGGGCGGGGCCACCCAGGCTGCGAGCCCCTACCTGCCACCCACCTCGGAGCTCGTCCTCCCCCAGGAAGTCAGACGGCGCGGGGCACGCTCAGCGCCCCGCCCAGCTAGAGCTGGACAGTCCCCCCCCCGCCGTGGCCCTGCGTCCCGTCCCCACGTACACCGTGGCGCAGCACACAGCGGTGCTTGGGGCCCTCCCCGGGGTGGACGCGCTGGCTGCGGGGAGGGGGCAGGCTGGACCACCCTGGCGATACCTACCCCGCGGACACCCCGCCCCGCTCCGCTCGAGTGTGCGTGTGTCGGGGGGCGTGGGGGTCCCCGGTCCCACCCCCCGCCCCCCCAGCCAGGAGCCAGTGCCCTCTCCTCCACGACGTCTCCCCGGGCCCCAGAGGAGCCAGACTTGGCAGCTCCGGCCTAGGAACAGGGGCTCCGAGCTGCCTCCCGGGCCTCCATCCCGGCTTCTTGGACGCGAGGAGGGCCGGGCTACGCGGCCGCCTGGCAGGGACTCACCCCGTGAAGACCAGGCACAGCAGGGTGCAGAAGAGGATGAGGACCTGGTTGAACATAGCCGACTGGGTGCGCAGGATGGCTCGGTGGAAGTCGTTCTGCGGGAAGTGGCGCCATCAGGGGCAGAGGAGGGACTGGTCAGAGCCCAGGGCCCTCCCCCCGCCCCCCCCCCCCCCACCGCACGTCCCAGATGCACGAGAGTGCATGAACGGGGGCAAGGGCGTGGCCGCGGCTCCACCTGACCTCAGCTCCCGCTCTCCCCGCGTGGCTCCGCCATGCCAGGGGAGGACCCCGGGCACAGGCCAGAGGCCGTGGCCTCAGCACTGTCACCTCACTTTGCAGTTGGGAGGGGGGTGAGCCAAGGGAGCCTGGGCTGGGGAGGGGCGCCCTGGGGGAAAACAGTCACTGCGCCGCCTGCCGACAGGGGCCTTGCTCAGACCTCAGCAAGGGTTTGCCCGCGGCCCTGGGTCTCGGGGCCCCGCCTGCGCTCACTCTGCACTTTCACCCTCTCCCTCCTCCAGCCAAGATTCCAGGGTCAGGGACGGGCCTGGGTGACTCTCCCGGGGCATCAGGGCTGGGGCTCCGGCTGGTCAGGAAGGAGGTGTGAGGGCATCTCGTGGTGACAGACACACGTATGTCCACCGGTCAACCCGGCCTCCTGGGCACCGAAGGAAGCTGGCCAGCTCTCCACAGGGCCAGGGCATGGCGAGCTGTGCCCTGGGGTCCTGGGGGCCCCGCAGAGGTGAAGCGGGAGGGGAGGGGCGGGGCAGGGGGGAGCCCACCCTGTCCAGAGCTGCCCGGCCCACGGCTCACGATCATGTTCTCCAGGGCGTGCTTGGCCAGCCAGCAGTTCAGAAACACTGGGATGAACAGGTTCCGCAGCGGCGGCCAGAATATCTGCGGAGGAGACGGGTCAGGGGGCGGGGGGCTCGGCGGCCGCCTTCCTCAGCTGGCGGTTCACCCACCGTGATGATGAAGGGCAGTGTGTTGATCATCTCCAGGATGAAGGCCACGCGGAAGATCTGCTCCCAGATGTTGCCCTGGGGAGCCAGGGGGGTGGGCTTCAGGGCAGGTGGGCGGGGAGGGGCACAGGGCGGGGCTGGGGGGGGGGCGTAGGGCTGGGTGCGGGGTGCGGGGGAGGGCCCTGGGGAGCCAGGGGGTTGGGCTTCAGGGCAGGTGGGCGGGGAGGGCGTTGGGAGGGCCGGTGCTCAGCAGGGCGGGGCCACTCACTTTGTAGCTGAGGTAGATGAGGAGCGTGGTCTCCAGGAAGCTGATAATGGCCACGGTGACCTGGGGCGGGGAGGGGCCAGAGCCTGTGAGCGGGACCAGGGCAGGCAGGGCCCCCCCCGCAGAGCCGTGCTCCCCCCACTCACCTGAATGGCCCACAGAGCCGTCCTCCTCTCCACCCACAGGATGGGGGCCCTGGGGAGACAGGGAGGTGAGCCCTGGGCCTCTACTGACCGCAGGCTGCTGCTGGAGCTGGACGGAGGGCAGCAGCCTTGCCCTCGGAGGGGCCGAGAGCAGGAGGGAAGGGGAGGTTCCCCGGGGAAAGGAGGCCCCAGGGCGGGGCCTGTGAGGCCAGGGCCTAAGCGGGCTGCCCTGGGGACGGGCCGTGGCCTCCCCTTCTCGTCTGGGCTCCCGGGGACAGGCTCCTACGCCCGTCCCTGCAGAGGCAGGGGTGCTGGCCATCACGCTCCCCGGTTTCCGACCTCAGTTCCTCGTCCATAACCCAGCAGGGGAGGGGAGTGACTTGGGGGGGGGGTGTCCCTGCCCAGACGCAGCCTCGGGACAAAGGTTGGGGTGACACTAGCAGGAGGGGTCGGGTGGCCGAGCTCAGCGCCGACCCTGCCCACCCTCCCCAGGCAGAGCCAGACCCCAGACGGCCAAGTCCCTGACCCCCGTGGGCCCCCGTGGGGTGGGAGGGCCCCCGCCGCAGTGGAGGCGTTGGGCAGTTATTTCCTCGGCCGAGGACAGAGACTCTGAAATCCCCAGGCCTTCAGGGCTGCTTGGATGAGAGCTGGGCCCGGGCTCAGGAGCTGCCCTGGCCGCCACTCCGAGTCACAGGCCCAGAAAGGAGAGGCTTCCAGGGCCGGGTGTGAAGGGAGGGGCTGGCGTGTCCCTTCCACCCCACCTGTGTGTGCCTTCCAGGACAGGGCGACCGGGCCAGGGTGGGAGAAGCTGCGGAGCTGGGAACAGAGAGCTCAGGGTCTGGTACATTGGGTCTCGCTGCTGCGAGGGACCAGGACTGCTCTGCAAGGCTGGGCCGGGGGTGCCAGGGGAGGGGCGTAGGTGCAGGTTAAGGCCAAAGGGGGGCTCTGGGTCTGGGGAGGCTGGAAGGGAGAAGCCTCCATCAGGAAGGCGGCCAAGGCCCTGGGACACGTCCTAACCTGCGGACCAGGCACCCCCGCCGCTCTGGCGTCACTTCCCACTGCCTGTCTGGGCGCCTGCTTTCTTTGGCTAAGGGGTCGTGAGTGGCGGAGGCAGCGATCGACCCTCCGGCAGGTCCTCGCGGCATCTCTCCTCCTACCCACCGTCCATGAGGGCTGGGCCAAGCCGGCTGCTGGTGAGCCCTGCTGTCACTTAGATTGCTCCTGGGCCTCAGGGGCTGTACTCTGAGGGGCCACCCCGCCACTGCCCGCTGCTTGGCCAGGGCCCGGGGATCCCAGGAGGGTCCCGGGCTGCAGCTGGGCATCTATCCTGGGGGGCTGGGCGGTGTCACCCCCTGTCCACCCCACCCGGCCCTGGGCCTCTGAACGGGAGCTGGGTGGCAGACTCACCAGTTGATCTCGGAGGACGACTCATTGAAGGTGTAATTCTGCTTCGGGCAGCCCCAGCTGTGGAGAGACGGAGCTGGCCGGCCACGGCCCCTCCCAGCACCGCCCCCGAAGGGACCAGACCCTTCCCAGGGTTGCCACGGGCTTAGGGCACACGGGGGGCACGCTCTCCCCAGCCAGGGCCAGGCCCCCGCAACTGAGATAGGCGCCTGTATTCTAACACCTGGGGGACGAGGCAGCCTGCTCCCACCCTGCAGCTGCTCTCGGAGGGTCTCTAACGGATGAGGGGCAGGAGAAGGGGCAGGCCGGGTGCGGAGAACACAAGAGGGGAGCCCAGGAGGGAGTGGGGATTCCACCTGGGCTGCCGGCAGAGAAAGGGCTGTGCGTGGCCAGAGACGGACCGTGGAGCACTCAGGGCCTCCTGGAGGCCAGAGCTGCCGAAACAAGGCTGGACAACGTGCGTGAGACACGAAGAGAAAGCGGAGCTCCTGCCCCGTGGTGCTGACTCCAAGACTCACGTCCCCAAGTCACTCCCGAGGACAAGCCTCCCCGAGCCACCTGGATGCCCATCACTGGGAAGGTGGCAGGGGCCTGGCAGACATGCTAGTTCTGCCCCAGATTACAAGCAAAGCCAGGGTCACTGGCCAACAGGACCTCACTCTCACAGAGCCCCATGGTGACGGGCAGCTTCCTCCTCCTTTTTTCTCAACTGACCCTCTTCCTCCTAAGCCTGAGCCTGTTGTTGCAAACTCAATGCCCGTAGAAGTCGCCAGCCACCCTCCCATCCATCCACCCACACATCCATCCACTATCCTTACATCACCCACCCACACACCCTCTAATCCACCATTCACCCCTCTATCCACTCATTTATCCACCCACCCATCCAGCCTCCATCTATCCACCCACCCATGCATCCGTTCATCCACCATCCTTACATCCCCCACCCATACACCCTCCTCTCATCCCCCCTCCACC
>NC_041226.1:83572947-83664564 GCF_002837175.3 Physeter macrocephalus
CCCACCCATCCACCCGCCATCCACCCACCCCTCCGTCCTCCATCTACCCATTCATCCATTATCCCCCCACCTGTCCATCCCACCCATACATCTACCAGCCCCCTCACCCATCCATTCGCTCTCGCACCCACCCGTCACGTGCCAGGCGCTGTGCAGTGAATACAACAGAGCCGGTCTCTGTGGGGACGTAAAGCCAGATGTCCCAGACGCCTCTTGGAGTGGGAGAAGGTGGGATGAACCCAGGGAAGTGCTTTGAGAGTCAGAACCCCAGTTTCCTTCTCAAACCACCACGGTGGGATCTGTCCTCCCGCACTCCCGATGAAGACAGGAGGTCCGTTCTCAGGAGCGGGTGAGGGTCTGGCCTGGGGAACCCGCCCCGCTGCACGTGGCGGGGAGGTAACTACAAGCTTGCACTGCGAACTTTGACCCCGGCCTCCTTCCCAGCTCAGCCGGCAGGAACCCAGGGGCCAGGCCTTACCCTGCCGGGAAGAGGGGAAGGATCTGCTCTGAGGAGCCGGGCAGACCCAGGGGACGGCGGTGACCAACCAACCGGCCACACACCCTGACCGCAGGGCCCTCGGCCTCCGAGAGCCCAACCTTAGTGTGAGTGGCCAGACGCTGGAGGAAGTCCCTTCAACGTGAGCTCGGGGGAGCAGAGACCGAGCAGGAGGGGGAAATGTACGGAAGGAAAGCGTTTCAGACAAACCCGAGGTGCTGATGGCAGGGCGCCTGCAGGGGGGGCGACGCCTGGAGATGAAGCGTTCTCGGAAATCAGAAAACACAAGAGCAGAAGTGAAAATCTCAGCTAGAGGGCTGGAGAGAAAGCTGGGGAAACCCCCCAGAAAGAGCAAAAGAAGGAAGCAGGAGAGAGAGGACCGTTCCGGAACCTTCCAGAATCCCACACCCAGCTACGAGGGAGTCCAGAGAGGCTCCCGGAGCAGATGGGGAGGTGGGCCGGGACGGGCAAGGGGGACCGGGTGGAGCCCCAAGAAAGAGGCACACACCCTCCCTGCACCGCGAGGCTCACATCCTCCCCGCACCGAGGCCTGGCACCCCTGCCTGCCCAGCAGGAGCTGAGGGAGCCAGAGCCCCTCGCTGAGACCCCCCCCCCACGCACCCCTGGGCGAGCAGGGAGGGGGCATCTCAGACCCCCAAGGAGAGCTCTGTCCAGGTCCGGGTGTGGCTGCAAACGCAGCCGTCGTCCACGACAAAGACACCCTTGTGCCCGTGCTGAGCCGGCTGGTCAGCAGGAGCCTGAGGGTGGCGTCCTGGCCACGGCTCTGCTGGGGAGGGATGCTGGGTGGGGTCCCATGGGGGAAGGAAGGACTCCCCAAGGCCCTGGGCACAGGGCGCCGGGCACGGAGCCCTGTGCGGACCCCATCGGCCTCTGTAACGGCAGAGGGCCCACAAGAAGGCCCAGCCCCGGGCCCGCAGGTCACCCACCATCCGATCCCCAGGGCCGGGTCGTCCAGCAGGACGCGGACGATGTACAGCAGGCAGGTCAGCAGCTTCAGGGAGAAGTTGAACAGCCGGATCCTCAGGCCTATGGGGGGGCGGGACGGTGGTCAGGGCTCCCGGACCGGCCGGGGGCCCAGCCCGCACCCCTCCCTCTGCACCTGGGCCTCCGCACCGGCTGCCCCGCCAGCACCGACGGGGTGGCACTGCCGGGCCGGCCCCTGAGAGGCTTCACCCTGTCCCGCCTCACGGACATGGTACAGAGGGCTCCCCGAGCTGGTGGCACCGGTGGCGGGGGGTGGGGGAGCAACCGACAGACTGACGGACCAGGACCCACGGGCACCTCCGCACCCCATCTGGCATCCCAGGGGGCCAAGCTCCTGCTGGGATGCAGGTGGAGGGTACCCACAGCGGGAGGGTGGGGCCACGCGGAGGGGCCAGGGAGCCCCTCGGGGTGAAGGGGCCGAGACGGTGCCACCCGGCTGCCAGGGGCGGCGGGTCCCCACAGGGTGGAACGTGGCGCGGGACGGAGGTGAGGGGCACTCCCGCCGCCCCTGCCCCCCACCCTGAAGGCCCCACTCACTGGATCTTTGGTTTTTGATGAAGAACAGCTTAAGCCTCTCCTTGAAGGTGTTCTCGTTGACGTAGAACTCCACCTGCACCCTGGGGGGGTGGGCAGGAAGGAGTGGGCCCGGGGCCAGCGGGGGGGTTCCAGCCCAAAGCCCCCCACACGGCGGGCCCCTCCCTGCTGCCAGCGCCAGGGTCAGCGCTGCCACCTCGGACAGAGGGCCCTGGGTGCCACATCCCCACGTGCCCCCAGCGGACCTGACCACCGGCTGCCGCCTTCTCAGTGCCCAGGGCCCTCCAGGCCCCGCAGAGGTGTATGCTCACAGGCCCCCAGCCTGGGCTGTCATGGCAGACACCAGGATTACATGTGGCCTGTGTGGCCCTTCACTCAAAACATGCCATATCACTAGTATAGAATGTTCCAGAAGCCAATGGTCAGCTGCTTTGTCTGGAGGCCCCTGGTGGTTGTGCCTGGAGACTCGCTGCAGACTCGCCGCGGGATGGTCGAGGCAGACAGGCCGGCAGTGGGCCCCCTCCCGCCGAGGCCATTCCCTGGACGATCCCCAGAGGCCCTGAGCCCCTGCCCGGGCTCCCAGCACCCTGGGAACAGACCACACGGACTGGCAGGAGGTTCCTGTCCAATGAGGAGGCGGGGTGGGGATGGACCGTCTCTGGTCACTAGGGTAACGTGGGACCCGGAGGCCACGGGCCGCTGCCCCCGCCTCGGCCGCCAGCCCGCTGTGGCCGGCATGCTGGGCAGGCGAGGGCTTAATGTTTCCACTCCAGTTTCCACTGGAGTAATGGAAACTCCAGTGTTGACAGCAGGCAGGACGACAGTGACCCTGTAGCCAGGTTCCCGCGGCGGGAATGGTCTAGCACCGCTTCCCTCGCGGGGTGGGGGCCCCGGGGCTGGGCTGCCTTGCTCTGGGTTGGCACCTGGCATCTGCCACACGGCCTCCGTTCCAGGCTGCATCTGCCCCATTGGCAGGTGGGTCTTAGGACCCCACAAGCAGCCCGTGAGCATCACTGTGGACAGTCCCTCACCCCCTGACCAGACAGAGGCACCAGGAGCCCGGGATTTGGGGCGGGGCTTTTGACCGGAAAGGCCTGGTCCAGATGCCGTGCCCTGTGCCTCACCTCACCCGGATGTCAGGTGGAGGCGGCCCTGCCGCCCTCAGGGATGGTGTGTGGGTGCGATAAGACTGTCCGGGGGAGGCAGCTGCTCAGCCACACTCTGTGTGAAGACCGTGACACAGGAAGCAGAGGGACCGAGCACCCTGACGGCAGAGTAGTGCTACCCAGAGGAATCTTGGAGGGCTGCATGTAGGAGGTGGCGGTTGAGCAGAGGGGAGGCAGGACAGTGGCCCACAGGCAGAGGTGAGGCGCACGCTGGCCCAGGTCCCTGCTCCCCACCCCGACCTCCCTGTCGTCGTCCACCAGGGTGGAGGGCTGTGAATGTCCTCGCCCTCTGACCAGGCTCCAGCGCCTATCGATGCAGAAATCCATGCCGCTGTCACCTTGAAAGTTTAATGGCACTGCTCTGCCTGCGGCTGGCTGCCCCAACGTCTCCAAGAAGTGTTTAAAATATTCATCGCTCCCCAGGCCTGTTCGAGGCATAGTGTGTGATACAGACTCGATGTGTTGGCAGCAGCCGTCTGGACCTGCCCTGGTGATGGGCCCGCGGGAGGGGACTCGGGCAGAGCGCCAGCACCTCCCTGACCTTCGCCAGGTCGGGGGCCCTGGCCTGACCACAGTGGCCCGCACTGGTCACAGGGCTCAAGAAGGGCCCAAGGGGAGGAGCTGGTGGTGTGGGCCCTTCCCCACTCTCAGGTCCTGGTGCAGGGCGGTCAGCCGGGGCGGCAGGACAGGCCTCCCGCAGACCGGCGGGGTCCAAGCCCAGAGCCAGGGGTCAGTGCACCCCGCTGCACCCCAGCACACTCCACGGCACCCTCGCACCCCCGCTGTGCTCCGGCACACCTCTGCGCACCCCACTGCACCCTAGCAGGCCCACCGTACACAGCAGCCCAGCACCCTCGTCCTCGTGTCCCAGTACATCCCTGTGCTCACCACTGTACCCCAGCGCACCCGGCATACGCTACACCCCAGCACATCTCAGTGTACGCCGTACCCCGGTACACCCACTGTACTCCAGTGTATCTCTGTGTGCCCCACTGTACACTACACCCCAGTATACCCTACCGTGCCCCAACGCATCCTCTGTACACTGTACCCCAGCACACCCCACTGGACCTGACCCCAGGCTCCTCTGCAGGTGCTGCCCGGAGCCGGGTCGTGGGAATCCCTGAGGGTCCCTTTGGGGAGTCGGTCAAACGCCTTGTCTCTGAAGGAGGGGCTCAGACAAGCCGGGCTGGGCCTGGGCCAGGTCGGGGGGCAGACGCCCCTCGGCGGTGCCCATGTGTCCCGAGGGACCACTCCCCCACCGTCCTGCCCCGCACAGCAAAGCCTCAAGGAGGGGTCCCCGCCCCTTGTGCCCCTCCACTCGGGTACCCCCTTCCTGGCCCTCATCTGGCCAGCAAGGCCCAGCTCGGCCCACGTGGCTGGTGCGCGTGGCTGGTGGCCGAGTCTGCCTCCCTCCTCCTCAGCCTCCCGGGGACCTGCCCCCCCGTGCACCGCGCCCCCAGCCCGCGTGCCTCTCACGGCCGCTGCCGCCGCCGCCCCCGCAAGTCCCTGCCCAGGCCCAGGGGTCAGGACTGCCAGCCGGGACTGGTCACGCCCCAGACATGGAACCCGTCAGGCCCCTGCCCGGCGGCTGTGGACACCCATCTGGACAGGCCCCCCCGGCCCCGGGCGCTCTCCACGCGGGAGGAGAGAAAGGGGCGGGGGGCGGCGGAGACTCGGCCCCGGGAGGTCGAGCCTGGGTGCCGGGAAAATCCACGGAGCCGCCTCCACTTTTAATTTTTCATGAGCCGTGGCTGCCCGCTTCTCCCACCACAGAAAGTAAGTTACAAGCTTTCCATTTACTCTGAAGTGCGGGTGCAACGGGTGTAATTCAGCCACAGCATGTGCTCTTGGCTCCGCAAGTTCCTGGGGGATGCGGCCACGCCGGGGTCACGGATCGTCTGGCCTGGCAGAGCCCCGGCCCTCCCCTGCCTGTGGCCTGGGGCTCGGGCGGTGACAGGAACCGCCTGCCGTGGGCATCCTGAGGGAGCCGGGCAGGGCTGCCGCGACCGTGGAGAAGTTAACACGGTCCTCTCTGTGCCTCAGGTCCTCCCTCGTAAGGTCCAGATAAGCGTTGGTTTTCAGAGAGAGGATGAAGCGAGAGACGGCCCACGCCCGCGGCTCGGGCCCTGGCACCCACCAGCTCGGCGGTGCCAGCGATCGGGGCTGGACTTGCTCTGAGTCCGACTTTGGCCCACACCTATCACTCACATCGCCCAGAAGGGACGGCCCCGTGCCATAAACCCACGTGTACGGCTGCCGGTGGCACGTGGCTGCCGGCCACCAGCTGTGGCTTGAGGCCCCGTGGAGGCTCCGTGGTGGAGCCGGTGACCAGGCCCACAGGAAGCTGCTCTGGGGAGCGGGGGAGGGCTGGGTGGGGGCCCAGAGCCAGGAGCCGGCTGAGAGCTCACAGGGCGACGGCCTGGCAAGCACAGCTCGAGCGCCCTGGGCGAGGGCAGACAAGGGGTCCGCTTCGTCTGCACCCGCTCACGTCCATTCACCCGCTCCTTCGGCAGGACGCCCGGCAGGGAGGCCTGGGCGCACCACGGCGCCCCTGCTGCCCGCTGCCCGCTGCCCGGGGTGCAGGAAAGTCTACAGCACCGGGCAGGCCTGGTCACGGGGTCCCGAGGCTTCTGAGAGCCCCGGCCTCAGTCCCTGGGGTACCCCCTGGGGTTAGGTCATGAGCCCCAAGGACTGGACAGGCCAAACCCGCACCCTGTCCCGGGACGGTCCTGAGCCCCGCTCCCTTCTGTCCTTCACGGAGTGAGCAGCTCGCAGGCTGGCAAGGACAGGGATCCAGGCCAGGCAGCTTGAGGGCCATCTCCCCAAGCCCGCTCACAGGGCCTCTCGGAGGGGTCCCGCCAGCCCCGTCCCTACACACATGGAAACTGAGGCCCACCCAGGCTGGACGCTGGCTCAGGTCACCCAGTGGTCCGAGGAGACAGGGCTCTGGACTCCCGATGGGGCCTGGGTCTCCTGAGTTTCAGGGGCGTAGGAGTCAGGTCCCAGCAGGCGGCTCTGCCCCATCCCCACTCGGCTTGCGTTCGAGTGGGCCCAGGCCCGCTGCCGGCGTGCAGGGTCTTGCCCACGCTGGGGTGGCCCAGAGGAGGCCCCATCGTGCCAGCAGAGCAGCTTGAACTCCACCCACCCCACACCAGGACCGGACCTGCCAGGCGAGGGCAGGTAGAAGAAGGGGGCTGCAGCTCTCCCTGCTGACCGGCAGGCTGACCGGCAGGCTGACCGGCAGGCTGGGGGAGTGGCCTTCCAGTGATTCCTGGCAGGCAGCTCCGGCACACATGACCTGTGCCGGGAAGCGGCAAACGCAGGGCCAGGCGGCCGGTCCCAGTGGGAGGGTGGCCAGACACCAGGCACACGGCTGCGGGGAGGCCCACCCGCCCGGCTGTGACAGCCTTGCACTCACATGGGGCCGAGGTCTGGCGGCCTTCTTCCCGGTCTGCTGCTGCGTGCCGGTGGCTCTCCAGCAAGTGCCCGGCAGCTCCACGCAGGAGGCCACGGAGCCCCAGGCAAGATGGAAGAGCAGGGCCCGGGCCCAACGGCCAACCCCAAGGCCGGCTATTCTGAGAATGGGCAGAGCCCGTGACTCGCCCAGGGGCCTGGACAAGGACAGACACGTGGCCCGCCCTGCTCCCCGGGCAGTGGTAGGTCCCAGGGTGGGCGACCGGCAGGCTGGGGGAGTGGCCTTCCAGTGATTCCTGGCAGGCAGCTCCGGCACACATGACCTGTGCCGGGAAGCGGCAAACGCAGGGCCAGGCGGCCGGTCCCAGTGGGAGGGTGGCCAGACACCAGGCACACGGCTGCGGGGAGGCCCACCCGCCCGGCTGTGACAGCCTTGCACTCACATGGGGCCGAGGTCTGGCGGCCTTCTTCCCGGTCTGCTGCTGCGTGCCGGTGGCTCTCCAGCAAGTGCCCGGCAGCTCCACGCAGGAGGCCACGGAGCCCCAGGCAAGATGGAAGAGCAGGGCCCGGGCCCAACGGCCAACCCCAAGGCCGGCTATTCTGAGAATGGGCAGAGCCTGTGACTCGCCCAGGGGCCTGGACAAGGACAGACACGTGGCCCGCCCTGCTCCCCGGGCAGTGGTAGGTCCCAGGGTGGGCGGGCAAGGAAAGGAGCTGGGCTGGTCTGGGTTTGGAGGTGGGGCCCTCAGGCGGACGGGCTGCAGACGGGCTGCTCTGCCCCGGCTGCACTCGCCTGTGGGGGCATCGGGGGCACAGGCTCTCCTGCAGCCCCTCCCACAGTACAGGCTGGGGCACAGGCCGCCCACGGTCCCACGTCAGCCCACGGCCACGCGCCTCCTCCCTGCCAGGCAGCCCTCCCGGTGCCTGGCACCCCGAGGAAAGCAAGGGCTCCAAACCGACGGACGGCGCCGTCCTGCGCCTCCCCAGTCCGAGAGCGCCCTTGTACTGGCACCTTGGCTCGGTCAGGGGCCCCGGAGAGCCTCCTTGGGCCTCTGAGGGCCCAGGGACGTTTGCTCTGCCCGTGACAAGGCAATTCTGGGGCAGCAGGACCCCAGCCTCGGCCCCTCAGGCGGCCGCAACCATCCACATCCTCCCACCGTCTCAGACCCGCTCCTGGTGGGGCTGGGAGAGCCCTGCGGTGGTGGAGGTACCTTCCCCCTCCTGTTACCCACCGCGCCACCGCTGGGGGACTGAGGCCCAGGGCAGCTCCCAGGCTCCTGCCGGCGGCGTAGCAGCGCAAAGCCTCCAGCTGCAGGGGCCGGCGCGGAGGATCCCCGAGCGCGCGGTGGTGGCCAATGCCGGCGGCGTTAATTAACGGGACTAAAAGCCAGGCCCCAGTCGGTGGCCACACTGGACGCCGTGGGTGTGAGCAGGTGGGGGGCTCTTTCCCAGAAGTGCCCCCAATGGGGCTGCTGAGGGCGCTTGGGTACCCCGACCTCAAAGCACCCTCTGCTTGACCTAAATCCTAGCTGAAGCCAGGAAAAGCCTGGCAGGGCTCACGGTGGGGCAGCCGAGCCAGGCGCCTGGGGGTCCGGATGGTCACCAGCGGTCGCCTGTACGCCTGTCCCCACGTAGGCACCACGGCAGGGGTCCCTGTTCCCTCCCAAGGGCTGTGGTCCCCACCTGTGGGGTATCCGCCTCCGGACACCCCCATTTCCTACTCCCAGGCTCCTCCCCAGGAAGCCCCACCCAAGGCCCAGCATCACCGGCCGTGTCCCCGCTCTCACCCGGCTGCAGGGCAGATGGTGTGGCCGGAGCGGACCCTCCCCCCTGGGCCTGCCAGGGGCTGGGAGGCCACCTGTGAGCCAAGCACTTACTGAGACAGAGAGGCATCCAGGCTGAAATCTTCCAGGTGAAGCCTGGGGACGGAATGGAGCGGACGCATCAACGCGGACGGATGGACAGACAGAGGGCCTGGACTCCTGGACCAGGTGTGGGCAGGGACACACAGGGAGGACCCGGGCAGGGTCCAAGGGGAGCAGGGGTGCGCCCGTGCGCACACTCCTGACTGGGCCTGGCGCCCTCGGCGCCCAAGCAGCGGCACAGTGCACGTGGCAGTGCCGGCACGTGCGCCCCGCCCCGCCCCGCCCCAGGCGGGATGGGCTGACGCCCGGGCCTGGGAGACCGCACGCAGGACGGGCACCCGCCCGTGGCCAAGCGAGCGGCAGGACAGCAGGTCTGGAGAGTGCTTGCTGCCCTGCTCGGCACCAAGCCTGCCCCACGCCCTGCGTGACCCCAGTGTCCAGGCAGCAGCACTGTCAGCCCCCCTTTGACACCCAGGAAGCTGATGGCAGCAAGAGGCGGGCCGCACACAGGGCCACTGGCTGGACGACCTCTCCTGGGCTCCCCCACCCTCCACAGGCCATCGCACCCCCTGCCCTGCCCCTCGGCTTCCTGGTGACAAGACAGGCCAGTGCTTTTAGGGACCCCCAGGGGCAATCCCTCTACTGGGCCAGCAACACACACCTGCTGCCCTTTGGGCGGCCTGGCCTAGGGCTCTACCAGACTGGCCACAGCCAGATGACACCAAGGTGGGCGTGGCCTGTGCCGACCTGGGAGGAGCTGTCGGGGACCAGCCCGTGTCGGGGCGGGGTAGGGAGGGGGGCACACAGGGTCTGCTCTTTGCTGGTGACGCACCCACCCGGGGCCTGCTTCTCCACAGAGGGCTTCACGGGGCCTCTCTTTTAATCCGTAAAGCAAACACCTTCCAGAAGGGGAAACCAAGGTTCAGAGAGGACCACTGCCTCCCTAAGGCCACAGGCGGGGAGGGGGGCGCGGCCTGCCTGCCTGTGCAGGGCCTTCTGGGTGGGACCCCCAGCCCACAGCTCCTGGTGCCCGGGCGGGTGAGGTCTTGGGCGGGCGTGGTGTGGGGCTGGGCGCTGCAGAGAGCAGGGGAAACCTGGGCTTAACTGCGCCTGGGGTTGCTGGGAGGTTCCGGCAGATTCTGTGTGTTTATCCAGCTCAGGTTCCCTTTGGCCTGGGCGCTGCCCCCAGTGCTGAGTAGGGCAACAGCTGCGCCCAGGGTGGCAGGAACCTGGCAGGGCCAGAGCCGGTCACAGCGTCACAGCGGACCAGGAACTTGCTGAGAGCGGGTGAGGGGCGCCGGCAGGAGAGGCCGGGGACGGGAGAGGGAGAGTGGCCCTGTTCCTGGAGGGGGCGGGCTCGTGAGAGTGCAGATCTGCAGGGGAGGAGGGGC
The DNA here is from genome assembly GCF_002837175.3 of Physeter macrocephalus. Lineage (NCBI taxonomy): Eukaryota > Metazoa > Chordata > Mammalia > Artiodactyla > Physeteridae > Physeter > Physeter macrocephalus. The sequence continues at coordinate 83,582,822 of NC_041226.1, forward strand.
GGGGGCGGGGGAGGCCCGAGGATCCTGGGGAGGACAGCAGGAGAGCAGGGCCGCGCTGGAGCCGCCCGAGGGGGAGACGGACGAGGCGGCCACGCGCTGGGCTCAGAGCACGCGCGGAGGGCGGGCTCGGGCCCCCAGAGCGACGTGCACAGGGGGTCCTGGGCTGGCCAAGCCTCTGTTCCCTGCAGCCCTTGCTTCCCTGCCCTCCCCGCCCCCCGCAGCCCACAGAAGCCCCCAGGGCTCGGCACACAGAGGCGGGGGCCTGACCGCCGCCGCCCCCGCCCGTCCTTTGTGGGCAGCCAGGCTCAGAGGGGCCGCCCTGAGTCAGGGCCCTGGGTGTACGGGCGCCCCCCAGCGGCCACTCTCTGCAGCTGCCACCCGGGGCTCCGGGCGATTTCAACCCCCGCCCAGGCCCTGCAGCACCTGCACGGGCCCCGCCCAGGCCCCACCCCTGACCGCACCCCGCGCCCCAAGGCCCCACCCCACCTGTGGGCCTTTGCACAAAGACCCCGCGGCTGGAGCTCCCCCTCTCTCCCCAAACCTTCCCGTCAGCCCAGCTCTGAGCGAGCCCCTCCTTGGATGTCCCCTCCGGGCGAGGGTCCAGGGTCGGTGAGCCCCGCCCCTGAAACTACCCCTGGGGAGGGCGAAGACAGCCTCCTGGCCCAGCTTATGGGCCTCACCTCCCGGCGGCCTCCCACTCTTCCGTCCAGGTCCTCCTGCCGCCCCTCCTCGGGGACCCTCTTCCTGCCCTGAGTTCCCTTGACCTCCGCGAGCGGCCTCCGGCGGGACCTCAGAGCTCGTCCTGGCCTCTGGCCTCCCACTCCTCCCCTCGCCCGTGTGGCCCCACCCAAGCCACACCCACACAAGGGCCCCCACTCCCCGGCCTGGGCTCTGCCTCCCGGACTTCTCCCCGTGGCCGTGCCTCTAGGTACCCCAAACTCACGGAGCGCTCCCCATTCCCAGCCATGACTCCCCACAACTCTCAGACCCCAGAATTCTACCCCCCAGATCCTTCTGCGGCCCCATTCCTTCTCACCAGGGCCCCCGCCACGCCTTCCCGGCTACCCCCACGTCCCCTCCGCAATCCACCAGTGAGCCCCTCACTTGGGACACAACCCAAACCCAGGGGGGCAAGGCCGCTCAGCCCCAGGGTTGCCGGGGCTTGAAGGGGCCCTAGCCCAGCCGTGACCCGCCGGGAGAGTTCATTACATGGCCAGCCTCTCCCTCACTGGCTCTTTAGCTCCAAAGCTCTCAAGCGATGGTCCTCGTTACCCCCTCCCCCAGGTCACGTTTCTAACTATCCCCCCACAGCGTCCAGGAGATGGGGGTGCAGTGCTGCAGGGGCAGGTCGGGCGGCGCCCTGGGCAGGGCCGAGGCCTCGTGGCCCAGCGAGCCCTGCCCCCGGCTGGCTCCAGAAGGTGCGTCCAGGATGCGGCCAGCTGCAGGAGCTACGGCCACAGGCTCCCTCCGGCAGAGGGCACCCACCTGCCTACTCTGGTCTTACTGGAATCTCTATCAGACTCGTGTTCCTAAGGAACAAAGCCTGCAAGTCCTCCTCTGCTCTGAAACCTGCCACGGCTCCCTACTGCTCCCGTCCAGAGCAAACTCCGCAGTGTGCATCTAACGCTTGGGGAGAGGAAGCTGCAGGCACCAGCCCTTGGTGCTGCTGGGCCAGCTATGCAGCTGCAGACACTCCCTTTACTCTGCAGGAGGCTGATGAGGACCCTGAACCTCAGGGGCTGCAGGGGGACTGAGTGAGGCTGCTCACTGAAGGGTCATCAGCACAGGACTCGGGGTGGCAGGGGTGGATACGGGAGGAGGGCTCCCTGGAGGAGGTGTCCCTGCCACCGCAGCTCCCATGCTGCACTGCGGGTTCAGATGCAGCCTGGACGGGACCTGCCATGCCTCTGTCCCTGCACTGCCTCCAGGAAGAGGATGGAGAAGAGAGGAATCCGGTCTCCAGGACCTTGGCCGGCACTTGCCTCCCTCCTGCCCAGCGGCTGCCCGTCAGCTGCTTGAGGCCACCAGGCGTGCCCATTAGAGGCACTTAATCTCCAGCCTTAGCAGTCTCCTCCGGCAAGTGGGAATGACCGCGGGGCAGCGGCCCCCAGGGGCGTGTCAAGGAGCAGGAAATGGGGTTTGAGGGTGGGGAGGGGCCCAGAGGGCATGTGGCCAGCAGGAGGGGCGGGGGGAGGCTCCCCAGGCACCCTTGGTCTGCCATCTGCCAGGCTGAGTCTCTGCCAACCCCTCGCCCCAACCCTGACACGGCACAGCGCCTCCCAGCACCGCCCCAGGCTTTGGTCCTGGCTGTTTCCTCTGCCTGGAAGCCCCTGCCCATCTCGCTGTGCTCCCCCACGAAGGGTCAGTGCCCCAGGAAGCCCCGCTCTCCTTGCCCCGGCCCAGCCTGCACCTCCCTCTACCAGGCACAGGTTTCCGTGCCCACGACATGTGCCCACACCAATGGGTCTGATTCATCTCGGTTTCCCCCGCAGCATCTAGAAGGGCTCCTGGCACAGGGCAGGGGATGGCTAAGCATTAGCCCTGCAGACTGACCCTCAGTGTCCTCATCTGTGAAATAAGGGTGTCGTGCTGTGCCGGTCCTCAAGGAGGGGCCGGACAGGGGTTGGCACTGCCCCTGCCTGGCTGGGGAACCAGCCTCCTACACCTCAGCTGCCACTGGCTCCAGGCACCAGCCCCAGGGAGCCTGAGCCCTGATACACCCCAGCTCCCATCTGCCATGCAGCCTCCCTGGGCCTCACGCTGCTCAGCTCTGAAGCAGGACAGGACACAGATGCCGGCCCTGCCTCCCCCCAGGTGGCTGCTGGACCCAACATGAGTGTGGCCTCCAGTGGGACAGGGCTCGGGCAGTGGTCACCAAGCCACCTGGCACAGCGCCCAGGTCCCCACTGCCTTTCTCCCCTCCGGTCTTATCTGCAGGCCTTCTGTGCTCAGCCTCTCAGAGCAGGAGGGAGCAGGGGTCCCACAGGTTCCCCGAGGCGGGCTGGAGACACACAGAGCGGTTGGGGCGCTTGGCTGGGGGTCCCGAGGGAGACCTCGGCCGTCCCTCCCTTCCCGGGGCTGCAGGCAGCGCGGCAGGTGCAGCCGAGCGGAGCCCGTGCGGGATGCGAGCGCAGAGATGCAAAGCCCCTCCCGGCGGCGCCCCGCGCCCCCGCCCCTACCTCTGGCCTACGTCGCTGCCTACGGAGCCCCCGCCGCGGGCCGGCAGCAGCGGGCTGAGCCCGTGCGGCTCCTCCGGGGCCGAGGCGCCGGCCGGGGCGTCCCCCGGGCCCGCCTTGCCCTCGGACGGCGAGCGCGGCAGCTTGGCCCGCGCCATCCTGCTGGAGCGCACGGCGGCGGCGGGCGGCGGGCGGCGGCAGAGGAGCGGGCGCTACCATCTCCGCGCGCCGCCCCGCGTTCCCCGCGCCGCCGCCGCAGTGGAACGGCCGAGGGGGGCTGGGAAACTGGGGGCGGCCGGGCTCCCTCCCGCCGCGGCCCGGGGGCGCCCAGGCTCGGCCGCCTCCCCACCCCGGAGGCCGGGTGCCCAGAGGACGGCCCACGTGGGAGGGGGTCTGGGCGCCCCAGGCTTCGAGGGGCTGCCTTACAACGGAAGTAGTAGTAATAGTCATGCAGACGGTCACGGCGCTGGGAGGAGGGGAGGGATAGTAGCGCAGTGACAGCCGGTGGCTCTTGGCCGGTCACCTCCGCAGGCACCTCCGCAGGCGGGGGCTGCTGGAAAGAGGAGCCTCAGCCGGCCTGTGGGTTCTGGGGACGCGGGTGGGGCTCCAGTTGGCCAGCCCAGAGCCACGCGCACCTGCCAGCCCCTACCCCTGCTGCCCAGGTAGGGTGGGTCCAGCCCCCTCGGTCAGGTGGGACATCGCTGTCTGTCCTCCCAACCGCAGGCACTCAGGGGCCGCCCTTTCCCCCACTTCCTTCCCCCCAGAGCTTTCGGGGAGTCCATGGGGTACTCATTTACCGGTGCCCGCATGCCAGGCTCAGCTCCGTGCCAGGCATGAGATGCCAGCCGTGGATGAGGCAGCTACTTCCTGGAGCCCAGTCTGCGCCCGACGCCCTGCTGGGCGAGCTCGGATCCTCTCACTGAATGCAGACAGCTTGAGGAAGTGTGCAGATTTCTGTCCGTTTGCAAAGTGGGGAAACCAAGGCACTGAGGGAGGAAGTGCCTTCCCCAGGAGACCAGACAGGAAGCAGTGGGGCGAGGTCTCCCGCCCCGGACCAGCTGACTGAGCCTCGGCTCCCTGTTGCCACATCGTGTGGCTTTTCTGCCCAATCGCTTCCATTTTCACAGACGAGGGAGGCCGGGAAGGACAGGTGACCCGCCTAGGTAATGGCCGTCAGGTGTTGTAGCACTGGGAGGACCGAGGCTGTGGGTTGGCTGCCCTGGAGCCCAGCTGGGTGCAGGGGACTCAGACGACAACGGTCCAGGCTGCCGGGGGGCTCCAGGCCCTGCCGACGCGTCCAAACCCTGACGCCAGACCGGAGCCTCCAGCTTGGCCGGCCTGCCTACCTCTATTTCTTCACCCCACTTGTGACCCGGCAAACCACCAGGGCCCGGTGCTTACAGAGGTCTGCAAGAGGAAGGTGGGCCTCGGTACACCCAGCCCCTGGCCCGGCCCCTCCCCAGACATTGCCTTGTCGGGATAAAGCCACTCGGTGGTCTCAGCAAACACTCGTACGTGCATTTCCCCCGACCGCCTTCTACGTCCCATCCCGTCCTGTATCTGCCGAGGTGTTTGTACTGGCCAAGCGCTGGGAGGCCCCTGCCCGCCGTGGGCAGAGGGGGGCAAGCCTCTGCCAGCCATTGCCTACCCTTCCCGTGGCGGGAGAGGCACGGAGCGGCTGCAGAAGAGGGAGGGCTGGAAGTTCCTCGGGCCCGCTGCTGAGCGAGAAGCATGGCGGTGACTGTAAAACAAAGCCAGCAGCACCGCGGGCACGGGCAGCGCCGTCCGCGGGGCCACGCTGAGGCCCCTCTGCGTGTGTGTCCACGCGAGACAGGCTGGGACCCGGGACCCTTTGCTACAGCGCTTGCACCAAAACGAACACCTCCTCGAGCGACGAAACACAAAGAAACTACAAGGGACTAAAAATAACTGCGGGCGTGCACAGTTGGGGCAAATTCTGGACAACAAGATACAAAGAGATCAAAAAGCCCAACTGCCCAACTTCCGAAGAGCCGGGAGCAAAAGCAGGGCACTGCGTGAGACCCTTGCACACACCACCAAGGGGTGGGCAGACCTCCTAAGCCACGCCTCCGGCCCGACCCCCGGACACACCCCTACCCTCACCCCATACAAGGAACCAGACGCCCCCACCACTCAGCGAGGGAGCAAGGGAACCTATTACTTGTTCACGCTCCCCCATGCAGCAGCAGGGCCCCCCCAGTAAAGTCTTGCCTGAATTTCTGATGTGGCCTCTGATCCATTTCTATTGATTAAGGAGGCCACGGGCCCTGGTCGGTAACACACACACAATAGACCATCAGGGACGCTCACCTGTGCAGCCCAGGAAGCTGTGAGAGGGGCTCCTTGGGACTCTAGGGTCCACAGAGAGACCAGAACTTGATTTCCTTGAGCAATGGCAGCGAGTGACAGCCCATCTCAGAATGCTCGTGGGAGCGCCATCCGTAAGGGCACAGGATGGCAAACGCCTCACGTCCCCCCACGGGGAAGGCTCAGCGTGTCTAGCCCATCCACCCCGAGTGCTGTGTCTTTCCCATTCTGGGTTTCGAGAATGCAGTGGGTTGGCCAGGTCCCGACGGTGTCTGAGGTCCAGGGTCAGATCAGGTGACAAGGGCAGGACGTCTAACGTTTTCTGTGGCGGGATCTAATGACAAATGCAGGCTAATGTGTGGTGGTTACGTCTGGGAGTGGGCTGGGGGAGGCCTCTCAACTGGCTGCTGCGTCATTTAGGTACAGTTTGATTTATTCTGGAAACAATGGTCCACTTTTATCATCCAAGGTCTAGTGGTATTTTCCTGTGTGGGGAGGACAGACACGCCTCCTGCGTGGACCAGGGACCCAGGGCTCTGCATCCCCAGGGCACTGTGAGGGGTGTCCAGCGGGCAGGCTGGGTGCTGCCACGTGAGGCGAGGCAGGGAGCGCGGACCCCAGGCGCTGAGGGGTCCCAGCGCGGCTCGCTCCCACGGGGCTCAGGCAGACTCAGACCCCGTGGCTGTGTGTGGTGGGGTAGGCGACAGGCAGGAAGGTCGGCTGTCTTTTTGCTCAAGCACTTGCACCTTCTTCCAAAGGGCTTCATTCCTGCCACACGCAGCCCTGTGTCATTCTGGGGCGGGGGGACTGCCGGCTGGGTGGGGGCGGGGCAGGGGTGGTGGGTGGGAGGACGGGGAACCGGGTGGAAGCCAAGGTGTGTTTGAGGGTGGAACTAGCCAGGCTCGCTGGAGGACTGGATGGCGGGGGATTCAATCGGGGGTGAGGAAAGGGGTGGGTGGTGTCACCCGAGATGGGGCAGACAGAGGAGCAGGTGGCGGGGTCTGCCCAGACCTGTTTTGGACATTCTCAAAGTACACAAGACAACCATAGTGGATGCAGTGGAATATTATCCAGCCTTAAAAAGGAAGGTGGGGCTTCCCTGGTGGCGCAGTGGTTGCGCGTCCGCCTGCCGATGCAGGGGAACCGGGTTCGTGCCCCGGTCCGGGAGGATCCCACGTGCCGCGGAGCGCCTGGGCCCGTGAGCCATGGCCGCTGAGCCTGCGCGTCCAGAGCCTGTGCTCTGCAGTGGGAGAGGCCGCAACGGTGAGAGGGCTGCGTACCGCAAAAAAAAAAAAAAAAAAAAGGAAGGTAATCCTGACACAGGCTACAACATGGATGAATCTTGAAGATGTTGTGCTGAGTGAAATAAGCCAGTTGTGGGACTTCCCTGGTGGCAGATTGGTTAAGACTCCACGCTCCCAATGCAGGGGGCCCGGGTTCGATCCCTGGTCAGGGACCTAGATTCCACTTGCATGCCGCAACTAAGAGTTCGCATGCCACAACTAAGGAGCCCATGAGCCGCAACCAAGGAGTCCGTGTGCTGCAATTAAGGAGCCCACAAGCTGCAACTAAGGAGTCCGCTGGCTGCAACTGAGGAGCCCATGTGCCGCAACTAAGGAGCCTGTGAGTCACAACTAAGGAGCCCGCTTACCGCAACTAAAGAGCCCACCTACCACAACTAAGACCTGGTGCAACCAAATAAATAAATTAAAAAAAAAAAAGAAATAAGCCCATCGCAAAAGGACAAATCCTGTAGGATCCACTTATCTGAGGGACCTAGAATAGTCAAATCCATACAGACAGAAAGGAGGTGGTGGGGGCCAGGAGCTGGGAGATGGAGTTAGAGCTTAATGGGGACAGAGCTTCAGTTTGGGAAGATGGGAAAGATCTGGAGATGGATGTGGTGATGGTTACACAACAACGTGAATGTGCTTAAAGCCACTGAGCTGTGCGCTTAAAGTGGTTAAGATGGTACATTTTTGGTATATTTTACCACAATTCAAATAAACACTTTTTTTAAAAAGAAGGAAGGAAGGGGGAGAGAGAGAAGAAAAAAAGGGGGATACAGAGAGGATGGACTTTGTAGGACAAAGAACCCAGCCAACAATAAAACATGACTCGGGGGCTTCCCTGGTGGTGCAGTGGTTGGGAGTCCGCCTGCCGATGCAGGGGACACGGGTTCGTGCCCCGGTCCGGGAAGATCCCACATGCCGCAGAGCGGCTGGGCCCGTGAGCCGTGGCCGCTGAGCCTGCGCGTCCGGAGCCTGTGCTCCGCAACGGGAGAGGCCACAACAGTGAGAGGCCTGCGTATCGCAAAAAAAAAGGCTGGGCCCGTGAGCTGTGGCCGCTGAGCCTGCGCGTCCGGAGCCTGTGCTCCGCAACGGGAGAGGCCACAACAGTGAGAGGCCTGCGTATCGCAAAAAAAAAAAAAAAAAACAGAAAACAAAAAACAACAACAAACAAACAAAAACAAAACAAAACAAAACAAAACAAAACATGACTCGGAGTAGAAGGAATTCCCTAAACAGGCTTCAAGCACTAAACCCACTGCACAGGGACAAGCTCAAAAATGAGATACGTTGGTATCTCAACAGAGTGAGGGATAAAAGGGAGATGACAGAATTTTGGAGACAAACCGAGAGCCCAAATACTAAATCACACGGGATCACTAATGAACCCAATCCAGAAAAGATATGACTGAAAATGGAGTTACTGACAGAGGGATGGTGCTGCTGGCACAGAAGCAGATGCAGAGCAGAGTGTCCAGGAGCTGAGAGCTGGGGGAACACTCACCCAAAGAATTGCTTGTGCCCTGGATAGAGGCCCCAACCTGCTTTAAGTATTTAAAACATATTTAGAAAGTATTGAGAAATATAATGATGAAAGAACTACATGCTGAGCTCCAGGAAAATAAGGTACAGGATGTGCCACACCCAGATATTGATCCCATTAATCTACTGGGCTTAAAGGATAAAGAAAGAATTCTTCAGGCAATAAGGCAGACAAAGCAAATCAAGTGAAGGGTAGAGCAAGCTGGCTTCAGGGGCTGGGGAGTGAATGTTTAATGGGGACAGAGTTCTGGTTTGGGAAGATGAAAGAGATGGATGGTGGTGATGGTTGCACATTAAGAATATGCTTACTGTACTTCAAGACAAAGACTGTAACAGGAAGCAAAGAAAGATATTACATAATGATCAAGGGATCAATACAAGAAGAATATACAACAATTATAAATATATATGCACTCAACAAAGGAGCACCTAAACACATAAAACAAATATTAATAGACATAAAGGGAGAAGTTGACAGTAACACAATAATAATAGGAGACTTTAACACCCCACTTACATTAATGGATCAGACAATCCAGACAGAAAATCAATAAGGAAACACTGGTCTTAAATGACACATTAGACCAGGTGGACTTAATAGATATATACATAAAACGTCTCATCTCAAAGCAACAGAATACACGTTCTTTTCAAGTGCATACGGAACATTCTCCAGGATAGACCACAGGCTAGGCCACAAAACAAGTCTCAGTGAATTTAAGAAAATTGAAATCATATCGTACATCTTTTCCAACCACAACACTATGAAACTAGGAAAAAAACTGCAAAAACCACAAACATGTGGAGGCTAAACAATATGCTACTGAACAACGAATGGATCGCTGGAGAAATTAAAGAAGAAAATGAAAACATACCTGGAGACAAATGAAAATGGAAACACAATGATCCAAAATCTGTGGGATGCAACAAGAGCAGTTCTAAGAGGAAAGTTTATAGTGACAGTGATACAAGCCTATGTCAGGAAATAAGAAAAATCTCAAATAAACGACCAAACTTTACACCTAAAGGAACCAGAAAAAGAAGAACAAACAAAACCCAAAGCTAATAGAAGGAAAGAAATCATAAAAATCAAAGCAGAAATAAATGAAGTAGAGACTAAAAAAAAATCAATAGAAAAGATCACTGAAACTGAGAGCTGGGTCTTTGAAAAGGTAAAGAAGATAGATAACCTTTAGCCAGGTTCACCAAGAAAAAAAGAGAGAGGGTCCAAATCAATAAAATTAGAAATGAAAAAGAAGTTACAGCTGATACCACAGAAACACAGAAGGTCATAAGAGATTACTACAAACAATTATACGCCAATAAAATGGACAACCTAGAAGAAATGGACAAATTCCTAGAAATGCACAGTCTCCCAAGACTGAACCAGGAAGAAACAGAAAATAGGAACAGACCAATTACCAGTAATGAAATTGAATCAGCAGTAAAAATCTCCCACAAACAAAAGTCCAGGACCAGATAGCTTCACGGGTGACTTCTACCAAACCACTAGAGAAGAGTTAACACCTACCCTTCTCAAACTATTCTAGAAAACTGCAGAGGAAGGAATGCTTCCAAACTCATTCTATGAGGCCAGCATCACCCTGAAACCAAAACAAGACAAAGATATCACAAAAAAGAAAATTACAGGTTAATATCACTGATGAACAAAGATGCAAAAATACTCAACAGAATATTACCAAACTGAATTTAATAGTACATTAAAAAGATCATACACCATGATCAAGTGGGATTCATCCCAGGGATGCAAGGGTGGTCCAATATCCACAAATCAATCAATGTGATACACCACATTAACAAATTGAAGAATACTAATCATATGATCATCTCAACAGATGCAAAAAAAGCTTTTGACAAAATTCAACATATTTTTATGTTAAAAACTCTCAACAAAGTGGGTATACAGGAAACAAACCTCAACATAATAAAGGCCACATATGACAACATAGTCCACAATTAACAACATAGTCAATGGTGAAAAGCTGAAAGCATTTCCTCTAAGATCAGGAACAAGACAAGGATGTCCATTCTTGCCACTGCTATTAAACACAATATTGGGAGTTCTAGCCACAGCACTCAGACAAGAAAAAGAAATCCAAATTGGAAAGGAAGAAGTAAAACTGTCACTGTCTGCAGATGACATGATATTATACAAAGAAAATCCTAAAGATGCCACCAGAAAACTGCTAGAGCTCACCAATGAATTTGGTAACATTGCAGGATACAAAATTAATATACAGAAATGTGTTGTACTTCTATACACTAACAACAAACTATCAGAAAGAGAAGTTTAAAAAAATCCTATTTACCATCACATCAAAAAAAAAAAAATACCTAGGAATAAATCTAACTAAGGAGGTAAAAGATCTGTAAGAAAACTGTAAGACACTGATGAAAGGAACTGAAGATGACACAGAGGGAAAGATATACCATGCTCATGGATTGGAAAAATTAATATTGTTTAAATGACCATACAACTCAAAGCAATCTACAGATTCAATGCAATCCCTGTCAAAACACCAATGGAATTTTTCACAGAACTAGGACAAATAATTCTAAAATTTGTATGGAGACACAAAAGCTCCTAACTGGCCAAAGCAATCTTGAGAAAGAAGAACAAAGCTGGAGGTATCAAGCTTCTTGACTTCAGACTATACTACAAAACTACTGTAATCACAACAGCATGGTACTGGCACAAACACAGAACTATAGATCAATAGAACAGAACAGAGAGCCCAGAAATAAACCCACACACTTATGGTCGGTCAATCTGTGACAGAGGAGGCAAGAATATACAATGCAGAAAAGACAGTCTCTTTCCCAGTGGTGCTGGGAAAGCTGGACAGCTACATGTAAAAGAATGAAATTAGAATGCTCTCTAACACCATATTAAAGAAAAACAACTCAAAATGGATTAAAGACCTAAATGTAAGTCCTGAAAACATAAAACCTAGAAGAAAACAAAGGCAGAACACTCTCTGACATAAGTCGCAGCAATATATTTTTGGATTTGTCTTCCAAGGCAAAGTAAACAAAAACGAAAGTAAACAAATGAGACCTAATTAAACTAAAAGCTTTTGCACAGCAAAGGAAACCATCAACAAAACGAAAAGACAACCTACCAAATGGGAGAAAATATTTGCAAATGATATGACCAAAAAGGAGTTAATACTCCAAGTACATAAAGAGCTCATACAACTCAATAACAAAGAAACAAACAACTGGATTAAAAACTGGGCAGAAGACCTGAACAGACATTTTTCCAAAGAAGGCATACAGATGGCCAGCAGGTACATGAAAAGTTCAACATCACCAATCATCAGAGAAATGCAAATCAAAACCACAATGAGGGGCTTCCCTGGTGGCACAGTGGTTGAGAGTCTGCCTGCCGATGCAGGGGACACGGGTTCGTGCCCCAGTCCGGGAGGGTCCCACATGCCGCGGAGCGGCTGGGCCCGTGGGCCATGGCCGCTGAGCCTGTGCGTCCGGAGCCTGTGCTCTGCGACGGGAGAGGCCACAACCGTGAGAGGCCCGCGTACCGCAAAAAAAAAAAAAAAACAAAAACAAAAACCACAATGAGATATCAACTCACACCTATCAGAATGGCCAACATCAAAAAGACCACAATTAACAAATGTTGGCGAGGATGTGGATAAAAGGGAGCCCTAGAACACTGTCGTTGGGAATGTAAATTGCTGCAGCCACTGTGGAAAACAGTATGGAGCTTCCTCAAGAAGGTGAAAATAGAACTACCGTATGATCCAACAATCCCACTCTCCTGGGTATATATCCCCCAAATCCTTGAAAACACTAATTCAAAAAGATACATGCACCCCAATGTTCACAGCAGTATTATTTACAATTGCCACGATATGGAAGCAACCTAAGTGTCCATCAACAAATGAACAGATAAAGAAGACGTATGTATAAATACAATGGAATACTAGTCAGCCCTAAAAAAAAAGAATGAAATTTTGCCATTTGCAGCAACGTGGATGGACCTGGAGGGTACTATGTTTAGTGAAATAATTCAGAAAGAGAAAGGCAAATACTGTGTTATCACTTATATGTAGAATCTAAAAATAAGACAAATGAATGAACATAACAAAACAGAAACAGACTCAGAAACAGAAACTGACTCTGGCCCTCCCACCTCCCTCTTCAAAAAGCCCTGTGATCCCATGGGGTCCACACAGATGATCCAGGACTGTCTCCCCATCTCAAGATCCTTAACTCCAACACATCTGCAAAGCCCCTCTTGTCACCTAAGACACTTGCAGGTCACAGGCATTAGGACATGTACATCTTTGGGAGGGGGGCATTGCTCAGTCCATCACACATAGTGAACTTATATAACACCATTGGTCAATACATGAAGCCCAGAAAGAGTAGTCCAGGAAAAACACCTTCAGCTGTCATCCTTTGAGGCTGCTATAATACACTTTGAAAACTGGTAATTAAATGGAAAGGATTGAGCGTGTTTTCCTGCTTTCTCAGCAGGAATTATGTTTCGGGTTGTACAACTAGCTCCCACTGATGTAGGAAAACCACCAGTTAAAGAAGAATGTGGCTTATACTCAAGGAGGGTGGAGCAGAACAGGAAAGGAGCTTGTCTAAGCCGCCACAGAACGTGGGGCTCAGGGAGGACGTCCGGTGGGGTTGCCACCCTTAGCTGCACCAAGGAGGGGGAACGCATGGTCGTATGATGATGGATCACCTTGCATAACTGCCCAGTGCAAGGGCTGGGCTGTCATCGTTAAGCCATCGTGTCCCTGTGGCCATCTCTAACAGAGGGACAGCCAGGACATGGGGCAACACGGGGACCGTGGTGGCACGTAAAACCTTCTCTTGCCTGAAACATTCGAGTTCCGTCCACGAGACCTTCAGACACAACATCCAGTTTACAGGAATATTGGAGGCGGAGCAACAAGCTGAACCACCCACCAAGAGGCAACCAGACACACAGACGGCAGAACATTCTGCAGGACCAGAGGCCTGGCGTATCAGCTACCTACGCTGTATGACAAGTTGCCACCAACTTCACAGCTTGAAGCAACATATCCTCGCAGTGCTGAGGTTTGAAGACCGGGTGTAGCCGAGCTTTTGGTGTCTTGCTTAGGGTCCCACGTATCTGAAATCAGCATCAGCAGGGCTGGGTTTCCACCTGGACCCCTGGGGAAAATTCACCTCCAGGCTCATCCAGTTGGCTGGATTCAGCTCCTGGCGGCTGTAGGACTGAGGTTCCCTTTCCTGCTGGCTGTTGGCTGCTCAGCCCCTAAAGGCTGCCCGCATGCCTGGGCCCCTCCACCTTTCAGGTGGCAATCGTGGGTCAGATTCCCCTGTGCCCCAAATCTTTTCTTCCACTTCCAGCCAGGGAAAACACTCTTGCTTTCAAAGGGCCCCTGTGACCAGAAAGGGCCCAACCTCCTGGTGATGAAGTCAGCCAACTGATTAGTAACCTTACTTCTAACGCAAAATTGCCGTGGGTATGAGCTTCCTATGGCTGACGTACCAAAGTACCACAGTCTGGACGGCTTGAACAACAGAAATTCGTTCTCTCCCAGTTCTGGAGGCCAGAAGTCCAAGATCAAGCTGTCAGCAAGGCTGGCTCCTTGTGAGGCTGTGAGAGAGGATCATTCCAGGTCTGTTTCCAGAGTTCCCTTTTTTAAAAGGTCACCAGCAGGGACTTCCCTGGTGGTCCAGTGGCTAAGACTCCGCATTCCCAATGCAGGGGGTCCGGGTTTGATACCTGGTCAGGGAACTAGATCCCACGTGCTGCAACTAAAATATCCTGCACATAGCAACGAAGATCCCACATGCCGCAACTAAGAGCCGGTGCAGCCAAAAATAGTAATAAACAAATGTTAAAAAAAAGAAAAAGGGTCACTAGTCATGTTGGATTAGGGCCCACCCTAATGACCTCATGCTCATGTAATGGTCTCTAAAGACCCTACTTGCAAATAAGGAGATCCTGGGGGTGACATCTCACCATCTTTACCGGCTTGGAGATTAGGGTGGGGGACCTGGGGAGGCCACACCTGGTAGGAGCCACTCTGGATTAAAAGGAGTTAGTGAACCCTAATAACCAGATGCAACACAATATTCCTGGACCAAACAAACCAGCCGAGAAGGACAGGTTGGGGGCACCAGGGAAATGTCTTCCCCAAGCCAGGTATGTGCTGCCCCCTCCCTGGACTCCACCCTGGCTGCAGACCCAGAGCCAGGGGCCCTCACCCACTCCCCCCCAGGCTCTCTGATCACCTCATGGGCACCACCCGGGGCTCCCCGACTTCTCAGGGGAGACGCCTCCTCTCCTCCTGCCCCGCCAGTGCAAGACACGAGTCTCAGGAGGTGCCCCATAGATGCCACACGAAATCTGTGCTTCCCCAGAGCCTCCAGGGGAGGGTCCTTCCTGCTTCTTCCAGCTCCGGGTGGCCCCAGGCGGCGCTGGCTTGTGGCCACGTCACCCCAGTCTCTGCTCCGTCTCCACAAGGCTTCTCCTGTGTGTGTTTCTCTTCTTACAAGGATACCAGTCAGCGGATGTGGGGCCCACCCTAAATCCAAGATCATCCCATCTCAAGATCTTCACCTTAATTACACCTGCAAAGACCCTATTGCCAGATAAGGTCACGTTCCCAGGTGCCAGGTGGACATGAATTTGGGGGACACTATTCAGAGCACTGCAGTGGGTCTGCAGGAGAGAACTGCAGACCCCCTCTCCTGAAGTTCCCCCAGTCAGCTGTGCGACCTTGAACCGGCCCTTTTCCCGCGGGATCTGCCTCTACTCACCAGGTGCCTGCACCCCGTGGGTGAGGGGAGAGGGGAAGGCTCTCCCTCCAGGGATCCTGGGATGTTCTTGGGGCGTAAGGAATTTGAAATCAAGGCAAGCTTAACCCCGTGAAAGGTTACCGGCCATCTCTCTCTTTTTTTTTAATTTAAATTAATTAATTTACTTTAGTTTTGGCTGCGTTAGGTCTTTGCTGCGCACAGGCTTTCTTTAATTGTGGCGAGCGGGGTCTATTCTTCGTTGCAGTGCGCGGGCTTCTCATTGCGGTGGCTTCTCTTGTTGCAGAGCACCGGCTCTAGGCGCAAGGGCTTCAGTAGTTGTGGCTCACGGGCTCTAGAACGCAGGCTCAGTAGCTGTGGCGCACGGGCTTAGTTGCTCCGCGGCACGTGGGATCTTACTGGACCAGGGCTCGAACCCGTGTCCTCTGCCTTGGCAGGCTGATTCTTAACCACTGCGCCACCAGGGAAGCCCCGGCCATCTCTTTTGTAGTGTCCACCTTGTTTCCCCAAGCCTGCTGTGGATGGAATGTGTGTCTCCCCAAACTCACATTGAAGCCCCAACCCCCAGTGTGATGCTGTTTGAAGGCGGGGCCTTGGGAGGTGATTAAAGTTAGATGACGTCCCGAGAGTGGGGCCCCGAGATGGGATTAGTGCCCTTATGAGAGCACGTGCTCTCTGTGTCTCTGTCTGTGTCTCCTGTGAGGACACGGTGAGGAGTCTGTACACCAGGAAGAGGTCCCACCAGGACCCCCCACCCCGCCCACCCCTGGCTGGTATCTGATCTCAGACTTCCAGCCTCAGAACTGTGAGAATTAAGTGTGTGCTGGTATAGCCCCTAGGCTGGGTGTTTGTCACACAGCTCGAGCTGCCTGAGACACAGCCTGGACACTCTCACCTCCCATTTTCACTCCAAGTGGATGAAGCCGAATGACACGTGCACAGAATTTTCAACGGCAAATGGCACATCGTGGGAAGCACGTCAGGAGTGAAGGGAACCGCAATGCGAAACAGAAACCGAGCATGGTTTCCGTGACACTGGAGGAGGCTGGCCACCCTCTCGCTGGGTGTCTGTGTTCTGCTTTGCACTAACTGGGAGGAATTTAATTTTGATTCGTGCACACAAGCCCCCGGGATGCAGGCTTCGAGGCAAAGAGATGCACTGACATGTCCGACACCAGGGGCCGGGATGGGGACCCGGCTCCCGGGGACGCCCATTCGCCATCTCAGGGTCTCCCCCAGGATCCTCGGGATGTGGGCAAAAGGGGAGCCAGGGCCCCTTCTCAGCGCAGAACTGACTGGTGTAGCCCTAATCCCGGATCACTGAGAGCGTGGCTGTCTTCCAAGTGCAGACGCAGGTCCAGGAGCCCCGCCGACCTGCCTCGGTGTCCATGGGCTGGCGTGGAGGTGAGCACACCGCTGCTCACACGTGTGTGCGCCCCTCCGTCACCCACACTCTCCCTGTCCCGTTTGTCCTCATTCCTTTACCCTCCATCTGCTTGCTGTCCACCCTGCCTGCTCCTGGCCTCCCAGGACCGGGGGTGACCCAAGCCCCCACACGCCCACCCAGAGGGAGGGACACAGGGTAGGAGGAAGGCGCGGCCTGCCCCTGGGAGCCCCGGCCACTCTCTGCGGGGGGCCCCCAGGTGACACCGGGGAGCAGAATTAGACCTGGCCCCAGTCCTAGAGTGGTGTGGCAGAGACACAGGCAAATGAGCCCCAGGCCCGGAAAGTGCTAGAAAGATCGATATAAATCTTACTCCCTTGGGACACAGCACACGGGATCGGCCAGGACCTGCGCCTTTCCTTGGTCCAATCGTGCAGACGGAGGAAAGTGAGTCCCCAAGAGACACGGGGACACTGAGAGAGCCGCCTGGCGGCGTCCGGGTCAGCTCCCAGTGTCCATACGCACCCGGCGCACTCGCCACTGTTCTGTCGGTGGTTTAAAGTCAGACACTGCAGAGACAGAGGCAGGCCGGAGAAGGCACGCAGCTGCGGAGGACCTGGGCGATCCCCCGGGAGGAGGTGAAGGACCCTGGACTCAGGTGGGAGGGAGCTGAGGTGAGCGCAGGGATTTCAGGCCTGGGCGACGGAGGAAGCGGGGAGTGTTGGGGGCCCACTGGAGAGGCTGGCGTGAGGGCGGGCAGCCGTCCAGGGGTGACCAACTTACGCAGGGCCTGGGGCCTGAACACCCAGGTGGCTGCTCTGGGCTGGGGAGGGGCTGTGGGGGGAGGTGAGGCGTCTGGCTTTACACCCGCACTCCGGGGTGCTGGGCAACATGTCCCCCGCACCCCAGCACCATCCAGTTCTATTCTGCATGGAGCTGAAGGTGGCAGGGGACCCCCAACCTGCCTGGGCCCCACCAGCCTGGGCCACCGCCATTTCCCAGGTGGGCCGTGTCCTCCAAGGCCTTCAGGTCTGTGATGGACACAGGCCCCTGGCCAGGGCGGGGCAAGAAGGCCAGGATGGGGCCGGGATCCCACCTCGCCCCATCCTGGCCGCGGCTGAGCCGAAGGCAGGCCCTGGGAGTTTAAAGGTAACACCAGGGGCTTGAACTCAGCCCCCGCGCAGATAGAACCCAGGGGACCCCGGGGGGCTGGGCCTGCTCCAAAGGCACCTCTCTGAGCCCTGCCTGCCCCTCCCGGAGCCCAGCCCAGGGCTCGGAGGGTCCAGCCCTGGGGGCCAGGGCTGCCAACAGTGGCTCCTGCAGGGCAGGGCAGGGGTCTGTCCTCAGGGCGCCCCCCGCAGTGCAGGCCTGCCTCCCCACTTCTCGGCTTGCTGGGTGAAACAACACCGGGTGCTGTTCAGTCCCACAGAAGCAGCCAGGCTCCATCCTCTGTTGCTGCGAGAGCTTAGGGAAACACGAAACAGGGCCCTTCTGGGCAGCGTTCTAACCCCTGGAGGCCTGGCCTCCTCACCTCCCTGCAGCCGCGCTGCCCCGGAGCCCCCAGAGGGGCGCACACACCTCCCCACCCTGTCCTCCACTAGATGCCTGGGGGCGAGGGGGGCACGGACGCTGACGTCACCTCCCACCGCGGGCTGGGTCCTGGCCGGACAGGCAGCTGGGGAAAGCAGCTGGTCCCCGGCACGCAGGCCAGGAGAACACCTGGCCGGGCCTTCTCTTCACCTGTGGCTCTGCCCACCCCAGCCTCTGGCTGGTTCTACCCCTCGTGGGAGACGAGCCTGTGGTGGGACGGCCCGTGTCCCCCGCACAGCAGTGCAGAGAGGGTGTGAGGTGTGGTGGAGCCCTGAGACCCGGCCACAGGCAGTGATGAGGGTCCCCTAGGACCCTGGCTGCCCCCTGAAGGTGAGCCAGTCCTGGCTCTGCCTGCCTCCTCGCTGCTCCCCACCCCGCAAGAGGCTGGCCGGCAGTCTCCTTCGCTCACGTGGGCTGAGCCCCGCCGCCCCCCACCCCCACCCCCCACCACCAAGGCCACTGTGTGTGAGGCTGCGGTGACTCATGGCTGTGGCTTTATTCCCCTGGAGAACAGGAAGCCCACAGCCCTGGCCGCCTACCCACAGCCTGCCAGGAGCAGGGCGGCAGCGCCCCCGCTCACCCCCCAGAGGCTGCCCCGGGGCGCGTGAGCGGGGCTGGAAAGGAGCGCAGGCAGCAGGGACCCAGGAGAGCGCGGCGGGAGGGCAAGCACAGCTCTTCCTCCGGGACCCGCGACGCCCCCTCTGCAGTGCCGATTCGCCCAGGCCACTGGCCCTTCCTCCTGCAGCCCCAGGACCCCGGCCCTGGCCCAGCCCCGGGCTCTGTGGGACTGTCCCTGGGGCACAGGGAAGCACTGGCTGAGTGCACACGGCCCTGCTGGTGGGGCAGGCGGGCCTCCTTGGCCTCCAGCCTCTCGGGCCCTCCGGCCGCCCCACAGCCTCTCAGCCCCAGTGCCTGCTCCCTTCCCTCACCCGACGTATAGACACATCCTTACCGCCTCTCCACACGGGCAGCGCAGGGTCTCCATGCCTGCCCGGGGACCACGGGGGCCCGTCCTCTGGAGGACTCCCCCCGCCACACACACACACACACACACACACACACACACACACACACACACAGCCCGTCTGTGAACACCACGAGCACACAAGCACAAAGTCCCTGGGCCCAGCACACAGAAGACTTTCCCCCTGAAAACAAGGCCGCGGAGAACAGAGACTGGGGGGTTGCCAGGAGCTGCAGGGCAGTGACTGCTCACGGGTACAAGGTTTCCATCTGGGGTGATGGAATGCTCTGGAACTACATAGTGGTGATGATGTACGTGTACCAAATGTCACTTTATATGTTAGATTTTGTATATTTTACCACAATAAAAGACCCCAAGCCACAGGTTCCAGAGCACGGTGGAGGATTCAGTGCCAGCTTCCCATTTCCCAGGGGACAGGGACAGTTCCCTCCAGGCAGACACACGCCACCCTTGGCTGACGGCAAGGACCTGCCATCCACTCCTAAAATCTAAGGGATGTGTCACTGCGATTACATCCGTTGCAGTCACAGGCATTTCTGGAGCATTTGGAGGCCCCAGGCCCACTCGGGGAGACGGAAGCCGTTTCCTGCCCGCCTCTGAAAGAACCTCTGGGGCTGCTGTTATCGAGAATTAAGCAAGTCCCAGCAGAGCAGGCAGCGAGGGGCTGGTGCTGACTTCGGAAGGTGCTGAGCTCACGTTTGGCTTAGAGAAGCGCCCAGCCTTGCCCTTCCCTGCCTCTACCCACCCACGTAGCTAAATGAACTCTTCACCTGGGTGTGTGTTTTCGGTGGGTTTATCTATTACCACAGTACTCAGTCCAACAAGATAAAACTACACGGCCTTAATGTGCCCCTCTGCTGGGCTTGCACCCTTGGTTCTACGTGGGTGAAGACCTTGGGTTCCATCTCTCCTCCTGATTCTACCTGGAGAATGCAACTGAATGCTATGGGAGGTCTGGAAGGGTATCGTTTCCGGCAGGCAGAATGGATTTTAAACTCACTTTCCACAAGCCTCACACACAGTCCTTACATACTGGCCTCCTTCACAAGCACGATTTCTTTCCCAGCTGCAGCTTCAGCAGTGGATTATTCTGAGAGCCTGATCTGTGCCCTGACGAATTTCAACCTCATGGACTTTAGGCGCTAACTTGAACAATTGCACTGTTGGGACAACTGCAGATTCGCGAGCCCAGTTCAGGGCTGGGTGGGGAAGGAGACCCGCAGATACCAGGGCCCCTCCCCCAACACGCTGCAAGGGAAGTGGTTCTGGTTCGAAGTCCCACGGGCTCCAGCGTGAGTCCCTGCACGCATAAAAGCACTTCCCCTGAGGCTGACGGAGCTACAGTGCTGGGTGTTTACTGAGACAGCTATCTGGGGAAAGGGCAGAGAAAAGCAACATTTCTCCCAGCTTCCTGCCAGCCTCCTCAGCACATGAATTATTTCCAAGGGCTCATTTTGCTGGTCCTTTGCCAAAAGACTCAAGTTCATTTTGCTTTTTGCCCCCCAGCAGAATCTGAGGTGAGGGGACGTTGTCATCCCTGGTAAGTGACCACAACATGAGCTTGAAGGACACCATCCCTTAATTAATAATAAATGACCACAGCCAGCGTCTGGAGGACGCCAGCCCTCAGCCAGCCTGCGGGGCTTCGCTACGTGGCGCTTCCGGCCCTGGCTTGTGCCCAAAATCAGCAGAGCTGCCAGCGGGACTGGGGGCCTGTGGGCAGAGCCAGGGAGGCTGGCCCGGGGATTGGCCTCTGGGGAGACTCCCCAGCCCAGAGCCTCCCGTCCCAGCCTCCAGGCTCCTCCCGGGAAACTGCTTCCCACCCTCCCCACCCCCCAACTTCTCCGGGTCCCGCAAACCCGGGAAAGTTGAAGGGCGCGGGCCCCAGACGCGAGGGCGCAGCGTTGGCCTTCAGCACCACGGACAACTCCGCGCGCCGACCCCCCCCCCCCTCCCGCCGCCCCCCGCCGCCCTACCTGTCGTCGTTCTGGAAGGACTGGTCGCCCAGCAGCAGGTCCCGGAAGCGGTACCGCGGTGGCAAGGGCACCAGCTCCGAGTCCAGGTCGCTCATCCTGAGGCTGGCGGTGTCCAGGAGCGCGCCGTCCCCGCGGCCGCCGTCCCCGGCGCCGGGCTGCCTGCGGGCACACGCAGCGCCCCCTCAGCCTGCGCCCGCGCCCGCCGCGCAGGGCGGCCCCCGGCCAGCACGGCCCCCGCCCCCCGCCGCCCCCGGCCCGCCCCGCCCCGCCCCCCACGCGCCCGGCCGCGCGCGCAGCCCCGCCGCTGCGCCCACGGCTGCCGCCGGGCTGCGCGGCCCACTCCAAGCAAAGCACCTCCAGGGCGCTGGGGAGGGCCACCGCCGCCGATGTCAGGGGCAGCCACTGCACCGCCCCCGATCCCAGGGGGCCGTGGAAGCCCTCCCGGCTCCCCCAACACAGGCTGTGCCAGAGCTGGCCGCTCAGCCCTCCTCAGGGTCCAGAACACCTAGCTCCCCCTCAAAGACCCCCTTCCAGACCCTCAGGCTGCTGGGCTCGGGGGAAGTGCCCAGGAGGCTTAAGAAGAGGCCCGCATCTGCAGCCGCCCTGGGGCCAAGCAGCTCAGGTCGGCTCAGAGCCTGCGAGGGGGTGTCGGCAGGGGGGGGGGGCAGGATCCCTCTGAGCCCCCAGCTGCCCTTTGCCCAGCGTCACCAGGATTCCGGGGCCACAGAGACCCCTGTCCCAATCACCTGGCGGTGGGAGAGCAGGGGTCACACCCGGTTAACCGGGAGGGTCCCTGGCGGTCTGCAGCCTTCTGGGGAGCCAACATTGGTCTTCCGGGGCTCCTTCCCCTTTCCTGCCCCCATTCCCACCCCCAGGTGAGTTCTGGCTGCAGTCACCCGCACGCACCGAGGCTCCCGGTTTCCGGCGCCCAGGGCAGCAGCCCCCAGGGCCCTCTGGAAGTCACAACAGGCCCTCTCTGCCCTCCAAGTCGGAGGCTCGCTGGCTACCCCGCCACAACACGGCGGTGCCGGATGCGGCAGAGCAGCTGCACGTCCTTAACTAGCGCCGTGAGGGCTCTCATTTCCCTGGTGCACGTGGGCAGGGCGGGGCCCGGGCCACCAGCGCGAGTGGGCGTCAGGTCAGACCCCGGGGACTCCCGGCCCTCTGGCAACCAGCTGACCTTCCAGGATGAGTCCAGCCCAAGGCCGCCCCTAGGTGCTGCCCCTCAGGTCCCGCTGGCACACTGGTGGGGAGGCAGGAATTATCATATCTCCCCGCAGCCTCTGCCCGCTGGGCTGAGCCCTCACGCACTCTTCTAAGAGCCAAGACGCCGGGGTCGGGGGAGCAGCACATCAGCTGTGACCCTTTAGCGGTGGACCCGGGAATGGCCTCCTGGGCCCCTTCTCAGTCACCACAGGAGGCAGGGCGGATGGGCTGGGGCGGGGAGGTGGGTTCTCCCCACTGTCAGGCCCGTCCCCCCAAGGGACAGGAGTTGGAGGAGGACAGAGGAGCCCAGCTCAGCCTCTGGGCAGCTGCGGGGGTCCGCTGACCACACTCACCCCCACGCTGAAACACCACGGGCAGGCTGGACGAGAGGCTGGGAGCCCAGGGCCACTCCCCTGTGGGCACTGTGGACCCCTCCTCTCCCCCCGCAACCTGGGAAGCGCAGGCACGTTCCCTGGGCCCCCACCGAGGGCCTGGCGCACGCCTCCCGACCCCTGGACGAGCAGCAGGCAGGCGTCAGCCCCCCCATCCCACGGCCATCGGCAGCTGCTCAGGGACCGTCCCAGGCCGAGGCTGCGAGTAACCACGTGGGCCCAACACGCCTGCGTGCTGTCCTCCCGGGTCTCGGGGTCAACCCCGAGGATCTGGCAGCGTTTGAGAGATAACATTTCCTTAATTGCGTCAGCGTGGCTGCATGTTTTTCCTTAGTCACAAGCTGGCGGGGCCGTGGGTAAGGGCACGCAGGCGGGGGAACCACATGGCCGGAGGTTGGGGGCTGCGTCTTCTTGCTAAAGGCCTCTTTCAATGGCAGAACCCCAAGAGACTGCCGGCTCCCCGGGCATGGCTGCCTCTGAACCCCTCCCCACTCTGACCCGCTTCGGGTTTTCTCTCCTGGCCTCAAGGCCCGGGCACGGCAGGGCCCGTGGAAGCGCTCGGAGCCCAGGGCCTCTGTTTGCTGCGGGGGGACACAGCGGGGGGGAGAAGTGCACCAGGAGTCAGAAGGCCAGGCCCCTGCCCGCACGCTGCGGCCTGGGGAGGACGACAAGGAACGCTGCCCTTCTTCCCTGACGGTGCCGCTGGGACACCGGACGCTGGGGTGAGCGCAGGGTGGAGGGCAGACACCCCACAGGCCTCCTGGCATCCTGCCGCGCTGCGCCGGCGGAGCCGAAAGCCCACATGAACCTGAGTGTTTGTCGTGCTGGCCGAGAACCAGGGCCCCAGGTCTCCTGGAATGGCGCCCCTTGTAGGAGGGATGCGGCTGAACAGCTGCTCCCCGTGTCGAGGGGGCTGCTTGGGGCCTCTCTCCAAGCCCAAAGGCTTGTGTCACTGAGAGCTCTTGGGCATGCAGGAGTGGGGGGGGGGGGTCCCATCCCCCTCGCAGCTGAGATGGTGCAGGTGGGGCGAAAGCAAGGCCCCACCTCGGCCTCCTCGTCTCCCCTTCCTCCTCCCACCTCCCTGCGGGCCCAGAGGGGCCGGGAGGAAGTCTGGGACCCCCCAAACCACGCCCACTATCCTTTCTGTTCTGTGTGGTGGCCACGTGGAAGGACGGGCGACTTCTGTAAGAACTCAGTGCTTCGGGGGCGTAAGGAAGGCGTCCATCTTCCCGGCCCTCGCTTGCCCTCAGGACAAGGCATGGGACGTCATCTGTGGGACTCACCAACCCCCTGCCGAGCCAGGGCAGAGCAGCCCCCTCCCAGGCGAGGCCCTGGGGACTCTCAGGGCCCGTCGGCATAAACCCGCAGGCCCAGGGAGCCACCAAGGGTCCTGATGACTGAGCGGGCTCGGTCCTGCCCCATCAGTCCATGCTGGGTGGCCCCATGAAAGTCACTTCACCTCCCTGAGCCTCAGTTCCCTCATCTGTAAATGAATATCCTGATGCCTCCTACCTTCAGCAGGTGATGGTGAAGCTGCAAGGAGACAGCAAGGTTGAGGCGTGCAGCGTGGTATCTAGCACACGGGTGCGTAATCCACGCCAGTGTTTAATTTGGGGCTGGTGAGCCAGCAGGTTGGCCGAATTCCAGTGGACAAAGGGCCTGACCCCAAGCGTCAGGTTCCTGGGGTGGCCAGCTCTCCATCACGGTCTCCCCAGTTTGGCCGGAGGCCCCTTTGGGGGGCTTAGACCCGGGATACCGACCTACGGGACCCAACAAGGGAAGCTGAGGAGGAGAAAGGAAGCTAACGCCCGGCATACACGGCGGGAAGTCATCTCCCAGTCTGGTGCACATGTGCTCATGCGCCCTGACCCTCCGGGCCCAGGGGAGGGAGGGCCAGGGCCTCAGCACCCAGTACCAGCCGTGTGCCAGGCACTGTGACTGCAGCATGTGGCACAGGATCCTCAGAACCCTGCATGCAGCCAGGACTCCCCGTCCCTCCGACGGGAGGTGAGGACCTCTGGGCTCACACAGCCTAGGAAGAGGCCCGCAAGGTGGGGCGTGGGGAGGCCAGGTGCGCCTGACACGGAGCCGTCCTGTTTACCAGCAGCTGCGCTGCCTACAGGTGGCCACGGGGACCCCTCTGAGGGCCAGGACTCCTGCTTCCCTTTCCTCCCAAATCCGCCCCCTTTTTGGTGGTCAAGGAGTCAAGCACAGCTGAGGAGGGTAAAGTGGTCAGAAACCTGCTTCTCCCGCCGAAGGCCCCAGGCCCCAGTAGCTGCACAAGTTCTGCCACCTCAGTCAAACCATTCCCAAGCACAGAAAGAAACAGAAGCGACTTTGCTGATTTTCCTAAGCTGACCTAATCCCATCGCCAAAATCAGGTGCAGACAACGCCAATGTATATACGAGGCAATCTCCCTTAACACTCTAAGTACAAAAATCCTAAGTAAACTGTTACTAACTGGAGAGCAGCAGTGCATTACAACACCGTACCAGCAATACCGAATAGGATTTATCTAAAAAAGAGTGCGATATACTTCACTATGCAGAGAAACTAAAGGAGGGCTTCCCTGGTGGCGCAGTGGTTAAGAATCCGCCTGCCAATGCAGGGGACACGGGTTCAAGCCCTGGTCCGGGAAGATCCCACGTGCCGTGGAGCAACTAAGCCCGTGCGCCACAACTACTGAGCCTGCGCTCTAGAGCTCGCGCGCCACAACTACTGAAGCCCGTGCGCCTAAAGCCCGTGTTCCACTGCAATGAGAAGCCCGCGCACCGCAACGAAGAGTAGCCCCTCCTCGCCGCAGCTAGAGAAAGCCCACACATAGCAACGAAGACCCAATGCAGCCAAAAACAAATAAACAAATAAATTTATGAAAAAAAAAAGAAAGAAATTAAAGGAGAAAATCCATATGATCTTGGGAGCAGATACAGAAAAAAGATTTGTTACGACCCCCAAATCCATTAATACATCAGATATAGGGGGAGACGTCCCTAATTTGATTAAAAACAACCAAAAAAATCCAGGCAATGGTGGAATCCTGGAGGCACTCCCGCTCCAGCTGGGAACACAGGTCTGCCCACCATGATGGGCGTCCTTGGCTCCCACTGAGACGAAGCAAAGAGTGAGAGAAGGAAGAGACGGGGCTCGCGTTGTCTGCAGCAGGCATCACCGTTTGCCAAGAAAACCCAAGAGAATCAGTTGAAACCTACTAGAACAAATGAGAGCGTCTAACGGGGTCGCACTAACCGAAGGCAGGCGCGCCAAGGCGGTGGCATCGTCACGGGAGGGAGGGCCTGCTCACGGCAGCCGTGCAAACTCAGGAACCGGGGCCCCACTTGCCACCGGCCTCCAGGACCACTCGGAGCGACGGCCCACCGCTCTCCGGCGCTCTCACTGACGGCAGGAGGGGGTCGTGCTCCCAGGGCTCGACAACCCTCCTCCAGAGGAAGGGGCGAAGCTGATCAGCTCCCGTCAACGCACTCGCTCATCTTCTCAGGACCCGTTTCCGAGATTCACGCTGAAGGATAAATATGCAAGACCTGCCAGGACGGGTGTGAGAGAAAAACAGAGAAGGGACGGGCCTTGCCAGCTGTCGGGGCTAATTTACAGCTCCAGCAACGGGGTCTCTAGGGCGTGGTACGAGAGAGAACACAGAGCAGGGGAATTCAGGAGGGAAAGGAGGCCTCGGGAGGGACATCAGTAATTCAGTGTTGGCGTTGGAATGAGAGAGCCCAACCCATCCTCAGGGCCTCTCACGGGATGCTTGCAACATCCTGTGTGGTGGGAATGGCGTCCCCCCAATTTGCTGATGGGGAAACGGACGCCACAGAACTGACGTAACTCAGCTACCTGGGCAGGGCCAGTGCCGGAGCTCAGGTACTCTCAGTGGCGACGCCGTCCGGCCGCGGGCCTTCCGTCAGCTAAAGAAAGGCCCCGGCTCACAGCCCCAGGATGAGGAGGAGCCTGGAAGAGAACGCAGGGCAAAGATGCTTGGGGTCGAGAAGGCTTCTTGTTTAGCAGGACAGACGTATAAATGCTTCCACGTGGGAACAAGACACCTTTGTTTAAAGACACGCTGAAGAAAGGGAAGGACAGTGAAAGAAATCAGGTCAGTGCAAGGATGCCTCAAGTCACGCAGGAAAGACAGACGGACAGGCAGAAGACGGCAAAGGACGAACGAACAGCAGCTCGAAGAGAAAACAAAACAAAAAAATTCAACCGACACACACGTGAAGGACCTCCTGCCTCCCTGGCCATTACGGAGACAGCCCAGCAAGTACCATGATGGTGGGTGGGACTCTCTGACCCCGAGCCTCCAGCTGGGACACCCTCATCTGTGCCTAGGATGCTGGGCACAGACCCTAGCCTCACGATGACCCTGCAGACAGCTCGGACGTCCGCTACGCAGGACATGCTGCGCTGTGAAAACGCAGGTCCCAGCGACCCGAGTGGACACGTCTCTACAAAAGAACAGCCCTTTCAAAGGATCCCATTTAGGTTAAAAACTAAACCCAATCTGCTCGAGAGGACCCCAGTGAGACGGGGCTTTCTCTGGCTGCCTGGCTCATACCAGGTGTGCAGGATGTCCCCACCTCACGGTGACAGTTCGGCGGGGGATGTGTGTGAATGGTGGGCTAAGGGCTGTGCCTCATCCTTGGTGCTACACCAGGAGACACACTGAGCAAGACTTGAGTTACCGGACATGAGAAGCGCCAGGGACGACCTGCCTCTCCCCACGCATCACCAGGCTGGAGCTGCAGCCCCAGCCCTAGTCCTGGGCCCAGCCACGGGCAGGTCTCTGGGGAGCAAGGTCATATGACATCCTGGGAAAACGTCCCTTCTCCCCCTAAGGCTCTTTTATAAAGGAGTCCAGATTGCTTGCAATGCTCAAGCCAACCCGGAGTAGGACTGAGGGACGCCCCCTTTGCCTCAAAGACATGCTCCCTCTCCTAAGATGCATTCTTCAATAGCTCACACTCGGTTCGAAATTTCCAAGGAAACTGGAGACGTATGACTGACAGAGGAACAGGGGAACGTGTGCCCGTGTGTGCACGTGTGTGCACACGCGAGGGTACGCACGGACCTGTGCGTGCCTGCACGCACACAGGCGTGTACGTATGTATGCACAATGCGCACGCACGCGCACACACGTGTGTCTGCCCGCACATGCGCACACATCCCTGCCCAGCGCCCCGCAGGAGCGTCCTGCAGACGTCACAGCACCAGCAGGGTCGGGGAGCAGTCAGTCGAGCACTGGGCTGGGTGCCTGGGCGAGCAGAAAGCCGCTGAATCTCTCTGCTGACCGCCGACAGGAAAGCTAAGTGTTTCCTTCCCACCGTAAGAAAAAAGCCAGAGCTGCTCAAGCTGCCTAGAGCTGGTGGGTGTGCATCTCTGGGGAAGGACCACCCTCTCCCTAGGGGAGGACCACCCTCTCCCTAGGGGAGGACCACCCTCTCCCTAGGGGAGGAGCCTCTGAGTCAACGCCGCGGACGGCTGCTCACTGCCGTCTCCGAGATGCGCCAAATCCCAAAGGGAAAGCTCAGAGCACGCCCTTGAGCCGAATTCAAGCTGGAGGGCTGTCGAAACAGACGCTTCATAGCAGCCACCCGCCGGCACAAAGCCAGCCCAGAGGACAGGGAGGAGGGGCCTGGGAGCCGTGTGGGCACGGGGCCTTGGGCGTGGCCACGGGGGCGCCATCACCACCCCTGGCCTCCCCCAAGCCGTGGGCCCGCCCCCCCCCCCGGACACAGGGGAGGCAGAAGCCACGGAGATTGCAGTTCCCACCCTACCCGGCCACCCACCTGGGCTTGGATCTGCCTCTGTGGACAGCGCCCTGCCGCACGCCCCCGCGGGGGACGCAGTGTGCCCGGGTCCCTCAGTGCCGGGCAGAGAGCCCACGTCCAGATCGCAGACCCAGCACTCACCCCCTGGGAGCCAGTCCCCCGGCTGGGTGCGTGGTGACCACTGGGAGGTGCTGGGTCTGGTGCCAGCCCCACTGGCAAGGCCCGGGCCCGGCTGCGGGGGGCTGAGGCGGAAGGCTGCCCTGTGTGCCCCACTCCCACGGCCGTGGGACTGGGGTACCGCCGTGTCCCTGCTCAGCCACCAGGCTCCAAGGGCCGGCACGGCCTGCAGGGACGCTCTGGGCCTTGTCTGGAAGCTGAGGCCCAGGTGGGGACACCCTGCCGACCCCTCACACCCGGCAGATCCCCCTCCTTAGAGCCTCAGTCCCGGAGAATCCAACTCCCTGGCTGGCTTCCCGGTCCTCTGTCCTGTAACATCTGCCAATACCTCCAGGCTCACCTCTCCCAACACCCTAGGGGCCCCCACGCCTGCCAGATGGGGTGAAATTCCGCGCTCGCCTGGCACCTGGGGCCTCTGTCCCTGATTTAAGACTCTGAGCTCTTCCCAAGATCAGACACCTGCCGAGAGGTGTCCAGCAGTGGCCTCTGGCCCAACTTCCAGGGTCTCTGTGAAGACCGCTGAAGGCTCACGTGGGGCCCGCGCCACGGGCGGGAGGCTGTCCCGTGGGCAGGAGGGGGTTCTGGTCGCGCCACCGTCAACGTGCGGGGCAGCATCCAGGCCCCCAAGGCTGGCACTGCAGGGCGGCCTCCAGGGCTCACTGCCCCACGCAGGACAAGCTGGCCACAGCCAGAGAGGCTGCACAAGGGACCCCTGAACGCACCCGCTGTGGGAAGTCTAAACTGCAGAGCAGACCTCTTGGGAAAGGCCTTTCCAGGAACCCCAGCCCGGAGCTGGCCTACTGACCCTGCCTTGTCCTCTGCAAATGGTTTAAACTTGCCAGCACGTAGTACGGGCCTCGGGTGCGGGCCCGGCCTCCCCATCCTCAAGCACGGTGGGAGGAAGAGGTTTTGGTGATCATGCGTGGCCCATCCGCACACACAGCCCACGGAGTTCCCACGACTCCTTTAAAATCGCCCGTGTCATCAGGCGCTGCTCCTGGGCCAGCACCTGTCTCGGGGCTCCACCCAGAGGCTCCACACACCCAGGCACAGCTTGCAAATCCCCACATCCTCAGGGACCGAAGGAGAAGCCTCAGGGGAGAGTTCATGATTCAGTCACGAAACCCTCTAACAAAGCACAACCCCTGCTGAAGCAGGGTCGTGCCAGGTAACTCGGGGTTGGTCAGACACATGGACAGGCTGGGACGCCCGTGTGAACGGTGGATGGAGCCCGCATGAGCGCACAGATGACACCCACGGACCCGCGCTGGATGCAAGCCGAGCTCCGAGCGGGTACCCCACCCCATCCTCTGCTCACTCACCTCTGTCCTCCCGAGCTGTGGCCGTAGCCACCCCGGGCCAAAGGCAGACCCCCAAGTTCCCTCCAGTCCCCAGACCAGGAAGCTGTCCCTCCTGCCGGACAGGACTGGCCTGTATCTCGGGCCTTGTGAACCTTTTCCCACGGAGCCTGGGCCACTTCCTGCTGCCCCACAGGAACCGCTCCCTAATATGGGCCGGGAGGGCTGGCCGTGACCTCCAGCCAGACATGCACCCTGGCGGGATGCCACCCCTGGATCTGCGCCTTCCACCGTCGGGGCCCAGAGGGTCCCATGCTGGCCCTGGTTAGGCAGGGCTGTTGGGGGACCAGGAGGTTCCAGTGGGAAGGCACAAAGCTAGGACTCTGGTTTCCAGGGCTGACCCTGCTGTGAAGCCTGGTGCAGGAACCCGCCCCTCGAGCTCCCCCAACCTGGATCCTCACCCACCTACAAGGGGTCTTCCCTCTCCGAGCTAAAGCCCACCTCCCTGAGCTGCCAGCCTTGGCCTCCGCTGCCCCACCCCACCCCGGCTTCCCTCTCAGCCAGTCTCCCCTGCTCTGGGCTGGGGGGTGGATCTCTACCCCGCCTGACCTTCCTGTTGTGGGGGTCTCTACCCAGCCTGCCTGACATACCCTTGGCCCTGGCAGCCACTCCAAATGTGTCTGAAACATGGCAGCAAATCACCGCAGGGACAGACGTCAGCTCCGACCAGGGGAGAGGAGCACAGTCCCGGCGGACGCGGAGGAGCCTGGGGGCCCGAACCCTGACCTCGCCTGCAGCAGGCGTCAAGTGGGGCAGGGGAACTGGGCATGGTCGCCTCAAAGATGGGTGACAGCTGTCCGAGAAGGGGGATGGGCAGAGAAGCAACCAGACCACGTCACAAGACCCCTCTCTGGCCCCTGATTCTGTGCCTGACAGATGCCACCTGGTTGATCCCTCAGGGCAGCCTGAGGGAGGTCCAGCTTTGCCCACCTCACGGGGTGAACTCCACTTCCCGAGGATACCACCTGCACAGCCTGCTCTCAGGGCCCCTGCCTCTCACCCCAAGCTGTGCCCCCAGGACCCCACGGGTGCCAGGCCGGTGCTGTCCCTGCAGAGGGCCCACCCTGACCCTTGACGTGTGGCTGGAAGCTTCCCCTCCTCATCCTGGTCCCTCACCAGGAATGGCCTTTAAAGACCATTTGCTCCACCGCTCACTCGACAAGCTGGGAAGCCAAGTCCCGAGAGGAAACAGCCGGAGCACCTGGCCTTGAACCCCGGCATCCACCCCTTCTCTGGCCTTAGAGCAGCTGACCGAGCGGGACCCAGAGTCCAAGGTTCTGCCCAGCCAGGGAGGGTCACACAGGGCAGCGGCTGTGGGTGATCTGGAGTCTGGCTCCTGGCACAGGGTGAGGGGCAGACGTGTGTGCCTGTCCTCTGGGGCTGGTGGGGTGGGGAGAGGGCCCCGAGGACAGGGCCCTGGGGCAAACCCCCATCGGGACTGTCACCGCTCGGCCCTTCCTGGGACGCCCACCGGCACGGTGCCCTCTGTGCCAGTCGCCTGGACAGGCAGGAGCTTCGTGGCATCGTGGGACACTGCACAGGGAAGGTCGGCTCCCAGGCCACCTGAAAGCCCCTGTCAGTTAATTCTCTTCTCACACAGATGAATACACAGGGACCCTGAAAGACAAGTGACCAGCCGAAAATCACCAAACAACTAGAACCCAGGACTCCTGCCCTTCACCTGACAGCCCACCTGCACTCCACACCCCAAACAAGGCTCTTCTTAGCAGGAGCTGCCCTTGAAAACCCACTTCTACCTGGGGAACCCTGGCCCCTGTGCCTCGCTGGGTACAGCGCTGCCACCCCCACGGGCTCCTCCCCCAGGCTTGACCAGAGAGGGGGCTGGGAGGCCAGCACAGCATCTGGCCCCTCTGGCATGCAGGGCACTCCAGCTTCCTGCCCGCAGGGTCTGTGCCTCCTGGTGCCTGGGAGATGCTCACAGCCCCGCATGTAAGAATGGCCACACTCTGGCCACCTGCTGGTCATCTGAGTAAGTGCTCCCCTCACTGCGACCGGGTCCTGAAGGGCACCCCTGTTCCCCACGCTCCGGGCTCCTGGGGGGCAGGTAGTCCTGGGAAGTGGGGATTTGAGGATGAGGGGCCCTGGGGTGGCACGAGCCCCGTCCGGGGTCCCTCCACGTGGGGGAGGGCACTGCAGACCGTACCTGGCGGCGCATCGGCCGTCGTCGAACACGAAGGTCCGGTTGGTGTGGCCCCCGCCGCGCGCCCCGCTGTAAACACCCCCCGGGCTGCGCGCCCCGTCCGGGAGCGGCATTGGGCTGGCGGCGGCTGCGACTCGGAGCCGAGGAACAAACGAGTCGGGAGCGATTGGCGACTTCTTCCCCCGCTTTTCCCTGAAACACTTTTCTCTGATTACGGTGGGGGTGGGGGAAAAAGAGCCTGCTCCAGGGTCGGTTCCGGCGCCTGTGCGGGCGCGCCCCCTGCCGGCCGCGTCGGGAACCAGGCTGGGGACGGGGTGGGGGTCCGCTCGCATCCCACCCCGGGGACCCGCCTCCATCGCGACGCTCGGCGCCCCCGTAACCCCGGGAGACAGGACAGAGGCTCTTTAAAAGCTAGGAAACCCTAAGAGCGCCCCCGGGGGCAGGGGTGCATGGTGGGAGGGGCTCCGAGAGGGCTGGGGGCCTCTGGGCGCTTCCTGTTTAAAGCGCGAGCACCGGCGATGGCGCCTGCGCTGCTCGATCCTGCCCTCGCTCTGAGCCGCTGGGAGGGGCGGCCGATCAGCACCTGCCCCGCCCCCACCCCCCCACGGCACCTGTCACTCCTGCAGAGACCTGCACCCAGACCCCGTCTGTCCGTCCTCGCGGCACACCTGGGAGGCCGCTGGGCCCGGAGAGGGAAGGGCGGTCGGACCCCTGGAGGCGGGAGTGACTGCACGCTGCCACCTGCTGCCGCCGGCAACTCTGCCGCGCGCGGCCGCCCTGCTCTGCTCTCGCCCCAGCCCCACACGGAGCACCTGGCAAACAGGCTCCTGCTGCAACCCCACGACCCAAAGGAAGGTATCCAGGAAGCAGGGGGATCCGCTGGAGGCCCCCCCGCCCCCGCAGGTAGAAGCCTCTATTCTGTCCCCAGTGCTGGCCTGACCCTCAGTGGACCATAAGCGTGGCGGAAACACAGAGGAATAGACAGAGAGGGAAGGGAGGCGTCTCCCAAAGAAGGGCGAGGGACTGTGTCAGGCGTGGGTGGGGGAGCTGAGCCAGCATCAGCCGCGCGCAGCTCATCTCACGGCCTGGGGCACCAACCCAGCCACCCACCGCGGGGTGGTCAGTGCAGGGGCTGTCAGGGCGGAGCTGGGCCAGCTGATTTGGAGGGTGCATGGCATGTACTTCGTGGTCCTGACATCTGCAGCGAGTCTCAGGTCCCATCCCTGTTTACTTCCAGAAAACAGCAAGCTGAACACAGATACTTTGTGTGTGTGTGTGGCAGGGGGACTTGGCAAAGGCATGGCTTGCCCCCAGGGCCCCAGAAGGAGGGCGGCTTATCCCCAGGCTCATCAGCAGTCTTACATCCTGGGGACTTTCCCTACTTCCTCCTGAGAGGAGAACGTTGCTGCGAGTACCACCCACCCCTGGCCCCCAGCAGGTCTCTGCCCTCCCCCAGGACTCCTGCCAGGGTGTGTCCATCTTGCGGGCCCCTTGGAGGTGCCCTCTGGCTGGTCAACGAGATGACTGGCATGCTGTCAGTGACGGGAAACTCTGGCAAGCCTGGTAACATTCCTGAGAGCTTCAGAGAAACCAAAACTTGGCCCCTCTCTACCACGTAGGAACCAAGCCCCAGAACAATGGCGTGTCCATCCTTCCCCAGCCAGGAGCAGGAAGGGGAGAGAGCCCCAGGCCCTGGCTTCCATCCCACCTGCTCCAGCAAGGCAGCCCGGCAGATGGGATCTCTCCGCCAAAGCTCCCCACTTGTGCCCCTGGACACCCGGGCCAACGTGCTCTGTGGGGTCTGCTCTGGCACTGCCCTCTCTTGGGCACTGGGGACCCTCCCAGGGCAAGGAGCCGGGCTTCTCACACCTCCCGTAAATGCCGGGCCATACGTACTGGCAGAACCTGCCACCCCCAGCCTTTCTTGCACTCAACACAGAAGCCAGGCTATGGGCTGAGCAGGACTGGGCAGCAGGGGCCCCGGAGCGCCCCCTTCTGTCGGGAGTGCTGGCCTAGCACAGGGGCCCCGCAGCGCCCCCTTCTGTCGGGAGTGCTGGCCTAGCACAGGGGCCCTGGCATCCTTGCTCCCCAATCTGACCTCAGGCCCACCCATCCTCACAGCATCACCCTCGATCGCGATGCGATTTCTGTCCCCTGCCCAGCCCTCCCTTTATCCCAGGCCCGGCCTCCTGGGGTTCTGCCGCCTCTCCTGCGTGGCCTGACTCCATGTGCCCCATGTTACTGCCCCCGCCAGTCCCCCAGCATCCGACATGCGGCCCCAGCCTGGGCTGGCCGGCCCCTCCTCCATGCCGCCTTCAGGACTCGGAGCTGAGCAGAGTAGAGACGTGGGCCCAAGCCCTCAAATGGCAGGACCTCCCACGGCTGCACTTCGCCCATCTCTGGGTGCTTCCGCCGCCCAAAGCCCCACCCCAGGACGCCCACCCGCAGCCCTGAGCCCCTTCTCGGTTGGAGACAGGTGTCCTGCTTCCCCGGAGGCAGGGGCTCTGCTCTGTCACCTGGCTCCGTCCCAGGCCCAGCACCTGAGGCGCACTTCGACCACCGCAGTGACACCTGCCCCAGCTCGCTCTTGCCTCGCCTCCCCGTGAACTCCCCCAGCAACTGGCCCCCATGTCCACAGCAGCCCACAGCACTGCTCTGAGTCCTCCTGACTGAAACAGAGCTTTAGTACTCTCCCCTCCCCTTAAAGGTCCACCTCCCTGAAAAAGGACCAGTCTCCACTTTCCCCTTCCTCCCTCCCTCCTCCAACCAAGCCCCGGTGGGTGGGCTTCACGTCCAGCACTGGGACGGCCCCTGGAGACCCGACGAGATGAGCACAGACCTGCAACCACTCACACTGAGCACTAAAAGCGGGCGGTGAGGTTTTTTGGGAGCCCCCTGCCCAGAACCTGCTGTTGACGGGGGCTTCGTGGAGTGAGTCTGCAGCTGGGGGCGGGGCGGGGAGGAAGAGCAGGAGCGAAGGCCTGTGTGAGGGCAGAGCCAGGGCTCAGCCCCGAGAATGAAGGTCCAGGCCTGGGGCAGGCAGAGGGCAGGGCTGGGAGAGGCAGGAAGGCCAGCCGGCCTTCAGGCAAGCCCGGGTGCTAGGGAAGGCACAGAGGGTGCGTGGGGTGGGAGACAGGGCTGGGAGGCATCTGCAAGCCTCCTGGCTCCTCAGTGGGCGGTGGCACTGGCTTAGGCAGAGAATCCCCTGGAAGAGGATGCCATTTGGGGGACGGGCACAAGTGAACCTCGGACCTGCAGGCCCTCAGAGGCAGGTGGGGCCCCTCTGGTCATCCTTAACCAGCCGGAGTCCCATAGACCTTGGCTGACCAGCCTCCCCGCTCCCATCTTAGCTCCCCTACCTGGGCCTCAACATCCCCCGCGGGCCACACTGATCCTGAAACCTTCTCCTCCCACACCTGTAGCTCGCCGGCCCCTCTGCCCTCAGGTAAGACCAACTCCTCCTACCACAGAGGGGATCCTACTTGCCCACCTCACCCACGCGCCAGCCCAGGGAACCGCCTGGGCTCGTGTTGTTTCCTGCTTGGGACGCTGCCCAGCTCGGTCCTGAAAACCACCTCGCCCTGAGGACACCCTCCTGCCCCTCCCTCCACAGATTCGGCGTCTACTTGGCCCCCCAGTCGTGAGACCCTTGAGGGTAGCGCCCAGCTCGGGGCTGGCACCCGGCGCCCGCGGTGGGTAGGTGAGGGGAGACCCCACTGAGCGGGAGCTGGGCCGACCACCTGGAAGGGGTGGAAGAGGACCACTTACTTCGGCCACCTACCCCCAGGCGCGGCGGCTTTCTGGCAACTTCTCGGCGAGAGTAGCTTCGCTGCACGCGGGCGTGGGGCGGGGCAGAGCGCATGTCAGGGAGGCAGGGCGCGTGGGGGCGGGGCGCGCGCGTGGGGGCGGGGCGCGCGCGTGGGGGCGGGGCGCGCGTGGGGGGTGGGGCGGGCCAGGTGCTGCCTGGGAGGGAAGCACGTGGGCGTGGGCAGCGTGCACGTGAGGGGGAGGGGCTGCAGGACGGCATGCGCAGGGCGGGGCGCACGTGGGGGCCCGGGCGCGTTGTTGCTCTCTCCACTAGCTCGAGCAGCGTGCCTATGGCGTTCAGGGGTCCTGCGTCAGACGCTGGGCTTCCCGGAGTCCCCGGCTCCGAGGGGTGCAGGTGAGAATTGGGGGGGGCGCCGGAGGGGGTCAGCTGGAACGCCTCTGCCCGGGGGTGCTCGGGGTGTCCAGACCTGGCGCTTCTATCCAATTCAAATGCACCGAGCCCCCGTCCCCACCCAGCATGGCCCCCGTGAGGCAGAACCCCGACCCCCGGCCCTTGCGGGGAAAGAGGGAGGGGTGCCAAGAGGTAGGGCCCAGGGCCGTGTTTCTGGGCAACCCAGGCCTTGTCCTGCGCCCGCCTCCCAAGATGTACATCACCGCCTCGGGGCTTCGGGGGCGTTTTCTGGGATCACAGAGCGCGGCGCTCTTGTCTTTTCTCGGCAGCGGCCCTTTCCTGTTTGGTACCCAGTTATGCTGCTTGGATCTCGGCCAGGGCTTAGGCCAAGCCAGGGCCCCTGCGGTGGCGAAGGGTCCAGCCTCCAGCCTCCCGCGGAACGTGCTCAGCGAGAGGGAGCGCAGGTGGGGGCCGCGCAGTGGGGGCGAGGGTCAGAGGAGGTCAGGTTTGTGCCAGCGAGCTGGTTTCAGGTGGCTGGGACAGGCTCGTACCATCTGTCCGGTAAGGGAACGCTTAACACATCCCCGAGGTGAATATAACACATGCTCTTGGGGGGTGGGGGTCCCAGGGGCCACCGTTGCAGCCCTTTCTTTGACCTGAAGTCTTGGGCATCTCGAGGTTGTGCACGTGCAGCCGACACCCCCAGGCAGTGACGGTGCAGGCTTGGCTGTAGCCCGCGGCAAACACCTGGATAGCCTGCAGCTTGGGGTCCAGGGCCCTGGGCCAGTGTGTGTGCTGACACGATCCCTGAAGGGCTCAGGGGGTTCTGGTGGCTGCAGTGCTTTTTCCTGGTCAAGGCCAGACTGCCCCATGGTTGGTGGTCACTTCCCTGGAGGCAGGAAGCGGATCTCCTTGAGCTGTGAGCGCCTGCGGGCCCTGCTGCCCCAGTTCGACGGCCGGCGGGAGGACATGGCCTCGGTCCTGGAGATGTCGGTGCAGTTCCTGCGGCTCGCTAGTGCCCTGGTGCCTGGCTGGGAGAAGCAAGATGTGAGTTGTCCTGCGGCAGCCCGGTCAGCCCTCTGGGGAGGAGCCGTGGGCATCCCCCCCACCCCCTGGGCAGCTCTGACCACCCGGATGCCTGGCTTCCCTCCTCCCTGCACTGCCAGGGCTGCTGCATTTCTGGCAGGCACGCCTCCATTTGTGCACCGCACCTCCTCCGGGAGCCCCGGGGACAAGCTGTGGCCTCCAGTTATGTTTCTTGTACTCTTGACCATGGTGCCAAGGCCGGTATGGGTAAAAGGCCCATTGCTGTGAGGTCCCCGGGCGGGCATGGCCTTCAGCCTCCCTCCCTCCCCCACCCCCCAGTCTTGAGGACACGGTCTGCACTCAGGGAGGACCTCTGGGACCCTAGGCAGGCAGGGTGGCCAGTGATGGACCACAGCCTGCTTTTTTGTGGGTTTGCCGGTTGATGGTCTCTGTTGCGTTTTTTGTGTTTATCTCCCTCTTTGGTTCTTGCTTCTTCAAAGGAGACGTGGCACACGTGGCAGAAGGACGTTTTGCAGCTGGCCCTGGCGAGTCAGACCCCAGCAGGTGCCCTGGACCCCGGCGTGGGAACGTCCAGCGTGACCATGTTAGTGTCCCTGTGGGGCCAGGGGAGTCCCGGGCATGGTGTGTGCAGACCGTTCAGAGGTGTCTCCTTCTGTCCTTGCATGGTTCAGGCAGCAGGCCTCCCCGAGCTGTGCAGCTGCGGCTGTGGACGACGGTAAGGCCCCGGTGGGGGCGGCCGCAGTGCTGGGTGGGCTGCCG
Organism: Physeter macrocephalus; assembly: GCF_002837175.3. Taxonomy (NCBI): domain Eukaryota; kingdom Metazoa; phylum Chordata; class Mammalia; order Artiodactyla; family Physeteridae; genus Physeter; species Physeter macrocephalus. The sequence continues at coordinate 83,620,942 of NC_041226.1, forward strand.
GCCCTGCCTGGTGAGCGAGAGCGGGTCCTTGTCCTCCCATCGTGCCGCCCCGATGAGGCCCACGAGGCGGCGTGATGACTGCACTCCCCTCGTGCTGGATGCCTGCCGTGGCTGTGGGTCACTGCTTGGACCATGGCTGCCAGTCCCCGAGTGCCACGGGAGGCGAGACTGTGCCTTCCCCCTCCCCTGGCGTGCCCATCGAGGCGGGGAGGGGGTCTTGCTGTCGCCAGGGCCGGCAGCAGAACTGGGCCCCCCAAAGGAGGTCGGGACTCAAGCTCAGGGTGTGAGGGTGCAGGGATCACACAGCAGGGTGGTCTGAGGGTGGAGTCCTTGGTCAGGAATCACGGAGATGGAGGGAGAGGTAGTAGCGTGAGGGTCCCCAGGTCTGAGTCCCCCACGGTCGACCTGAGGCCGAGTCGGCATCTCCACCAGGAAGCCTCCCTGGCCCCAGGTGTCACGTGCCTCACCTCTGGGCATCTATCTTCTCCGGGTTACTTGTTGGCTTTTTGCTCCTGAAATTCACGTGTTCCCTGTGCAGGACACAGTGGGCAGGGACTCGGGTCTTCGGGGGAGGGCTGCTCTCCAGGTGGGGAGGGCTGCTCTCCAGGTGGGGAAGGCTGACTCACGCCTCGCTTCCCTCATAGAGCCGCCCAGCCTGGTCCCCCGGTCTCCAGGCCTGAGTCCCTCCAGGGCCCTGAGGCCGCCCCTGCTGTGGTCTCCCCGCTCGCGGCAGCCACCCTCCCCGCTGGTGAGCGAAGCGTCTCAGAGCTGCTTGGGCCAGGCTGGGTCCCCAGGTCGAGGGACTGACAAGGCCGTAATGCTGGGTGCCAGGTGGGTGTCCCAGTGGTGTGTGCGTGACCCGCTACACGCCTCCTCCCAGCCCTGCCCGAGCTCTGCCTGGAGCCACTGCCCGGGAAGTTTCTGCCCCTCACGTCCTCGGTGTCTGCCTGGATGGCCCAGGCTGCTGGCCCAGTCCTGGAGTAGCCAGACTCTGCCGTGTGGCTTTCTAACGTGTTTCTGGAAACGCTGTTGTCTCCTTACTGGTCGTCTGTTTTGGTTGACAGTAAGTGAGTTTGTATTTTGCGAGCTCTACCAGCTGGGGCGTGGGCCGGGAGCTGCTGCGGCTGGAGAGGAAGCAGCAACGCGCCGGGCTGGCTCCGGGCAGGCAGGAGGGTGGGCTCAGGGTCCGCCCGGGAGGGAGCACCCCGTCTGTCTCTGAACCCAAAGCTGCTTTTCAGGGCCCACGCTCTTCTCTTGAGGTGCAAGGCCTGGGGTCCACCTGGGGTGACTCAGGGTGAGGGTGTCCTTGTTGCATCCAGGTCTGTGTCGGGGTGTGACGTCGAAGATGGGTCGTCCTTTCTGCTGACTGCCAGTCCTGACTGGTGGCTTGGTGAGTGGGACACGCTCGGCCTGGGCCACCTTCTCCCCTAACCCGGGACAGGCTTTGCGGTCTGGGTTGGTCCTGTTGCGGGCTGGGCGGGCAGCTGGGACTGTTGGGGAGATGGGACGGGCTTCCGCTTGCTGTGTGACGCTGAGGTCCCGGCGTCTGTCTCTGAGCTCCCGTGTCCTTCTCTGCTGGTGGTTTTGGGGACCACCGGTGGGGATGGCAAGCGGCGTGTGGGGAGTCATCTGGGAGCATGAGTGCACGACGACACGGGGCTGCTCGTGTACGGCTGCGAGTCACTTTCAGAGCCCTCTCCCGAGACCTTGTCCCCACAGAGGCGTCTGGATGTGCTTTGAGCCCCGTCTCTGCAGGCTTTGGCATCATGGGGTGGGGGAGCCCCTTCCTGGTTCTGGTGCTCCTGGGTCTCGAGCAGGGCCGGCAGGAGTGGGCCCACCCACCTGGTCAGGGGTCCACTGTTCCCACCTCAAGGATGAGCAGAGAGCTTCCTGGTTGGGTGGGACAGATGGGCGGGGGGGGGGCCCTTCTGCACACTGAGTCCCCTCTGCGTGCCCTGGGGTGCCTGCCTGCTCTGCTGACGTGTCCCGTCTGCTTCCAGGGTCCCTGGAGGGCAGAGGCAGCAGTGCCCGTTCTCGGGTCCCCGCCAGAAGCAGCCCGCTGGACAGGGCAGAGCCCAGCTTCCTGGGCGACCACGAGCCCGGCTCCCAGGATCCCCCAGACGGGCCCCTGGAGCCCTGGAGCTCAGACGTGAGCTGCCCCAGCTCGGCCCTGCGGGACGAGGTAGACAGCATCTTCCCCGACTTTTTTGCTTCCTGAGGGCCGGGTCGTGCCAGGCCGCGGGGCACGGGGCCTTTGCAGCAGCTCGTGCCGCACGCTTGGGCATTGTATTTTGGGTTTGGGCTGCAGCTGTGCTCTAATTCCAGCGAGGCTGGTGGGGCTGTGCGGAGCAGAGGCTGCATATTAAAGAGGAAAAGCAGTTTTTCTGGGGGAAGCAAAACTTGTGTAATTAACGCGATTCACTGGGCAGATGGCACCGCTTCTGTTCGCAGTGCAGGCACCCCTGCCTGGGGGATTGTTCCTATGATGTTCCTGGCCTGTGGGATCCCTAAATAACCCGGCCCTGGGGCTGGCGAGGGGAGGGGTCCCCAGATGGGGATTGTGTCCTTGGTCTCCTCCCCAAGAGGCAGCCGTGGGAGCCAGCTCTCCGTGCCTGTGAGGCTGGTCTCAGGGGCCCCACACGGGTCCATTGGGGAGGCCTCTTTCCGGGCCAGGGGTGGCGCCTGGGAAAGGAACCGCCTCTGCCTTCGAGGTGGTGGCCTTCGTGTTCCCCGTGCAGGGCCCGTTGGGGGGCGTGGGGCAGAGGTCGCTTGGCTTTCGCGTCTGGACCCTCGGCTGCTCCCGTCCCCAAGGATCCGGGGGGCGCTGGCTTCCTGTGAGGAGTGACCCTGCCTGAATCCCATCACCTTTCGGTCACAGCGAAGGCGGTGCCAGTCTCTGACCCAAGCTGGTCAGGGGCTCAGCCCGCCCTGATCCCTGCTTGTCCCTTTCTGGAGCCCTGGGCGTCCTCACCCCAGCCCCCTGGGAGGGAGGCCCGGGAGCTGGGACTCAACTTGTTCAGAAGCCTGACCGAGCCCCCCAGCGGGTGGATCCACCCACCCTGAGCCTTAAACTCCCCACTTAGACCTTTAGAAGGCGAGGGGCAGGACCCCACCCCGGGTGGCAGGAGGGCTCACTTGCGCCGCCTCCAGCTCGTGAAGGGGGGTGCTTGGAGCTGGTGTTGAGAAGGGTCCAGGGGCCCAGGCAGGCTGGCGGGGCCGGAGCAGGGATGGATGAGCAACGCCTGCCCCATCATGGAGGAGAGCAGCCTTCAAGCCTGCACCTGTGCCGGGATCCTGGCTCCGGTCCTGCAGGCCCTGGGACCACGCACACAAAGCTGCTGCATCACACAGGGCACCGCTCCAGGCGCCCACACGGGACGGGCGGCCATCTGGGGCCAGGTCTCCCTCGCTGCCTGGGGGAGTGCAGGGAAAGCTGACCCCCCTGCAAGGTGGGGAGAAGAAAGGGCTGCCGCCCGGGCCTGGCGGAAGCTGAGCTGTCACGGTTGCTGGAGCGGAAAGGAGCTGGGGGTCCCGGAAACAGCTTGCTTTCCGCCCCTCCCCTGCTCTGGCCCTTTTCGGACCAAATTACTCCTGTTGTGGCTGCAGTTGGGTGTTCGGGGGTGGATTTAGAAAGCACGATGGTGATTACAGGCTTGTTCTGGGGAGTGAGGGGGTTTCAGCATCACACCCCCAGCTCTCGAGGTGACCTGCCCTCGTCCCCCCGCCCCCAGGGGCTCCCGGAAGTAAGACAGTGGGCGCTGCTTGCACAGAGGGGGATGTGGGGCTCGGCAGGACCCCAGACACCCTCAGGCTGCACCCTCTCCCAGGTCCACCAACCCCTCAGCCTCGGACGTTGTTGCTAGGCAGTGTCTGTGGCTGCGCCTTGGTGACTGTCAGCCGGCTGAGCTGGGGGGTGACCAGCTGCTCCGTCCAGCCCCGCCGTCCACCCTCCCCTGAGCCCTGCCGCCTCCTGCCCTCCCTGCTGCCGATCTTGCTCCTTGAGCTTCGAGGCCACCTTGGGTCACTACCCATTGGTGTCGTGGTCAAGGTGCCCAGTGCTGCCCGGCAGCCTCGCGCGGCCTCTGCTCACGGGCCCTGACCTGGACCCTGGCACAGCCGAGGGCCTCCCTGCCCACCTGGGAGGGGCCGGCCGCTGCTCATCCTCAGGGGTCTGGAGGGCACGGTTCCAGGGCCTTGCCTACCACCAGGCTGTGACCTTCTCTTGGCAAGGCCAGGCCCATCCTGTCTATCTCGCACCTAGGTGCCCACTGAGTGAGAGAAATGGTACCCTCGCTTCTTCAGGCCTCAGCCCTCCCGAGACCCTCACCCAACCAGCCTGGCCTCACTGTGGCCCCCCGCCCCCACCCCGTGTGTGCTCCCCCGCACACGGGGACACCTGGGCAAAGGACAGGCCCCACCTGCCCTGGAAGCTGGACTCTACAGGCCTGAAAGAGCCACAAACAGGCTCAGTCTTCCTCCAACCCCGCCTTTGGTCTCTTGAAACCCAGGACACCTCGTCATCCCCCAGCGGGTGCCACGGCCTGCCACCTGGGCACAGCAGGGTGCCCATGGCGTGACAGGGTCCCCCAGGGCAGCCATGCCCAGGGTCGTACCTGACGCTGGGGAGGGCGGGGGCCTTGGTCGGGCCCTCCTGTGCAGGGGTCAGAGCTGCAGCTCACGCCATGGCCGGAAGCCAGTGTCCCCTGTGGGTGCTGTACCTGGTCACCTTCCAGGGCCCACCATGAGCCCCTCCCCCTCCTCCTTTTTCCGGAAACTTCTGGAATCTTTTGACTCTTCCAGAGGAGAAGAGGACACTCCTCTGGCCACGTGCTGGTGGACAGGGCGAGGGAAGCTGAGCCATATGATGGAGGTGTGGGATCTAGGGAGGTCCCGGGGATGTGAATCCTGATCCTTCTCTGAAGGGGTCTCGGCAGAAATGGGCTTCGGGGCTGGTGGTCGGAAGGGGTGCAGATGGAGGTGGTCCCCTTCCCTAGCCTGCCCTGTCCGGCCGTGTCTGACCCTCTGGGACCTGCAGGTGGCCCCCAGCCCCTCGACGCAGGCAGCTGGTGCCCTCGGAGCTGCTGACCCTGCAGAGGCAGCCGCCCAGGGAGGCCCTGGTGCCCACAGTGTCCACTCGTGGACCAGCGGGTCAGCGCCCCACCTGCTGCTTATGGGGCTGGAGGGGGTGGCATGTGCAGAGCCATGGCAAGGGGGGCCTGGGCTCCCGTGCACTCCAAAGCCCCTGCCATTGGATGGGGCCTGGATGCCAGGGGAGGGAGCACCCAGCGAGGCGAGAGTTGGTGTCTGGTTTGTCCAGGGCCTGGCCAGCCCTTCCTGCAGGGGGTGCCCTTGGTGGTGCCGGTTCTAAGGAACGTGGGTTCTGGGTCCTCCCCGAGCCCCAGGGACGTGGCTGTCTCTGCTTCTGAGGGATGGTGGGAGAGAAGCTTCCGGATAATGTGAATTTCCCCCGTCTCTGCTGATGGGGTCGAGCTGACATTCCCAGTTCCTGTGTTTGCCTTCTGGAGAGTCAGGCCAGGAGGTTCCTCTGAACGGATGGATGCGCTGTGCTGCCTTCTTGACGCACAAAACAATCCCATCACGCCCCTTAGAAATTGTGTTTTATCCTTGTAAGCGTGGAGGCTGGTTGCACTCGATTCATTTGAAACGCTTGGGATCCTAACCCAAATAGGAAAGCTGTCGGTGAAGTACGGGGCGGCAGGTGGAGGGGATACCTCGCTCCGAAGCTTCAGGGCCCGTCCCCAGGCTGACCTCAGTGGCCGCAGAGCTGCCTGGGGCAGCCAGTGGTGGGTTTGTTTCCCGGTGCTGGGGTTTCTCTGGGTGGGCCCTCCCAGGGCATCGTTCCTCGGTGAGTCCTTGCCCTCCAGCCTGTTCTGGGCCTGCTCAGGGACTGTCCCGAAAGTGCCCTGTTCCTGGGTTTGGGATGGACGTCGGAGGCCAGGTGATGTCACAGTGGCCACCGGGACGCAGACCCTTCAGCGAGGAGGAGCAGCGATGGACCCCGGAGAACGCCCTTGGCCTCTTTGCGGGGCCGAGCTGGGCCGCCTTCCTGTCCTGGCGCTTCCTGCGGTCACGCACAGCCCAGATCCCAGGCGGCTGGCAAGTCCCTGTCCAGGCTGCCCCCCGCCCCGGTAACCTCAGGGGTGCAGTGCCTGTGCTTCACGGGGGCTGGTAAGGTGGGGCAGGGGGCAGCTTATTCAGAATGCAGCGCCTCAGTCTGTGAGGGGCCAGGGGCAGGCTGTGAGGGGGGCGGGGGACAGGGTTGTACGACTCACCTGGGCTCCGCCCCGCCCGCACCTGCCGCAGACTTACTTCCTGTGCAGGTGGAGCTGCAGGGCCCTGGGTGTCACCTGGATGCCGTGGATGAGCAGCCGCGTGCCCTCGTCCTCCTTCAGGAGTTTGGGTTGGTTGGAGGCCAGCCCTGCCAAGAACCGCTCGCCGCTGACCTGGGGAGCAGAGGGGGGGACGCTGGTGCCCGCTGGCCCTGGCCCTGCGGCCGCTGCCCCCAGCCGCCTCTCCATCCCACGCCCGACGCCCGCGGCTTCCAGAGTCTCGTTGAAGTTGGGGTCCTGGGGCCCCCAGTGCAGGGCCTGGGGGCAGCCGAGCAGGGTCAGCCGCACGGCCAGCAGCGGGAGGTTCATGGCGAGTCAGGGGGGCTGAGGGCTGGCCGGCGGCACCTCGGACAGGTGTCCAGAGCCCGTGGTGGTGGCCCTTTTGTCCCCTGCCGGGAGAGGTTCCTGGCCACGTGGCGGGCTGTCACCAGCCCCCTCCCGTTGACCACAATTACCTTCTATTTGTTGAGCCTGCGGCCAACAACGTCCCGTTTGCCCTTGTCCACAGCCCCCCTGCCTGTCCGTGGTGCAGTCATGCTGTTTCCAAGAACAGCGGGTGTGTCCGCCTGGGCAGGCTTCCAGGGTCCCTGTGTTCCCACCGATGATCGAGTCACAGAGCCGCCTGCTGACCTGGCAGCCCTGGGCAGCCCTGAGGTCTCCCTTCTGACGGCCACCCAGACGTTTGTGAGGCTTGGTCGTGGGGCCCTGGGACTCGGGGGGCGGCCCCGGGGGAGCAGCAGCCCTGGATGCCCTTCCTCGCCGGGGGTTGACCGACGACCCTGGCTCGGGGGACAGGGGTGGCTCCGTGACACGGCCTGGGCCATGCTGCCGGGCGCTTCCCCTGGAGTGGACCATCTGGGCAGAGCCAGGCCCAGCGAGAATGAGGGGGCTGCGAGGGAGAGCCGGGCTGTTCCCCATCTCGACTCCCCTGCTGGAGCGTGACTGAGTTTGACTCCCTCGTGCTGCACAGGGACCCCCGGGGCCGTGGGGCACAGGGCAGAGCAGCGTGAGTGCAGACACTGCCCCCCCCCTCCCCCAGGGCTGTGTCCTTAGCTCTCCGAGCCTCAGCTCCTCACCTCTGAAGGGGCGGTGATGGCACTCCCTGCCTGCTGACTGCCGGCCCGTTTCTTGGCTGCAAGACCCTTTGAAGATGTTCATGTGGGGTCTCCCATCTCCCCCCCTCATCCCCCACTGAAGCGGTGGCCTGCAGCCGACTGTGCCCCAGGTAGAGTCCCTCCTTTGATATCACAGTGCCACACCTTGGTGTCAAAACCGGGCAAGGACATTACGAGAAAGGAAAACTTGAACGTCACCCCCACCCATGAATGTAGGTTCAGGAACCCAGGTAAACATCATACAACGAATCCAGCCATCTGTGGAAAGGGAGGTACGTTACAACCTGTAGGGCTCCATCCAGAACTGCAAGGTTGGTTTAGGGTTGGTGAATCAATCCATGGATTCCATCACTTGATAGAGCGGAGGGAAAATCCTCTGATCATGGTATTAGCTGCAGGAAAGGCACTGGATGAAAGTCAACAACTATTCGTGGCAAAAACTCATACCGCTCTAGAAATTAAAGGGAGCTTCCTCATCTGATTAAGGGGTTTACAAAATACTAGGGCAACGGACCTCTCTCTTGGTGAAGCATCAGAAGCTTCTAGGAAGGGAAAGGCAGAAGAATTTGCAAGGAAGTGACGAACCTGAGATGGTCCTAGGTGACATGACCCCGTGTGGAGGACGTCCAGGAAACCTGCAGGTAACTTGTTCAGATTCATTAGTGAGTTTAGAAAGGCGACTGGCCACAGGATCCATACACAAAAATGAACTGTTTCCATACGCCAGCACTGCGTACTTAGAAAATGAAATTTAGAGAGACTTTATTTACAATTCAGTGAAAAAAAATCAATTAGCTAGGAACAAATCCAGTGGAAAAATGGTGCAAGGCTTCTGCACATAAACTATAAGCTAGTATTGAGAAATTAAGATAAGCTAGATACATTCATACACCGTGTACATGGATTAGAAGCCTCAATACTATAAAAATATCAACTCTTTTCCTAAGAACAGTAGGCTCCCAATCAAAATTCCAATAGGGTATTTGTCTTATGGGGCTTCGCCAGCTGATTCCAAGATGTATGAAAACGCCGAGAGTTAAAAAGAGCCGGACTCTCCTGAAGGTCAACTGGGTAGGATCTGCTCTCCCAGACACCTGTTCTCATTATGAGCTTTAGTGATGCAGCCAGCATGTAATCTGTGTGAAGCTGAAAATGAAATGAACCAAAAGAGCAAGAAACAGACCCTCGAGTCCGCGTACGGGCACTTCTGAGGGTGAAGACGGCTCTGCAGAGAAATGGGGTGAAAGGCAGCCTTTTTCATACATGGTGCTGGGTCGTCTGGATGCTCATGAGGACAAGAACGAAGCTTGACCTTGACCTTGACCTTGACACATCAACTACAGAGATAAATTTCAGCAGTGTTAAGAGTTGGATGTGCCCCACCCCAGGGATAGGTTGAAGTTCTAACCCGGGACCTCAGAATGGGACCCTGCTTCTTAGAGGTAGGGTCTTTGCAGATTCAGCCGGTTAACATGAGGGCACAGGGTAGGCCCGACCCAGTGTGACTCGTGTCCTTGTAAAGGTGACAAGTGTGGACACAGTCATGCAGAGGGAGGAAGACCGGAAGGTGACCATGTGCTGACAGAGGTGGAGGTTGGATGGACGTAGCCATGACCCATCCTCCCCTCGAGCCTTTGGAAGGAGCCCGGCCCCATGGACACCTTGACTTGGGATTCTGGCGCCAGGAGGATAACGCTGCTGTCACAGCCCTGTCTGTGGTCCTTTGATGCAGCAGCCGCAGGACACACTTAGAGCAGGATAGTGGTCAAGGCCCCGGCAGGAACAGGGGTAATGAAAGAGCGTTTGGGGAAAGGGCTCCGGAAGAAGTGGTGGGAAGGGTTAGGAGAAACCCACGAGGCTGGTGTTACTGCCCTGGGCTCAGGGGCCTCGGGGAGCGGGTGGTGGACTCTGGGCTGCAGGTGTAGGCAGGGCCCCCAAGAAGGACACAGCATGGCTGAGGTGCAGCCTAAGGGAGGGGCAGTGGGGGCTGAGTACCCCAGACTCTCGATCCTGCTGCCTGGGGGGCCTCCCTTTGGCCGAGTCCAGCTGGAAGCCACCGGTTGCTGCACTGTCAGAGGCTAGAGCCCCATTCCCTGCAAGACACAATGCAGTGGGTGAAAAATTCAGCCCCAGGGTGACAGAGGTAAACTACTCATGTAGCCAAGGGCTCCTGTCCACGATATATAAAAAGCAGCTGCTAATCAACAAGAAAAAGACACAACTGTAGAAAATGGGCAACAGACGTCAGTTATCGTTTGACAAAGACACCAAAACCATGAGAGAGTGTTTTAGCCCCGTTAGTGATCCAAGAAATGAAAATTATAATGAGATTTCAGCCACCCCCACCCCCAGTGCCCTAAATGACTAAAAGTTAAATGCCTGATTGAAACGGAGCAGGACCCCTTGGTCCTTCCCCACCATGTCCTCCGCCTGCCTTTTGTCTGTGGGAAAACTTTAGCCAAAGAATAAGTTTAATCAGAGAAGTTAGAAAATGCAGGAGCAAAGGAAAACAGTCAAAGGAGACCAAATAATCGTAGTTTAGTCATTAAGCATAGTCGAGGACCTTTAGTTCCTCCTCAAGGGCTATGGATAATATTCTGAGCTGTATCCTGTGAGCTGTCTTAGAGATACTGAGACCCCCCACCAGCTGGAAGAAGTTAACTACATAATGACCATGCAGTTATGACATAAGCTGCCGCAATTCTGAGAACTGGCCTCAAGGAAACGGGAACAAACCGACGCTGGAACTGAAGACGAACTGTACTTAAAACAATCCAGATGACGCTCATCAGGGCACCGCAGGACCAGTTTCAACATGAGTGTCAGAGCTGACTGTGCTGTCTCCGCATGTAGCCCCCTGTCTCTGTCTATAAAAGCTCTTGTCACCTGTCAGTGGGGGCCCAGTCGGCCTCTGGACACGAGTCTGCCCTCCCCCCTCCCTGGTCCCCGCCCCCCGACCCGGTTGCTGGCCTTGGAAATAAAGCAAACTTTCCTATCCACCAACCTTGTCTCTTTAATGGCTTTCGAGCAGCGAGCAGCCCGACCCCACTTTCAGTTACATGATCGCACCAGCGATGACAAGGACCTGGGGCAGCATGAGTTGATGCTCTGGGGAAGGGATGCTGGTCAGTTCAGAGACACGGGAGAGCCATGTGCACGGGCCGCCAAGGCCCCTGCATGCGCCTGCTGTTCTCCTGGGTGCCTCCCCACCCAGGTCTGTGCACAGAGCCCGGCCTGGAGGCCGCCCCAGGGTCACCGACAGAAGACCAGGCGACAGAGCTGTAGGCTCTTCCCACGGTGGCCCTGGAGCCGTGGGAATGGGGACTCACAGCTGTGCCTGTGGGGCCTCCTGGGCGGTGGACACACGGGGTTTGCCGTGTGATGATTCTCGGAGCTGCACGCGGCTGTTTTGCACTTTTGTGTGCGTTGTACCAAAATAAGTAGAAAGAAGGCAGTGGAGCTATTACTGTGTTGATCTGATGACTGTTTCCCCAGAGGTTTTCTCCAAGTCTCCACCCGCCCCAGGATGAGGGTGACCTGAGGGCCTGAGGGTCTGGCAGCGTGGGCGGCTGGACAGTTGGGGACACCCTCCACCAGCCCAAATGGGAGGGGCTTTGTCGAGCTGGGAGCCCCAGGCCAGTGGAAGCGCTTTGGGAACAGAGTAGTAACAGTGCGTGTCCGGAGACTTTGGTGTTTCGTCCGTGCACCATGGTTCCGCGGCTGCAGAGGGTTTCAGCGGCGTCCACGTCGGCGCGCCGTCCACTCGAGTGGGTGAGCGCCCTCTGCCAGGCCCCTCTACTCCAGCTGGACAGGACTCTTGTCCCCAGGGCTGCTGGATTTTGTCATTCGTCTTTGTGCAGCGGCTGGCTGGGGGCCTCCCGAAGGGGCTGGTCTCACGGCGCCTGGGAAGCCGCTGCCGAGGGGGGGCTGTGTGCAGGGAGAGGGCTGGCCCGGCCTGGCCCGGCTCAGGAGACCTCGGTCTTGGAGGGAGCAGCCAGGCTTGTGGGCAGAGGCCTTGGGGTGGCGGGAGGGTCGGGTGGCCCGGGTAAGCCACCCGGACCAGCAGGGGTGCCGGGCGGGGGGAGAGGGCGTGACAGCGCGCGTCCTCGGCGGCTGCAGGACGGGGCCGCGGGGTGCCCCTGCCGGTTGGCACGGACACCTGTGGAACTGAGTCGAATGCACTCTGCACCCTGAAACTGGGGTTGCGGTGGCGGCTGTCCTTCCCAGAGAGCGGGTAGGTAGCAGGAGGGGGGGTGTGGTCCTCACGATCCTGGCCACAGCCCAGCCTGCAAAGCACAGAGCGGCCACCGCTCGCCACAGGCCTGGAGCCCTGGGAGCGCCGGGCCGCTCACTAGCCGTCTGGCGTGAGGAGGGGACCCCCGAGCCCATGCCCCAGAGAACACGGGGTGCCCAGCACGCCTCCGGTCGTGGGGCGCTCTCTTACCTTTAGGTTGCATTGCAAAGTCCCCGTGGGGGCCGGCGTGAGTGAGGGGTGCTGAAAGAGGTCACCTGGTGGAGGTAGCGGCAAGAGTTTGAAGCCTTTCCCGGGACCTGGGTCAACGGTCCGCGTGTGGGGTGTCGGGAACGAGCCCGTTCAGGTCTCCTCAGGGAGCAGCTCCGCTCTGTGGTGCAGCGAGCGCGAGGGGCCCAGGAGCCAACAGGCACCACGGGGGCTGGGGCTGTGCTGGGCTGGGCTCGCTGAATCCCTTCCTGTCTTCACAGACGGCGGGTGAGGCTTGGCGGGTCGCTCGAGGTCGCGCCTGGCGTGAGGGTGGCCGCTCAGGTCCCGCCATGGTCCCTACCTGCGGCACTGGCCTAACTCCTCCCCACCCCCCAGGGGTCCCCATCTTCACTCCAGGCAGGTCTCCTGACGAGGCCAACATGCTTCCAAAACGTCAATTCCTAACGGCTCTGTGTCACGGCCGACCTCCGGACCCGGGGTCTTAGGCCCGATCGCCCGAGCCTGTCCTCGGTGTCCTCCCCGACGGGGGCCCGTGGTGAGAGCCCTCCACCCAGAAGGGGTCCCTCCTTAGCCAGGAGCTTCGCAGCAATCACGTCACCCAGGGCCGGGGGCGCCAGGCACCCTGGCACTTGCGCAAAAGTTTCCTGAGATGCTGATTTTCAGGAACAAAAGCTGTTGTCGTGGAGGCCGCTTCCTGGAACAGATCTGTCTGAGGCCTCTGGCCTGGGACCAGCGGCTGCACACCTGTGTCCCCGCCCGCGTGGCAGGTGTGGAGACCGAAGTCTTCATCCTTGTCCTGGGGCCCAGGTGACCTCAGCCACCTGCGGGCACTCATGTCAGTGTGACCAGCACGCCTCATCCCCCTTCCAGCCTCCACGGAGACCGGACGCCAGGGCGACACTGGGAATAACGAGCAGCCGGTAGCTGTTTAATACCGCAGCCAGCTCCGCGGCAGCAAGGGAGCCGCACCTGGGCAGGTGGTCAGAGGAGGTGGTCCTACCTCGGGGCTGGCAGTGGGCCTTCCGCAGGTGGTGGTTCAAGCGACCCTGAAGCCTCTCGCCTTCTGAGACGGCCCACGCTCTGTCTATGGAGCGTGTAGCTCTCTAAATAAACCTGCCTTTACTTAAAAAAAAAAAAGTGACCCTGCAGACCCCACAGCCCGGTGGCGAGGGAGGGGCCGGGCTCCGGGTTGGATGGCCTTCCTGGGGTGGCAGAGAGGGATTCGGAAGGCACCTGGGTGAGCCAGGATGCAGGTGGAGGGGAGGTGGGGAGCGAGGCGAGGACAGCGGGGCAGGAGGGGCCCGGCAGGAAAGCTCAGGGGGTGGACCCGAGCTAAACTCCCAGTGGCGGGTACTGGGCTGTGGAGGGAAGAGAGCAAGGTCAGATTCGAGGGCCTTCGTCCCTTCATTCTGAAGACGGCCAATCAATCAAAAACGCGGCGCCCAACCGCTGGGACCACCTTGCCTTCTGCTGTCCAGCACCACATCCTGCCACGGCCCCCCTGTCCCAGGACGACCCACAGGACCCCACTACCGCCCCCCGCCCCTTGCCCTCCCTCTCCCTCCTTCTAGTCCTGCCACATGCCCTCGCGCTCCCTCCTCCAGGCAGCCTCCCTGCCCGCACTTCCCCAGCTCTAGGCTCCTCTCTTCCCCGCAGCTTTGTCTCCAATAAATTAGGGACTGAACTGCACTGGCCCCAGGTAACCTGCACCGGGCTGAAGAGCGGCTGTCTTGTTTACGTGCATCTGGAACTCCCAGAACAGGGCCTGGCCCTCCTGTTTGTTGATGGACTGAATGACGCACGGGGGAGGGGGTGCCGGGGAGAGGCCAGTACCGCCCACTGCCTCCTCCCGGCTGTGTGACCTCGGCCTTGTTTCTGAACCTCTCTGAGCCTCGGTGTCCACATCCGCAGGATGGAGATGGTGATCGTGCCCACCCACCGAGTTACAGGGACTTCATGAGATCTGGCAGGTGAGGCACCCGTCAACGACCTGACCGTATAGGGCGCCTGGCAGAGGCTGGCCGGGTCCTTAGCTGCTCTGGCCTTCAGGTGGTTATTGCTAGCTGTGGGGCACCCCCCACCTCCTCCCAGCCCCGCCCTCAGGGGCGCAGGGGAGACTGCTGGAGGGCAGCACTCACCGGCAAGGTTGAAGGCGGGGGCTTCCTGCAGCTGCAACCTGGAAATGTCTTCAAGATACTGCCCCAGCCACTGGGGGTCCCCTAGCATTCTTCTGGCTGAAGCCAGAGGGGCGGGCTTTTCTCGGACGAGGTCTCTCCTCCCAGCTCCCTGCCAGGCCCTGCGGTTGCTGCACTGGCCGCGTCCTCTCTGAAGCAGGTCCACTCTCCGCATGGCAGGCACAGCCCTCCTTGAAAGGCGAAGTCAGGCCTGTCCCCTCCGGTGAGGCCCCCAGAGGGTCCCCCAGTCCCCCAAGCCCGCCCAGTCTGCAGGACCACGGGCCCTCTGCCCGGCCCAGCCTCCCCGTCCACTCCGTCCCCGGGGCCCCGTCTTCTCCCCGAGGCACTTCCATTTTCTAAGCCCAACGGGACTCCGGGACGTCCACGTTCTTGGCCGCTGGGTCCTGCTCAGGACAGTGGGCGTGGAAGATGTTGCCCCGCCCACCAGCCTAGTGCCGGCTCCGGCGCTCCGGCAGGGGGATGTTGGGGGCGCCCCCGGCTGGGGTCCCTGCATTCCCCAGGCTCTCGGCCCCCTGGGCTTGGGAGGGACACCCAGCTATGGGAGGGGGCTGACCCACGGGGTGCCGGGATGGGGCTGGAGGAGCTGGAGGACTGGAGTGAGGAACCGGGGGCGCCCAGCGTGGGGGAGAAGTGGTCCACTTCCTCGCCACCCTCTCGCCTTCTCCCGGACTTCCTTCAGCTCCTCCTGTATCTGGTCCAGGCACTGTCCATTGTGGGCTCCACACGCGATGCCTGAGTCCGGGGAGGGTGAGGGACATCCTGGAACTGCCCCTGGCCCAGTACGGCAATGGGTGAGGTGCAGGCGGGGTCAGACAGGGCAGGAGTGACTCTGAGCCCCTCCTCACCCCCAGGTCCGCCCCCCCACCCCCCGTTGTCCCAGCAGTGACACCGCCAGTGCTGGGGCCGGGCCCTGGGGCCCCTCCCCAGCATCTTAACGCTGGCCTCAGGGCTGAACTGCAGCTTTCCCTGGCAGCACAGGAGTGCACAGACCCTGCTCCTGCCTGCTTTCCCTGGCATGGTTATCTTCCGGGCGACAAAGCCTGGCTGCACCCGCACTTCTTCCGGAGTCTTCTGGGCCCCGGCCAGGCCCAGGCAGCAGGAGGGGCCCTCTCTCCAGGGCATGACCACAGGGCCCCAGAGGGAGGAGAGGCCTGGCAGCCGGCGCCCTTTCTTCGTATCCATCCTCCAGCAGCCACTTGCTGCCCACCCAGCTGTCCCAGCCCGACTGCCAGCCACTGAGGCCTGGGGAAGAGGCAGCCCCTTGCTTCAGGTGTTCAGAAGTTGCAGCATTTAAGGCACAAAAGAGACCTCAATTTTTTTTAAGTTAGTGAGCCGTGAAAAGTGCTACCGCAGGGCTGTCTGCAGGAGTGTGGCTCACGGGGGTCAGGCGTTCTAGAGTGTGAGGGGTGCTCCACAGTCACGGCTCCTCCATCCCGCGCAGGCAGGGAAGCTCAGCTGCTGGATTTCTATGGGAGCAGCTTTGGTGATTAGGTGGGAAGCAGACAGTAACAGAATCCAGAATCTCCAGGGTGCTACATGCTGGGTCGTGATTTGGAGAAATAGGGCTTCTTCCTATGAGGGACCCACGGAGAGCGGCAAGGAGGGGGCCGCTGTCTGCTGGGAGCCTTGCCTGAACACAGAGGGGCTGGCCAAGGTAGCACTGAGCTTGGGAGGATGCCAGGGTCTGAGCGAGCCTCATCTCTTACACAAATTAGGAGGCTTTAGCATGGTTTTAGGGATGCCCCAGTCCAGACGACTGCCCATCAGTTGGGCGTATTTGTGTGAGTCTATTTCTGGGTTCTCTACTCTGTTCCACTGATTTATGGTTCTTCTGCAAATACCACCGTCTTGATTACTGTAGCTATATAAGATTTGAAATTTGTTAGACTGGTTCTTCCCATTTTATTCTTTTTATTTTAGCTATTCTATATTCTAGTTCCTTTGTCTTTCCCTATAAATCTTAGAATAATCTTATCTATCTCTACAAAAAAGCTTGCTGGGATTTGGATAGGAATTGCATTAAACCTGCATATCAATTTGAGGAGAATTTACATCTTTGTTCAGTCTTTCAGTCCATGAACACAGTCTCTCCATTTATTTAAATCTTCCTTGATTTTTTTAAATCAGCATTGCATCATTTTCAGCCTTCAGATCCTGTAGGTTTCATTAGATTTACATCTCCAAGTATTCCACTTTTTTTTTGAATGATTATAAATGGTATTGTATTTTTAATTTTCACGTCCACATGTCCATTGCTAGTATGTAGAGATGCAAGTGATTTTTGCATGTTTATCATGTATCCTGCCACCTTGTGAACTCGCTTATTAGTTCTAGGAGGTTTTTGTTTTCGTTTTTAGATTCCTTGAGATTTTCTACATAGACACTCGTGTCATCTGCAGATAGAGGTGTTTTTATGTCTTCCTTTCAGTTCTGAATGCCTTTTATTACCTTTTCTTGCCTTTTTGCACTGGCTAGAACTTCCTGCACTAAGATGAGTAAGAGGGGTGAGAGGAACATTATTCCCACGCTCTGGATCATTTGTCATTCATCACTGATGAAAGGTTCATCATTCCCCGTTAAGCGCAACGTTAATTCTAAGTTTTTTGTAGATGTCGTTATCAAGTTGAAAAAACTCCCCCTATTCCATTTTTCTGTTTTTTTAAAATCATGAATGGGTGTTGAATTTTGTCAAATGCTTTTTCTTGCATCCCTGGAATAAACCCTACTTGATTATAGTGTATGATTCTTTTTGTATATTGCTGAAATCTATTTGCTGATATTTTGTTAAGGATCGTTGAATCTATATTGATGAAAAACATTAGTCTGTAGTTTTTCTTTAAAAAAAAAGTCATTGTATGGTTTTGGTATCCGTTTTACCAATATACTAATATTTGGTATACCAAATACCAATAATATTTTGGTAATATTAGCTTCATAAAATGAAGGGAAGTATTTTTCCTACTCTTCTATTTTCTGCAAGAGATTGTATAGCATTCATGGTAAATCTTTAAACATTTGGTGTAATTCTCCTGTGAAACAATCTAGGCCTGGAAATGTCTTTTGGGGAGTTCTATTTTCTTAATAGTTGTATGGCTATTTAAATTATCTAGCTCATATTGGATGAGTCCTGGTAGTTTGTATTTTTTAAAGGAATTGGTCCATTTCATCTAAGTTGTCAAATTACTGTATACAGAGTTGTTCACAGAATTCCCTTATTATCTTTTTGATGTCTGTAGGGTCTGTAGTGATAGCCCCTGTTTCATTCCTGACATTAGTATTTTGTTCCTTCTCTTTTTTGCTTTCTCAGTCATGTTACAGGTTTCCTTTCCAATGCTTATGCCTTTTTTTCTTTTTTGTTTCTTGTTTTTTCCTTTTTTGCCCATGTCAAATGGCATGCAGGATCTTAGTTCTCTGACCAGGGATCGAACCCCCACCCCCACCCCACCGCAGTGAAAGCATGGAGTCTTAACCACTGGACTGCCAGGGAAGTATACCGCCCCCCTTTTTTTTTGTCTTACTGCACTAAGACTTTCAGTATGATGTTTAGTAGGAATGCTGGAGGAGGGAAACTTGCCTTGCTCTCAATCTTAGGGGAAGGCATTCAGTCTCTCACCATTAAGTATGATGTTAGCTGGTTAAAAAATTTTTTCTAATTACCAGTTTAGGGATGTTCCCTTCTATTTCGAGGTAGGATTGTACTTTCTGGCTCCATTCCAGTTGAGTGACAGCTCTGGCTGACAGGTTGAGAAGGGAGGTGGTGTGTGTACCTTCCAGGATAGAGCACTGGATGGATGGCTCGGCCCTCTGGATGTCCACATTTCCCCTCTGGCATGGTGACCAGCAACCTCATGGGTGATGGCTGTTTGATCACCTGGATCCTTGAGTGACCACGAGGGGCAGATGCCCCTGCCAACCTGCAAAGGAGATTTCTCATATACAAGACATAAATCTTTGATGTTTTGAGCCCCTGAGATTTAAGGGTTGTTCATTAACGCAGCAAAGCCAGCTTGTGTTGAGTGACCCTCCTGATGCATAAAGAACTTGCCTCGTGAATGGGATATGATGTTTTTAAAATATTTATTTTAAAATCAATGAATGGTGCTTATATGGGTGTTCCTCTCTTAATCTGTTAACACATTTATTATATGTCGTCTAATGTGGGAACATCCTTGATTTTCTGGCTTAAATCACTATGTACTGAATACATTGTTGGATTCGACCTGTTAATAAATTATTTGGATATTTGTATCTTTATTCCAAAAAGTGATGGCTCTGCTTTTTTTTGTCTCCTGCATCATCCCATCCAGCTTTGTTAGAGGACAGCCCAGACTCCCCATCTCTCCGTGCCCTGGAACAGACTGTATGAGCCAGGATCCATCTCACGGTGGTTTGCTGGTTCTCATGCATAGACTGAGAAGATCTGGAACTGGAACCGTTCTTTATTTTCTAGAGTTATTGTTCTTTCAAAGTTTTCTTTTTTAGCCAATATTGGTATTTAATATTTTTCTAGAAATGTATCCACTTTACCTATATTTTCAAAACTTTAATATTATACATAAATTGTTATTATAGCAATATGTGTGTATATTATGTTATACGTAAATTGTTCTTATTATTTAAAAATCCCCGTTTCTGTTGCTATATACCCCCTTTCCATGTGTGATGCTCAAAAGTGGTTGCAGAACAAGTGTCCTCCAAGGGCGACCTCTTTTGTCCAACTCCTCTATCCAGGGGAAATCTCTCTATTGCATTTTAGCATGGAAAAGATCAATGCATTTTTGGCATATGAAGTTTGATATCAATAGTCTTACTAGTAGCAATTACCTGTATGTTCCTGAAAGCTGGTCATGAGGGTCATGGGGCTGCATTTGTAAAAAAGGGCAGAATTTGATCTGCAAGCAACTAAATTAGGTTTTTATATCGATATTTATTAGACTAAGGGACAGCAATTTTCCATTTCCTGTCCTTTGTGGAGTTTGGGTGTTGGCTGAAGATGCGAGGTTAACTGGCAGATGCCTCTGCCGCGTCCCTACCTCGTTTCCAAAAGTTTAAAAGAGCCGTGATGATGTGTGCAGGGCCCCCAGGTGTCATGAGGCCTGTGATGCAGACACCTTAGATCCCGGCCCCGTGTCACCGCCTGAGCCGCCCGGGTCCCCGGCCCACGCGCGTCGGCCAGGAAAGACTCAGACAGGAGCGCGCGCTGGTTTATGCCTTTATTGCTGAAGGAGGAACGCCCCCGAGCAGGAGACCCCAGGCGGGGCCCGGAGGGGCCTGGGTCCCAAGAAGGGTGACTTTGGTCCTGGTCCCTCCTGACCCTGCTGATGGGGGAGGCGGGGGTGACATCATCTGTCCCCAGAGGGGCCAAGGCTCCCGGGCCCTGAAATGGACACGGGGCTCTCCTGTGATTCCTGGGGAACCTGCTGGCCCCTCGCCAGCCCCCCACCCTGGGCTGGGCCTGGGGGTGCAGGACGGCCCCTCCTCGGGAGAGGGACCCCCGCCTCCCCCCTCAGGTGGAGGGTCTGTCACCGGTGCCCGCTTCCGGGGCCTCCACCTTGGCCCTCAGCCCTGCCCAGAGGGAGCAGGGGGAGGTCAGCATGCGAGTGAGGCCAGGACACGGGAAACGACATCCCCAAAGGCCACCCCTCGAGAGTGGGCACGCGGCCAGCGGCTCTGCAGTCGCCAGGAGAGACCCCAGCTTCCAGCCATTCCCGCAGGGGGACCCCAGGGCCTGATGGGGGAGCCCGGGCCCCACCAAGACCCCACCCTGTGCACGTGCCCAGGATGTGGGGCAGGGGGGTTACGTTACCCCCAGGGCGCCGGCAGGAGCTCACCTAGACGCGGCACTGCTCTGTGGGAGAGGGAGAGCCGTGCGGGAGGGTCAGGACGGGACTGGACGCCCCGGGGACAGAGGGGCCTGGCAGGGGGTGGGGAGGGGGCCCACCTCGGGGGCGCTGCGCCCTCCACCCCCTTCCTCCCGGCAGCCCTGGGGAGAATGGGGCTCACCAAGGTAGGAAGTCGTCCCCGGGGCCGGTGGCTTCCTGCCCAGGGAGCGGGGGCGGGGCCTGGGAGCTCACCTTCCAGCTGGGTCGGGCTGAAGGAGAGCCAGATGTGCATGGGCAGGGGCTTGATGGCTCTGTTGAATTTCTCCACGACCTCGTCGTCCATTTGCAGGGTCCTGGCTGTGGGGGAGGGGTCAGTTCCGGGGGGCACCCCGCCCCCCACCAGAGCTCGGGGACGCCGAGGGCCCTGCCCCCCCCCCCAGGGTGGTCTGCAGGGCTCAGCGCCCCCGCCCTCCAGGGCCCCTGCCCTCCGCCCTCGGACCATTCCCCTCCTCCTCCTCCCAGTGCACTGCAGTGGGGGTCTGCACGGTCGTAAGAGGAAAGGCACCCGCCTCCGGATGTCTGGGTCTCCTCCTCCCCTCCCCGCCCCACCCCGGGGCCGGCCGACTTATGACCAGGAGCCTGCACTGCCTGATGCCCACGGCCACTTCCCTGGGAACACACAATGGCACATCTTCTGTGACAACAAAGGTGTCACCTGACATTTGCTTTCAGGACATTATAGCTGAAAGATGTCTTTGTAACTGAATTCTCATTTGGTGAAGTAATTGAAACGCCCCGGTAACAAAGGCTGTTGGATTCACAGCGACCTGCCGGCTCCATCAAGATGGTCACACCGGTCACAGTGCATGCAGTCCGCCTGCCCCACAGCCCGCGTGTCTGTCCCTCGACCCCAGCCACCCACGGGCCCACAGGAGGCCAGGCCCCAGTACGCGGCCCTCTCCCGATGACCCCTCACCCCCCCTCCTCCTCCTCCTCCTCAGGTGTCGCGCTCCCCCATTCCCACCCGCTCTTCGCGGTGAGGCCCACAATGCGGGTCTCCCTGGGAAGCGGGGGCTGGGCGCGTACCCAGGTACTGGCAGGCCAGGCTGTGCTCGGGGTTGGCGGTGTTTTCCATGCAGAAGAGCAGGTAGTTTTTGTAGTCGGTATCCAACACGAAGATCTTATTCTCACCCAGGGCTGGAAGGGAGACCAAGACAGGGCAGAAGTAAGTTCCAGCGGCGGGGAGTGCTGGTCAGCTCCTCCATGGCCATCACCTGGCGAGGTCCGGGCCGGGAGTGCCTCCTGCACCCCCCGCTCTCCAACGTGGTGCAGCCCCTTCCCCAAAGCCGTCCCCAGGCATCAACTATGGAAGCGGCAGAGACACTCCAGCACCTCCTGGACTCAGGAACACTCACCACTCAATCCAAGATGCCCCCCGGGACCCAGAGTGGTCAAGAAATGGGGTTGTCACGCGGACCTCAGGTGAGACTGGGCGGCCCCGAGTGAGGGAGGAGGGGAGCGTCCCAAGGAGGGCAGCCCTGAGCCACGGGAACTGGGGCAGCAGGAGTGAGGGTTGCCCTGACAGAGGCCAGCGGGCGGCAGCGGCTGCACCGCAGGGTCAGGCAGCTGCAGGGGCAACGCCAGCATCCCGACCCAGTGCGGGCGGGTGGCCCTGGAGCCCCTGGGGCGGGCGCCCTGGCATCGGTCAGCTCTTGTCTGGCACAGACAAGAGTGAGTGAGTGAGAGTGAGTCCCAAGGTGGCCCAGGCTGCCCGGCGGGAGCGGCCCCGGTGGAAGCCCCCCTGCCCCCCACGGCGCTTTCTCATCTCGGATTTAGTGAGGAATGAGTGAACCAGTGGATGAGGGAAGGAACCCGTCTCGTGGAGAAGGAGGAGCCCAGGTGGTGGGCTGGGGGCCGTGGGGCACCCTGACCGCTGACAGTGGCTCTCAGCTCCGCCTGGACGGGCACAGATGCTTCCTGAGCTCAGCCTGAGGGGCCCGAGCTCCCGCCCGGCAGAGAGAGCTTGGAGAGTCACCTCGGGGAGTGAGGCCAGCCTAGCAGGGACCTGCCCGCGGCCACTGGCCCCACAGCACCGGGCAAGGGGCAGGGAGGGCAGTGAAGCTGGTGTAATAACAGCGTCACTCGTCACCACCAGCCCCTTAGCATCCTCGGGCCCGGTGCCAGCCCCCTGCACCTGCCCAGAGCCCCCCCGGGTGGTGGGGCTCCTCCCACAGACCCAGCACTTACAGTTGATCTTGAACACGGCAGGGATCTTGGTTTTTTCTGCGATGATTTTCTCCTTAGCACACCCCTCCTTCTCCCTGAAAGGCAGGCGTTTCCTGAGCCACGTGCACAGACCATGCCCGGTTGATCGGGCCAAACTGTGGGCCAGGGGTGGGAGGTGGCCCCAGGAGGGGCCCGAGCCGGGGGGCATTGGAGCCCAGCTGGTCACCCAGGACTTGGCCGCGCTCACAGTAACCTCTAGGGCCACGGGTGACCAGGTTGGACAGGCCACGAGAGGTCAGACGGAGTGAGGGAGAACAGGGCCAGGAGCGGCCAGGCCCCGCGGTCAGGGGCAATGACCTGCACCTGCAGACAATCCTGGGGTTCGGGTCCCCATCTCTGCACCCCACCCCCGCTCTGAGGGCAGATGGGGCTCGTGGTGGGAGCTGCCGCCCTGAGGACCTAGGCCTGCAGCTGTCCGGCAGCCTCCACACGGCGCTCTCCCCACTCTGCTTTGTTTCTGTGACATCCCGTTCATCTTAGATATTGAAGTGTTCAGACTAGAAAAGATGCGAAACCTCTCCCCGTTGCTCAAGTACATTCGTAATCCTTAATCTAACACAGAATTAAAATAACTGCCTGAACGTACATATCTTTCCTACGTATTTCCACTTCAGTGGATTTTATCTCCCCTTCCAAGTTAACTAAAATGATGTTTTATGTTCATTTATTTTATTATGTTCCGAAGCATCAAAATAATAAAAGTTAAAAAAAAAAAAAAGCCCTGGGTGGGGAAGCCTGGGTGGGGCTCCGAGGGCCCCAGTCCGCGTCCCTGGGGCCCTGGTCCTGCCTCCAGTGCAGCCGGGTCCCACCAGGAGCCCTGGCCGCCGCCCAGCCCCTGCTGGCCTGCAGCCCCGGCGGGGGGTGGGGAGCACACCCACCGTTTCTGCAGGATGATCTCCAGGTCGCCCCGGGGCGTGGGCCGCAGCTCCTCCACGTTCACTCTCAGGGGGGCGCTCTTGGTGTCCAGCAAGGAGATGTCGCTGGCCGCCATGGCCATGGAGTGCCACGTGCCCGCCACCTGGGGAGCGGGCCTGATCGGCACTTGGGGGGCAGGAAGGGGACCCCGTCCCCACGGTGGGCTCTCTGTCCCACCCCGACCTGAGGCGGCCCTGAGACACCCCCTCCTCGGCACCCTGAGGAATGTTCTCCCTAAACGCACTCTGAGCCCAAAGAAGGACCCAGAGGAGCCCATCACACAAGTGGGAATGTTTGGATCTTGGGGAGACGTGGCTGGAGGTGGGGAAAGGTTGGGGGGCAGAGAGACCCTGTTAGGGGCTTAAGTGTGTCCCTGTAACCCCCAGCGCCTCAGAACATAACTCTTTGGAGACAGGGTCTTTAAAGAGATGGCAAAGGTAAAATGAGGTCGCTAGGGTGGGCCCTGGTCCAGTATGACTGATGACCTCATAAGGAGAGGAAATTAGGACACACGGATGGCCAGGTAAAGACACAGGGAGAAGACAGCCACCTACACGCCCGGGAGGGCGGCCTCAGGAGAAACCAGCCCTGCTGACACCTTGATCTCAGACTTCCAGCCTCCAGGATGCGAGACGACAGCCATGTTGTTTAAGCGGCCCTGTCGGGGGTGTTTGTTAGGGAGGCCCTAGCAGAGTAATGCGGACCCCAGACATCACAGTCTCCTCTGTCTCCCCTTGGCCTCTGAGACCCCAGCTCCCCTGCCCGCCCTGCAGCTCACCACCCACCCAGCCACCCTCGAACCTTTTGGATGTCCAGGTCCTCCATAGTCCGGATGACGTTGACAGCCTGGGTGCCACACGTGAGGGCCAGGCCCAGGGCAAGCAGGAGGCACATCATGGCTGCAGTCTTGGTGGCACTTCTGGGCTCTGGAGGGAGAGGAAGGCCGAGGCAGTGGGCTCGGGGCCTTATATAGGAGGAGGGCCAGCCAGCCAGCCTGTGCTGGGCTCCCCGCCACGCAGTTCCCAGAATGCCCTGTGACTCATCCTCAGGCCCTCGGGTGGCTTCCTCAGCTGGGACAATAGGAGGCCTTCTTCCCTCCGAGGCCAAGCAGGAAGGTCCCCTGTGTCCCTGGGACTGGACGGCTCCTGCTTGGCCCCAGAGAGGAAGGGTCTGGAGTGCGGGTCCAGGCTGGCCGCCAGCGTCAGGAGCACTTCCTGGGTCGGGCTCTTGGACAAGGACAGATCAGAGCCAGCACTGAGGACAGCTGTGTCCTGGAGGGTGGGCCCGTGGGTCGGCCGGGGTCTGGAGAGCCCCATGCCAGGAAGGACCCAGGGACATGCGCCGGGGGCGGGTCGTCTGCCCCGAACAAGGGGGTCACACCACCCGCACCCGTCAGCCCTCTCTTGCGGGCTGCCCTTCCTGGGGGCTCCACCAGCTCTCAGGGCCTCCCACCCTGTCCTGCTGAGCAGGGCCTCCCGAAAGGCTACGGCCCCGCTGGGTGCCTCATGCTTCTGGTACACTCTCCTGTCTCGGGCATCGGCTCCTCCAAACCCCACGGACGTGGCCTTGGGCGAAGTGTTCTCTGCGGTCACCCCACCCCCTGCAGGCTGGGGCGAGGGTGACGTGGGGTTCAGCTGGAGCTCCAAGGACGGGCCTGGCCTGTAGTGAGAGCTCTGCAAGTGTCTGCTGCCCGGTTAGGGTAGCAATAAAGACAACAACGCTGGCAGCGCCAGTCATCATAACCCCCAGAGCCGCCCAGCCGGGAAGGTGACCTGACCTCTGGGGGTCCAGCGGAGCAACACCGCGTGCTCCGTGTCGGTAAGCGTGATAGAAAGGTCCACAGTATCTGAATCTTCAATCTACCGGATCTTACATCTTAAATCTCCTAGGGCATTTCCCTCCATACCACTCAAGGCTGCAGCAAGCCGCCTTCAACACCTTGGGAGGGATGGGGCCCTGGCGCTGGGCGTGCCTAAGTTTGGAGGGGAGTCGAGCAGGGCGCAGAAGTATCTGTCTCGCTGAGTTCAGCTTGACATCAACACCCCCGGGGGCTGTGCATGCCCTGTGTCCCGTGCCCAGGGGGGTGCAAAGGCCATCAATCGACATTCCAAGTGGTTAACCTGCTCATCTCGGGGCGGCGGGGGCGTGGACTTTGGGGTGGGGGAAGGGGGCAAGGTGGGGATATCTCCCGATGGTGGGAGCCTTGGAGGGTCGGCCCCTGTGACCCCCCGATGTGTAGGGTCTTTCCAGGTGGCCACTGTCATTGTCAGCACCTTGGGAGGCTAAGGGGTCTCCTAGACTAGCTCCGGTTTGCTATCTGGCCTCCGGTTTCTTTCCTGCAGAGACCACTGGTTACCGTACCAGGAAAGAGCCCGTGCGCTGGAGAGACCGCAGGACCCCAGGCTGGCCCCAGACTCCCCTTTCCCAGGGTGGGGGCTGTGAAAGAAGGAGGAGGCTCGGGCAGCCCCAGTCCTCGCCCTGATCTGTTTCATCTCCTTTAATTCTTGCGACAATCCTCCAAGCTCAGGGTCCCCGGTTTCCTTTTTTACGACGAGCCACAGGCAGTTATGGAGTTGAATTGTGTCGCCCCAGAGCACATGTTCACCCAGAACCTCAGGACGGGACCTTATTCGGAAACAGGGTCTTTACAGATGTAAGTAGTTCAGATGAGGCGTGCTGGAAGGGGGGCTGATCTACTGTCTGGTGTCCTTGTAAGAGAACACGAGGACACGGAGGGGACACAGGGAGAAGGCATGTGAACACGGAGGCAGAGATTGGAGTGCGGCTTCTACAAGACCAGGCTCCAAGGACTGATGCGACACCAGCAACTGGAGAACGGGGGGGAAGGATCCTTCCTGGGAGTCTCTGGAGGGACCTCGGCCCTGCGACGCCCAAACTGTGGACTTCTGGCCTCAGACAGGACAGGGTACACTTCTGTAGTTAGAAGCTCCCCCGCTCAGTGGGCGGCCCCCCAGAACACCAGCACGGGCGGCTTGGACCCAGGGGTCAGATGCGAGAGGCCATCTCCTCCAACACAGCTCCGCTCTCAGAACCGGGTCACACAAGGTAGAGGGAGGTCAGCCAGGGAGAAACAAGCACCGTGTTTCCCAGAAATCGGGATCCCACCAGCCGCGGGGCATCCGTGCTGCAGGTTCTCACGAGTTCCTGTGAACCGAGACCACGAAGCATGCCCTTCAGGGCACAGTTAGTCATAACTTCCAGGAACCTTCAGTTTCCATAGAATACCATCCAAAAAATAAAATTGAAAAAAAAAAAACAGAGAGAGAGAGAGAAAAGGAAGAAAAAGCACCCACTGGCCTTGGGCAGTTGGCATTGCCCATTGTGGGAGGGAGACTGAGACCTAAGGGCTCAGCTTCCCCCAGGTCACGCGCTGCCCCAGAAAGTGGGACCTGGGAGGAGACCTGGGCCCCCACCAGCTCTCAGTCGCTCCCCCTCCCACCAAAGCCCCTTGCTCTTTAGAACCATGTCAGGAAGTCGGGCCTGTAACTGCAGAAGCAGGAAATCACTTCTCTCAGAATGAAATTGTGGGGCCGGGCAGGCTCAGTGGGCTGTCACACAGCTGAGGATGCCTTGCTGCTCGGGGCCTCAACCTCGGCACCGGGAAGTCAGTCTGAGTTTCGCTGGTCACGACCGTGGTGGCCAGCACCAGGTGCCCCCCACGCATGTCCAATAAAATGGACAGCCTACAAGAAATGGACAAATTCCTTGAAATGTACAGTCTCCCAAGACTGAACCAGGAAGAAATAGAAAATAGGAACAGGCCAATTACCAGTAATGAAATTAAATCAGTAATTTAAAAAACTCCCACAAACAGAAGTCCAGGACCAGATGGCTTCACAGGTGAATTCTACCAAACATTTAAAGAAGAGTTAACACCTATCCCTCTCAAACTATTCCAAAAAATTGAAGAGGAGGAAGCACTTCTGAACTCATTCCATGAGGCCAGCATCACCCTGATACCAAAACCAGGCAAAAACACTACAAAAAAGAGAAAATTATAGGTCAATATCACTGATGGACGTAGACGTAAATATCCTCCACAAAATATTAGCAAGGTGAATTCAACGGTACATTAAAAAGATCATACACCATGATCAAGTGGGATTTATCCCAGGGATGCGAATGTATCTGCAAATCAATTATACCACGTTAACAAACTGAAGAATAAAAATCATATGATCATCTCAATAGATGCAGAAAAGCTTTCAACAAAACTCAACATACTTTTATGCTAAAAACTCTCAACAAAGTGTGTATAGAGGGAACAAACCTCAACATAATAAAGGCCACATAGGACAAGCCCACAGCCAACATCATTCTCAATGATGAAAAGCTGAAAGCATTTCCTCTAAGATCAGAAACAAGACAAGGATGTCCACTGTCACCACTTTTATTCAACATAGTACTGGGAGTCCTAGCCACAGCCCTCAGACAAGAAAAAGAAATAAAAGAAATCCGAATTGGAAAGGAAGAAGTAAAACTGTCACTGTTTGCAGTTGACATGATACTATATAGAGAAAATCCTTAGGATGACACCAAAAAGCTAATAAATGAATTCAGTAAAGCAGCAGGATACAAAATTAATACACAGAAATCTGTTGCTTTTCTATACATTAACAATGAACTATCAGAAAGAGGAATTACGGAAACAATCCCATTTACAATTGCATCAGAAAGAATAAAATGCCTAGGAATAAATCTAACCAAGGAGGTAAAAGACCTGTACTCAGAAAACTCTAAGACACTGATGAAAGAAATTGAAGATGACAGAGAGAGAAAGATATACCATGCTCATGGATTGGAAGAATTAATATTGTTAAAATGACCATACAACCCAAGGCAAGTTACAGATTTAATGCAATCCCTATCAAAATACTAATGGCATTTTTCACAGAACTAGAAAAAATAATTCTAACAATTGTATGGAGACACAAAAGACCCGAAGAGCCAAACACAATCTTGAGAAAGAAGAACAGAACTAGAGGTATCATGCTCTATGACTTCAGACTATAGTACAAAGCTACAGTCATCAAAACAGTATGGTACTTGCACAAAAACAGACACAGAGGTAAATGGAACAGAATAGAGAGCCCAGAAATAAACCCAACTAATATGGTCAATTAATCTACAACAAAAGAGGCAAGAATATATAATGGGGAAAAGACAGCCTCTTCAATAAATGGTGTTAGAAAAACTGGACCACTACATGCAAAAGAATCAAACTGGACTACTTTGTAACACCGTGTACAAAAATAAACTCAAAATGGATTAAAAACATAAATGTAAAACCTGAAACTAAAACTCCTAGAAGAAAACATAGGCAGTACGCTCCTCTTAAGGAAGAGGGAAATTTGAGACAGACTTGAAGGACTGATAAGAATTTAACAAGAGGGAACAAAGTGAGCAAAGTTAGAGGTGGAAAAATATAATCAATATTTAAGAAACATGAAATTATCCTGTATAAGTTTTGTGTAGATTAGGAGTGGATAAGTTAAAATTTTAGCTAGGTTTACATTTTTGGAAATCCCGAAAAGTCAGATAAACTTTTTACTAGACAATTAGGAGCCATTGAAGATTTTTGAGAAGATTATTTTAGTAAAGATATTTAAGACACACTAGATGAAATATTAAAAACACAATCGGGAATCAAGAGGTCACTGCTGTTGTCTCTCTGGGTCTGTTTCAAGCATTAGTGTGCATGAGGATAGTTTGGAGCTAAAAAGCCACTACCGGGCCCACCCCTGAGACTGAGATTCAGTTTATAAGTGGTGGGGCTCAAGATCTTTATTCATGACAGGTCCCCAGGTGGTTCTGTGCATGTTAAAGTCTGAGCATCTAAGGGACAGGTGAGAGCCTGGCCTTGAGTGTGGCAGAAGAAATGGCTAAGAGGGCACCTATGAGACAGGTGTGGTACCCTGGCTGCAAAACCTGAGTACTTATAGATGACTCTGTTCTGAGGCTCGCTTAGTGGAAGCATAAAATAAAAAAATAAAAAATAAAAAAAGACTTTCCAGGGTGACTGTGCTAATTCTCAGAATGGCCTCTTGAAGGTCACCAAAACTGAAGTGGCTTGTTGCCTACAGTTTGTGGTTGGATCTAACAAGTTGGGACTAGATTGGGAGACTTAGAGAGTCATCAGTTCTCTTAATCTCCTAACTTCTTAAAAGCGTGGAGGGGCTGTTGAGAGAAATAACAAAAAGAGGGGGATGAGATAGAGTTGATCTAGGTCAGAGTCATGAGCTCATGTGTCTCCCAGCAGGGTCCGTGTTTGTGGAATGAATAGGCACGTGAGTGAGTGAATAATGAGGAAGCGCGATGGAGTTTTGATGAAGGTTTGTTTACAGGACTGTAGTTCAAATAGCATCAGGAAAAGTACTATCAACAATGTCCTGTAGGGAAGGGTCAAAAACCCCCAATGTCCTAATGTAACCAAGCAGGACCCTATGGGGCCTTCCCGGAACAGAGTGCCCCCACACCCCCCATGTCCTCCACTTGCCTCTTGTTTGTAGAAAACCTTTAGCCTCCTAGGCCTTCCCAGAGTTCCAAAGAGTACATTTAATCAGAGAAGTGAGAAACTACAGAAAGAAAGGAAAACAGTCAAACAAGTCAAAATTATAATAGTTTAGCCATTAAACATAGCCAAGGACCTTTCGTTCCTCCTCAAGGGCTGTAGATAATATTCTGAGCCATGTCCATTGAGCTGTTTTGCAGGTACTGAAACCTCCACCAGGTGGAAGAAGTTAACTGTACGCTGCCCCAAAGCACATAGACCCCAGACCAGTTGGAACCAGAAGGTTTATGATGTTGACGCCTGATGACCTCACCACCAGCCAATCAGAAGAATGTCCGCCAGCTGATCACACACCCCACAGCCGCCTTCCCTCACCCTGTCTTTTAAAATCTTTCCCTGAAAGACTTTGGGGAGCCCTGGCCTTTTAAGCACTGGCTACCTGGACTCCTTGCTTGGCGCCTGCAACAAACGCCACCACTTCCTTCATCACACACCAGTGTCAAGAGATCGGCTTTACTGCACGTGGACACTCGGACCCGAGTTTGGTTTGGTCACACTAATAACAAAGATTTTTAAAGATTACAAAATACTCTTTCAGGAAGTCTCTCTGACTTTCTACCGCAACTGGAAACAGAGGTGAGCCCAAGGTCAAAACCTCTCAGTCTCCCTTGCGGGGCCTTTGCCTCTATCCCTAGAGACACTTCCCCACGGGTTTATGACTCAGCAGTGGCCAACAGCAGGAAGGGTATTTCAGGTGAGACAGTCCCGATGAGAGGTCTATTCAGTGTCTCTTTGGGGAAACACACATTTCTTATACCAGATTCTCCTCCTTCTCCTTGGAAAATTCAGCAAAGGGTAACACGAAGCTCAGAGACAGGCTTGAGGAAAAAATTGGTGCCACAGAGCAAGAAATGTGGTTGTGAATCATCTTTGTGTGACCAGTATTTACAAATACCCCCCACTTCACAGAAAGTCTTGTGTGCTGCTAAGAAGATGTCTGGCTGAACAGTGTGTTAAATTCTGGAAAACAACTATTTTCTAAGCCATTTACCAGAGCAAAATTGTTTAAAATTAACACAGTTATTACAATTATAATTATTTTAATAATTATGGAGCATTTTTACAGCAGTGGGAATACCTTTAGTTTAATAGCTCCTGAGCCAATCCCTTCTGTGGAAACAACCAAAGGCTAGTACTAAAGAACATAGCACTACTTTAAATTGACATCCATATGGCATTATTTCTAATATGTTTGACTTGAGCTCTATCACTTGGGAGATAAGTACATCTCATATGAGTTTGACCAGTTGGTGTTAAAAAAAAAAAAAAAAGACAGGACAGGACAAGAAAGCTTAACCTATAACATAAGGGGAAAATGTACCCCGGAACATAGGTAGAAAATCAAATCCAGTGCTGGATAACAATCCATCGTGACTAATTGTTTTTTCCCCCCCGCAATGTAAGGGTCATCTGACATTATAAAACATACTGATGCAATTTACAACCTCAATCGGTTAAAGAAAAACTATTTGGTCACCTCAATGCAGAAAACACATTGGTTAGAGTTTAACAGCAATTCCTGGTTAAAAACAAGCCAAAACAAAACCTTTTATCTAAATAGAAACAGAAGGGACTTTCTTTAACCTAATGAAGTATATAAAACTAAAATTTTTGATTGTATCCTTGACATTGTACCTGTTATGATAGGAGACCCTGGGTGTTACTGGGCGTTGTTTTTTTTAGTCATAGTAAGCCGTCTCCCTCCTACTATCCTGGCCTATTCTTGTGGACTGTGGTTCCAGTTTAATGTTCAAAGCCTTTCTGGGGCCATTTTGGCCCCCACAAAGGGGTGTCTGGTGCTACCTGGGCCCCCACTGTCCCTGCTGGTGCTGCCTGAAGGGTGGAGGGTTTCTTCAGGCCTGGCCGCCAGTGTTTCCCCGTGGGGAGGGCCATCTCAGGCCTGCTTTCCTGTGGGAAAGGGAGTGCACCCCTTGGCTGATTATTGCTGGAGGGGCCTCGGTCGAGCTCCCTTGCCACAGGTGCTGGGCTCGCCTGGTGTCATCAGAGGGGCTCCTGTTTGATCCAATGTCCCACCTTGGCTGCCTTCCTGGCTGAGTCAGGAAACACCAGGCCGGGTCACCTTATCTGCTTGGGTGGGGGGACATAAGACGCCTTGCACTGTGCTCTCCCCCAACCCCAGCGCCCCAAACCAGTTGGCCTTCCTTTCGCCACTCACTGCCCTCGGCAGCCACAGAAACGAGCTCACGTCCTTCCCACCACCCCGTGGCCAGGTCCTGCCCTGCCGTCCTGTCCATCATTTTCATCTGTGGAGCCAGACCTGGGAGCTTTCCCATCGGAGGGGTTCGGTGTCAGGTTAGAGCTGGAGCGTGGAGCCGAATGGCCAGGGGCCCGGTTCAGCTTTGCCACTGAGCTGGTGCAGGGACTGGGGGTTCCGGGGCTGTGCAGCCATGTCAGCACCGTGCAGGGCCTTAGGAAGCCCAAATGCCCGAACGTTGTTGCTCCCATTTCTCTCTTGGCAGGGGGAGGTCAGCCCTGCCGCAGCTCCCGGCGGGGGGTGACCCTGAGCTCTAACGGGGGTGGGGGGAGGGTGACCTTGCTCTTTGATGCTGGTCCCTGTGGATCCGCCCACCCACAGAGCAGCCTGCGGCCCCCTCCCACCCTGGAGCTCTGACACACCCCCACCTCCAGGGAGGGCAGGAGGTGCCAAGACATTTCTTTTTCAAGAAATTTAAATGAAAACGTATGATTTTCAGGGTGAGTTGCCCTACCAGCAAACAGGGTTTCCGCAGCCCTGCTATGATAGAGGTGTGGGACGAATGGTAAAGGGAAACTGTGTCCAATACCCCCTGACACAGACGAGGCGTCCGCTGGGGCCCCGCTGGGCTCAGGGCTGGGTCTGGAGGAGACACCACCTTTCCCATCCCTGTGTCACCGCCTGAGCCGCCCGGGTCCCCCGCCCACGCGCGTCGGCCAGGAAAGCCTCAGACAGGAGCGCGCGCTGGTTTATGCCTTTATTGCTGAAGGAGGAACGCCCCCGAGCAGGAGACCCCAGGCGGGGCCCGGAGGGGCCTGGGTCCCAAGAGGGGTGACCTTGGTCCTGGTCCCTCCTGACCCTGCTGATGGGGGAGGCGGGGGTGACATCATCTGTCCCCAGAGGGGCCAAGGCTCCCGGGCCCTGAAATGGACACGGGGCTCTCCTGTGATTCCTGGGGAACCTGCTGGCCCCTCGCCAGCCCCCCACCCTGGGCTGGGCCTGGGGGTGCAGGACGGCCCCTCCTCGGGAGAGGGACCCCCGCCTCCCCCCTCAGGTGGAGGGTCTGTCACCGGTGCCCGCTTCCGGGGCCTCCACCTTGGCCCTCAGCCCTGCCCAGAGGGAGCAGGGGGAGGTCAGCATGCGAGTGAGGCCAGGACACGGGAAACGACATCCCCAAAGGCCACCCCTCGAGAGTGGGCACGCGGCCAGCGGCTCTGCAGTCGCCAGGAGAGACCCCAGCTTCCAGCCATTCCCGCAGGGGGACCCCAGGGCCTGATGGGGGAGCCCGGGCCCCACCAAGACCCCACCCTGTGCACGTGCCCAGGATGTGGGGCAGGGGGGTTACGTTACCCCCAGGGCGCCGGCAGGAGCTCACCTAGACGCGGCACTGCTCTGTGGGAGAGGGAGAGCCGTGCGGGAGGGTCAGGACGGGACTGGACGCCCCGGGGACAGAGGGGCCTGGCAGGGGGTGGGGAGGGGGCCCACCTCGGGGGCGCTGCGCCTCCACCCCCTTCCTCCCGGGAGCCCTGGGGAGAATGGGGGGCCAGTAAGGGGGGAAGATGCTTCCCTGATTCTCACCCCGGGCAGGGCTGAGTTCACCCTTCCCCTGGCTCAGGTCCAGGATGATCCCCATGTGCTCGGGCAGAGACTCCAGGACTCTGTCGAATTTCTCCACGACCTCGTCGTCCACTTGCAGAGTCCTGGCTGTGGGGGAGGGGTCAGTCCCTGGGGGCACCCCTGCTCACCCCCCCCCGAGCTCTGGGAGCCTGAGGCCCCCCCCAGGAGCGAGCGCAGGAAGGATGCACTGATGCGCGGGGGTCTGTAGAGCTTGGTCTAGCCCTGCTTCCCAGGGTGGTCTGCAGGGCCCCGCCCCCCTGCCCTCCGCCCTCGGCCCATCCCCCTCCTCCTCCTCCCAGGGCAGCGCTGGGGTCTGCACGGTCACGAGAGGAAAGGCAGCCCCCTCCCCCCATCCTGGTCTCCCCCAAGTCCCCCGGGCTGGCCGACGTACCACCAGGACCCTCCACTGTCCGTCATGGCCGCCTTGGGCACGACAGCAGCATCGCCTCTATATTCACTTTGGTCAGAAAACCTCCCTTTAACGCTGCTTGCGGGGCTTCCCTGGTGGCGCAGTGGTTGGGAGTCCGCCTGCCGATGCAGGGGACGCGGGTTCGAGCCCCGGTCCGGGAGGATCCCACGTGCCGCGGAGCGGCTGGGCCCGTGAGCCGTGGCCGCTGCGCCTGCGCGTCTGGAGCCTGTGCTCCGCCACGGGAGAGGCCACAGCGGTTAGAGGCCCGCGTACCGCAAAACAAAACAAAACAAAACAAAAAACGCACAGTCTGGATGGATGGATGGATGGATGGGTGGGTGGGTGGGTGGATGGATGCGTGGGGGGGGTACATGGATGAATGGCTTCCTTAACTCATATTGGATGGGCCATTTAGCTTCTTATTCTCATGATCCCTCTGATTTTCCAAGGTACTTTCATGTCCATTGTCACTTTTGCCTCTCACAGAGGTGGCAGGAATGAGATACAAAGTTCCAAGTACGTGACCTAAATACACCCGTTGTTAGTGGCCAAGGTTGGCCTTGAACCAGGTCAGCCAGAAGCTGGCTCTAGAACAGAACCTCACTTCCTCCTTCCAGGGCCCTCCTAGTCCTGGTGAGGGGCCATCCACCTGAGCCCAGGGTGAGCCCTGTGCCTGCCCGGTTCTGCAGACCCCTCAGACACTTCCTCACAAAGGGTCCTTGTGTCTCACTGGCTCGGCTTTTAGCTCCATCTGGGACTTGCCAACAACCCCAAGTGAAGGCAGAGAGGCAGCTAAGTCTCAGAATCAACAGAGTAAGGCAGGAAAGAGGTGAGCCCTAGTTCTCCGGGCTGCAGGTGGTAATTACGGCTTCGAGGTGGTGCTGATATATATTTACACACAGAGTCAAAGTGGGACTTGGAGTCCTGAACACACGTCCATGCTGTGCCCTCAGCTTCCCTCCCCCACCAGATGGACTCGAGACACAGAGGACGAGCCAGGCAAAGGGACACTTCCTGATGCTGCAACTCATGCTTTAGGGTGATCAAAATCAGAAGCTCCCCTCTTTATGAGCTAGACTATTCCATGGTTCCTTTTACTGCAAGAAGATGAGGCGTTGCAGTGCAACCCTTGAGTTAAAGAGAAAATTGAAGACTATTAGGGAATTGAAAGGAAAACATAGCCTATGAGAATCTGGGGGAACCAGGCAAAGCCGGAGAACCTACTGTCCTAAACATAATTTTAATAAACAAAAAGAACGAAAAGGAATTAACTAGCCATACCACTGAAAAATTAGGGGGGAAACACAAAATAAACATGAGACAATAAGGAAGAAGTTGCAAATATAAAAGCAGAAATTACTGAATTAGAAAATAGAAGAATGATATACTTGATTAAGTGGTAATTCTTCAAAGCTATCGATAAAATAGATATACCATTAGGTAACCTAATTAAAAAAGGAGAAATACACAAAATAATAAATGCTACTGTGAAAATAACCACAAAAGGAGAAGAAACTAAAAAACCATTAGAAAGAAAAAGGTTTACTTAACCCCATGGGAAAAAATGAAAATTTCCATGAAATAGGTAATTTTCTAGGAAAATATAAATTACTCAACCTGACAGTGAAAGAGGTACGTTAATGGACTTATTTCTTAGAAAAACTAGAAAAAGTAAATTATTAAACAGTTATTTTCTCCCCCAAAAAACACCACTTCCAGACAGTTTTACAGTGAAAATCTAGCACAACTTTAAGGAACAGTTAGTTTGAAAGCTAGAAAATTGAGGAAATTTCCCATCATTTTTATGAAGTTAGGACTTTATTTTCAAGCCCTGACAAGAAAGTTATAGACCAGTCTCATTTTTTAGTATCAATGTAAAAATACTAACTAAAATATTATCAAACAGAACCCAACAACACTTTTAAAGGGTGATGCACAGAGATTCATTCTAGGATTGTAAGAAGTTTTCATATTTGTAAATCTATTGATAAAAGTAATCATAGTAATAGATTGTGAGAAAAATTATAAGATGGTTTCTACTGAGACTATCAAGACTGATCAATTTCAAAGTGATTTTTAATAATAAATTTAATAATTATTATGAAAACTCAATATGAGGGGCTTCCCTGGTGGCGCAGTGGTTGCACGTCCGCCTGCCGATGCAGGGGAACCGGGTTCGCGCCCTGGTCTGGGAGGATCCCACGTGCCGCGGAGCAGCTGGGCCCGTGACCCATGGCCAATGAGCCTGCGCGTCCGGAGCCTGTGCTCCGCAACGGGAGAGGCCACAACAGAGGGAGGCCCGCATACCACAAAAAAAAAAAAAAACAACAACTCAATATGAAAAGAAAATTTACACTCCTCAGGACTCAACAAAAGACATAAACAAAGGAAAGATATAATTGTAGCTAGAGCATTCCATAAAGATGTCAATTCTCTCTAAGTCAAGCTATAAATGCAATTCCATTAAAATATCAACCATATTTCCTACTGGACCATTTGATTCTAAAATCGAAGATATAAATAAGAATAACGAGTAGGGACTTCCCTGGTGGCGTAGTCGTTAAGAATCCACCTGCCAAGGCAGGGGACACGGGTTTGAGCCCTGGTCTGGGAAGCTCCCACATACCGCAGAGCAACAAAGTCCGTGCACCACAACTACTGAGCCTGAGCTCTAGAGCCCGCGAGCCACAACTACTGAGCCCACGTGCCACAACTACTGAAGCCCAAGCGCCTAGAGCCCACGCACCACAATGAAGAGCAGCCCCTGCTCGCCGCACCTAGAGAGAGACCGTGAGCAGCAATGAAGACCCAATGCAGCCACAAATAAAATAATAAATAAATAAATTTATAAATACATAAAAATGAAATATTAAAAAAAGAATAGTAAAATCCTGATAAAAGAAGACAAATTAGGATGAACTAACTCAACCAGATGTTAAAGATGAGATAATTAAAATATGGTTCTGACACATAAGTAGACTAGTAGATAGAATAAAAAGTCTATAAACAGATCCAAATATACATGAGAATTAGGAATGTGAGAACACTCAGTAGTTACATAAACTGTCTTGGGAAAACTGGGTGGACATTTGGAAAATATAGTTTGAATGTTAAATCATGAATCCAAATAAATGAATTCCTGATGGAGCAAAAGAGGAAACAAGGAAAATTCTAGGAAGAAATTATTTTTAATTTCAGAATCTGAGAAACCTTTCTAAAAATGATCAAAAACTGCAATAACAGTCAGAAGCCATAAAAGAAAACATTGGTAAATTTAACTACATAAAGAAAGTACACTAAAATGATACCACAAACCAAGTACGAGAAATAATAAACTGAGAAAAATTATTTTTAACTGATAGCACAAATAATATCTAATTTCCTTAACATATAAAGAACTCCTACAAATCAATAGAGTAACACCAAGAATTCAATAGACAAAGGGTATGATTTAATTCTTCACAGAAAAGAAAATGCAGCTGTCTCTCAAATATGTAAAAATCCAATAACAACAGTATACACAGTCTTTTTTTTTTTTTTCGGTACGTGGGCCTCTCACTGCTGTGGCCTCTCCCGTTGCGGAGCACAGGCTCCGGACGCGCAGGCTCAGCGGCCACGGCTCACGGGCCCAGCCGCTCCGCGGCATGTGGGATCCCCCCGGACCGGGGCACGAACCCGTGTCCCCTGCATCGGCAGGCGGACTCTCGACCACTGCGCCATCTCCAGTAAGACAAGTATGACGCAACAAATAACAGAGCTTCACGATACACAGAACGTTACTACTGGGTTGAAGTTGAGATTTCTTTGCAGCTCTTTTTTTCTCCAAAATATATTCCATGCAAGATCAAAGCATGAATAAGCAGAGGCACTGTCACGGGGGGAGACCCCAGGGTGGGTGCTGGTAGCAGGCTAGAACCCGCCTCAAGGAAATGGGAACAAACCGACCCCGGAACTGAAGACGAACTGTACTTAAAACAATCCAGATGACACTGATCAGAGCACCGCAGGACCAGTTTCAAGATGAGTGTCAGAGCTGACTGCTGTTTCTGCACGTAGACCTCTCCCTCGGTCTCTAAAAGCTCTTGCCCACTGATTGTCAGTGCGGGGGAGTCGGCTTTTGGACACAAGTCTGCCCTCCCCCGTCCCCCGTTGCTGGCCTCCAAAATAAAGCAAACTTTCCTTTCTGCCAACCTGGCCTCTTTATTGGCTTTAGAGCAGTGAGTAGCCGGACCCCACTTTCGGTAACAACAATGCCATTTAGAGTTTCGTGTGGATGCACAGGGTGTCCTGGCCATAGAGGCAGGAGGTGGGGTGGGAGGTGCATGGGCCCTGGGCTGGCTGCCGACCCCAACCCAGCTCCGCCGTGGGCTGGTGGGGCGCCCTGGACCTCGGTGAGCACATGAGGTATATGAAATGACCAGCTGCCTGTAAGGCACACAGAACCTCTCCTCCGTGCTATGCAAGCACAAATTATTCACGCTATGGCTTTCTTTACCATGCTGTCCTCATCAGGCTCGGATGGAGACTTTTTCCCAGTGTTGTAGGAGGCTGTGAGGGTTCTGTGGCCCCCATGCCATCCCTGGAGCTGCTCACCCCCTAAAGGAGCCAGAGACTCCCAGCACACTGCTGGCGGGGGATGGCGTGGGAGCTCTGCACCCACCTGTCCGTCTGTCTGTCTGTCTTGGTGAGGGATTTGTCTCCTTTCCCTCTAGTTTCTCTCATCTGTTTGGGGCACTTGTATTGGCCTTGATAATCATCCATTTGGGGTTTTAAGCACATTAGGTTATTAGAGTCGAACGGCATAATCAATCCCTTACGAGTCTTTTCAATAATTTTCTCTCCATCTGTGGTCATCGATAGTTCTGGAAATTTTTGACTTGTGTTTTTCCCGACGTGAGGAGGCCCCACTGGACGCTGCTGGCCTTGAAGGTGGACGGATGCAGGGGCCGCGAGCCGACGGAGGCTGTAGCCTCTAGAGGCTGGAAAATGAGAGGTCCGTGCTCCCGAGAGCCTCCAGAGGGGGACCAGCACGGATCAGAACAGCAGCAGCGCTGGTCTGTGAGACAGGTGGTTTGAGCGGCACCACTT
The DNA here is from genome assembly GCF_002837175.3 of Physeter macrocephalus. NCBI lineage: Eukaryota > Metazoa > Chordata > Mammalia > Artiodactyla > Physeteridae > Physeter > Physeter macrocephalus. The sequence goes on from NC_041226.1 coordinate 83,660,008, forward strand.
GGGCTCCTTCAAGAGGGCGTCTTGCTGTCCGCCCACGAGGGGCAGGGCTGGTGTGCTCGGGAAAGGCCGGGGCGACTCTGGGAGGAGCTGGTCCAGGCCTCGCAGGGCCGAAGGCAGGAGCTGTTCTCCAGTCTCCAGGTGGGCTTTTCAGAGGGGGTAATTCAGCCAGAGATGAGCTGCTCGCCTGTGGGCACCACAGTGGTCTGTGTGAGTGTGTGTGTGTGTGTGTGTGAGTGTGTGTGAGTGTGTGAGTGTTGGTGTGTCGGTGTGTGAGTGTGTGTGTTAGTGTGTCGGCGTGTGTGTGTGTGAGTGTGTAAAATTATTTGTAGCAGGGCTGTGAATTAATTTCCTTGAGACAGAGAGTAGTACTCACAGTCATTTTATATAGATTTTTCTAGGCTCATGTAACTAAAATTAGGCCATATATGTAAGTTAAAAATAGTAAATACCCGAAACTCGAAAATAGATCTTCTTAGTACATATATAGTTAGAAAAGGCCATTTTATGTTTCTGTCTTTTGTAAGTGCATCTGTAGTCCTTCCTACACTCCCATTCATTTTTATTTCAAAAGGATTATCTAGCTCTGATATCTGTGGTGCCTGTTTCTGCACTGAGGGATATCGCAGCATCCTCATGCTGGAATCAGGCACTTTGGTCACAAAGTAAATTTGGAATTTTTTTTTTTTTTGAGGAAAATAAATTTTTTCCCCTGGCAAATGGGGCATATTCCTCAGCTCTACCATTACCACCACCAAGTACTTTCTGCTCTCAACTCCTTTTCCTAATTGCACAGATTCTTCCATGTCAAAAAAAAAAGTTCTTCACTCTTCAGGCATTGCATCTTTCTGTGGGAGTTTCTCTTCAGTCTTTTCATAATAAGAAGCAGCATGCCTAGTGGTTAAAAGCTTGAGTTTTTGAGTCAGAGGTTCCTGACTTGAACCCTGGCTTTGCCACCTATAGGTCTTTGGCCTTGAACAAGTTACTGGACTTCACCAAGCTCCGATGTCTTTATCTAGGAAATCTAGATTATTAGAAGTAAGTGCAGAGCATTGTGTGGATATTCAATAAAATCATGCTTTAGAGGATTTAGCATGATGAAGATCATACCCTGGGGGCTTCATACACCAATTACTTTTATTTTACAAATCTTTGTGAGATTCTCTCTGATGTTCCAGTTTAGGGAACACCTTGACTTTTGTGCTTCTCCAAGCATGTTTTCCTCCTTCACGACCTTCTTAAAACCATGTGTTTTCATGCACAGCCAAACTTAACATGTTAAAATATGACATTCTGCAGTGATTGCAAATGATATTTGTTTGTTCTTGCTGCTGTCTATAAATCATGCTGTACTACTCCAGCGGCATCATGTGTTGTCCATGTTATTGCTTTCTCATGACGGTGATAATGATGCACTCTGCATAAATAGGAAGCCATCATATTTTTTAGATAAAGGCCAATATTAGGTTATATTTAATTATATTTAAACCTCACTCATTGAATGTACTCAAAAGCTTTCTTCAGATGATGTTTTCAGAGCACGGACCTGGCTCTGTGTGTGTGTGTGTGTGTGTGTGTGTGTGTGTGTGTGAGTGAGTGTGTGTGTGTGTCGGTGTGTGTGTGTGAGTGTGTGTGTGTGTCGGTGTGTGAGTGTCAGTGTGTCGGGGTGTGTGTGTGTGAGTGTGTGTGTCAGTGTGTGAGTGTGTGTGTGTGTCGGTGTGTCGGTGTGTGAGTGTGTGTGTGTCAGTGTGTGTGTCAGTGTGTGTGTGTGTCAGTGTGTGAGTGTGTGTGTCGGTGTGTGAGTGAGTGTGTGTCGGTGTGTCGGTGTGTCGGTGTGCACACACACAGTGTTGGTGGTTCAAAATATCAGACAGCTCTACCCTCACAGTTTGGAGGCCAGGTGGTTGAAATCAGGTGTTGTTGGGAAGCGAACACAATGCATGTCCTGAACCAGTGACGTCTGCGGCCCAGGACACGCTGCCGACCGGGCTCTTCCTAGGCTGGGGCTGGGGCCTCCCTGTGACCTCTGCCCCCTGGATCCCACACACCCTCCGGTCCGATTGTCCAACGTTCCTGCGGATCGTGTGAGCTGCAGAGCCATCTCCCTGACTGTTTCCGCTTCAATTCGCTCGAGTCGCACCTGGTATTTGCAGTCAGAACGCTGACTGGCCCAGATGCTTATACAGAAAAAGTTACCCCCGCGACTCCGGCTCCCAGAGGTCTGGGGCAGAACCGGCCCCCAAGTGTCCTTGGACTGCGTCGCTCAGACAGGAGGACAAAGAGACGGAGACTTGTGAGGGGGAAGAGAAAACCAGTGGAAGATGCGTTGAGAGCCTACTCATCTGACCCTGTAAATGTGTTAATTCTGGGAGGAATTTGAGGGTCTGTGTGTCATTTCATTAGCACAGGGAGTGAAAGGACAAAACCACAGCTGCTGGGCTGTAATAAAACCTGCGTTTTAATAAGATATTCAAGCCTAGCGTTTACCCTTTACAACAGATAGGTATTTCCCCTCCCTAGGAGGTAAGTAGCCTCTGGGGAGAAGCTGCCTGGGGAGGACCCTGCCCTCTTACGAGGCCTTCAGGGACCCCTGGAAGCGGTTCCCACGCGCTCCTTCCATCGGACGGGAAGCGCTGGCCCAGGGCACCCGAGCGCCCGGCTGTGTCTGCGCTGCTGAGGAAGGACAGGACGAGGACGCAGGCGGGGCCTCGATGGGGTGCAGGCCGGGGCAGGGGGCCGCCCCCGGGCCCTCGCTCACACGGGACCCTCCTCCCTCCACTTGCATCCGGAGCGACCCCCCCGCCCCTTTTCTTACAATCGGGTTCAAGCATCCCTCCTCCCGGAGGATTTCCCTGATGGCCGTCCCCACTCGCAGCAGCCAATGGGACAGGTCTCCTCTGGTCTGTGCCTCCAACTCTCCCAATAAATGCAAGATGCAGGGGCCGGGGAGCCAGGCATGGTCTCTGATTTCACGCCCCACGCTCCCTGCGGTGAGGCCACGGCTGCTCACCTCCCTCTTCATCTTCTCCTGGAAGGCAGAGAGCCAAAGACCAGCAGAAAGAACCCCCATCCCTTCCCAGTCCCCCAGTCCTGGCCCCTTCTGAGGCTGCGTTACTGGCAGCGACCACCAGGGGACAGGGCACGCCCAGAAACAGGACTTGGACCTACGCCAGGCCTGGGTCCCAGGGGAGGGGGCTCCAGGAGGGGGGCCCAGGGACCTGCCAGCTCCACCCTCTCTGATGACAGCTGGGGACGCCGAGGCCCGGGCAGGTTGGGACTGCCTGGGCAGTTCTCTGCTCCCTGGTATTGGAGTGGCCCCAGTTCCCTCCCCAGGGGCACCGCTGAGTGAGGGCTGGGGTCCAGTGCAGACAAGCCTCCTGCAGCTCTGTGGGCAGCTCTGAGCCCCCCGGCCCCGGGCCTGGCCCGGGGCTCTGTGGAGCCTCCGCTCGCTCCAGGCTGAGGTGGGCACGACGCCCAGCCCCCGGGGAGGTGGGCGCTCTTGGGGTGGGGGGGTGCTTAAGAGCTCAGGGCTCAGAGCGGGGTCGCTCTCCCTCAACCTGAGGACCCCGGTCCTGCCCGGCCCGCCCCCAGGCTCCCACCCTAGATAACCCTCCACCGCAGAGTTCAGCGCCAGCCGGTCCATGAAGGGGACGGCACCCTGTGCCATCCGGGCGGGGGCGGTGAGGAGACCGGTCTCAGGTGCCTGCCAAAGCTGACCCCCCAGCCCCAGCCCAGGGCTCCCTAGGACCCTCCGCTGCCTCTCCCAGGGCTGCCTCCTTCAGTCTCCAAGGACACCAAACTCGTCACCTAGTCACCTCCCCGGGCGGCTTTTGGCAAATCCCAGGCTTGGGGGCCCCTCCCTTCCCCACCCACATCCATCCTTTGCTAGATGACCTTGGGTATTATGATGACTTTTTAGATACAACACCAAGGGCGCAAAATCCATGAGGGATATAACTGATGAGCCGGACTTCATTAAAATGAAAAGCTTCCGCTCCGTGAAAGACAATGACGAGAGAACGAGAAGCCACAGACTGGGAGGAAGTATTTGCAGGGGCACATCTGATAAAGCACTGATATCCAAAAACTATAAAGAACTCTTTTTTAAAAAATAGATCTTTATTGGAGTATAATTGCTTCACAATACTATGTTAATTTCTGTAGTACAGCAAAGTGAATCAGCCATATGCATACACATATGCCCATATCCCCTCCCTCTTGCGTCTCCCTCCCACCCTCCCCATCCTACCCCTTTAGGTCATGGCAAAGTGAGCTGATCTCCCTGTGCTATGCGGTTGCTTCCCACTAGCTATCTATTTTACATTCGGTAGTGTATATACGTCCATGCCACTCTCTCACTTCGTCTCAGCTTCCCCCTCCCACCCCGTGTCCTCAAGTCCATTCTCTATGTCTCTACCTCTTTATTCCTGCCCTGCAACTAAGTTCATCAGTACCATTTTATTTATTTTTTTTAGATTTCATATATATGCGTTAGCATACGGTATTTGTTTTTCTCTTTCTGACTTACTTCACTCTGTATGACAGACTCTAGGTCCATCC
>NC_041226.1:83664829-83665976 GCF_002837175.3 Physeter macrocephalus
TGAGGTGATACCTCACTGTAGTTTTGATTTGCATTTCTCTAATAATTAGTGATGTTGAGCATCTTTTCATGTGCCTCTTGGCCATCTGTATGTCTTCCTTGGTGAAATGTCTATTTAGGTCTTCTGCCCATTTTTAAATTGGATTGCTTGTTCTTTTGATATTGAGCTCCATGAGCTGTTTGTATATTTTGGAGATTAATCCTTTGTCTGTTGTTTCATTTGCTAATATTTTCTCCCATTCTGAGGGTTGTCTTTCTGTCTGGTTTATGGTTTCCTTTGTTGTGCAAAAGCTTTTAAGTTTAATTGAGTCCCATTTGTTTATTTTTGTTTTTATTTCCTTTACTCTAGGAGGTGGGTCAAAAAAGATCTTGCTGTGGTTTATGTCAAAAAGTGTTTTTCCTATGTTTTCCTCTAAGAGTTTTATAGGGTCTGGTCTTACATTTAGGTCTTTAATCCATTTTGAGTTTATTTTCACGTGTGGTGTTATGTAGTGTCCTAAATTCATTCTTTTATGTGTAGCTATCCAGTTTTCCCAGCACCACTTTATTGAAGAGGCTGTCTTTTCTCCATTGTATGTTCTTGCCTCCTTTGTCATAAATTAGGTGACCATATGTACGTGGGTTTATCTCTGGGCTTTCTATCCTGTACCACTGATCTGTATTTCTGGTTTTGTGCCAGTACCATACTGTCTTAATTACTGTAGCTTTGTGGTTTAGTTTGCAGTCAGGGAGCCTGATTCCTCAAACTCCATTTTTCTTTCTCAAGATTGCTTTGGCTATTCGGGGTCTTTTGTGTTTCCATAGAAACTGTAAAATTTTTTGTTCTAATTCTGTGAAGAATGCCATTGGTAGTTTGATAGGGATTGCATTGAATCTGTAGATTGCTTTAGGTCGTATAGTCATTTTCACAATATTGATTCTTCCAATCCAAGAACATGGTATATTTCTCCATCTGTTTATGTCATCTTTGATTTCTTTCATCAGTGTTTTATAGTTTTCTGAGTACAAGTCTTTCGCCTCCTTAGGCAGGTTTATTCCTGGGTATTTTATTCTTTTTGTTGCAATGGTAAATGGGAGTGTTTCCTTAATTTCTTTTTCTGATTTTTCATCATTAGTGTATAGGAATGCAAGAGATTTCTGTGCATTAG
>NC_041226.1:83666719-83673980 GCF_002837175.3 Physeter macrocephalus
TGAGGTGATACCTCACTGTAGTTTTGATTTGCATTTCTCTAATAATTAGTGATGTTGAGCATCTTTTCATGTGCCTCTTGGCCATCTGTATGTCTTCCTTGGTGAAATGTCTATTTAGGTCTTCTGCCCATTTTTAAATTGGATTGCTTGTTCTTTTGATATTGAGCTCCATGAGCTGTTTGTATATTTTGGAGATTAATCCTTTGTCTGTTGTTTCATTTGCTAATATTTTCTCCCATTCTGAGGGTTGTCTTTCTGTCTGGTTTATGGTTTCCTTTGTTGTGCAAAAGCTTTTAAGTTTAATTGAGTCCCATTTGTTTATTTTTGTTTTTATTTCCTTTACTCTAGGAGGTGGGTCAAAAAAGATCTTGCTGTGGTTTATGTCAAAAAGTGTTTTTCCTATGTTTTCCTCTAAGAGTTTTATAGGGTCTGGTCTTACATTTAGGTCTTTAATCCATTTTGAGTTTATTTTCACGTGTGGTGTTATGTAGTGTCCTAAATTCATTCTTTTATGTGTAGCTATCCAGTTTTCCCAGCACCACTTTATTGAAGAGGCTGTCTTTTCTCCATTGTATGTTCTTGCCTCCTTTGTCATAAATTAGGTGACCATATGTACGTGGGTTTATCTCTGGGCTTTCTATCCTGTACCACTGATCTGTATTTCTGGTTTTGTGCCAGTACCATACTGTCTTAATTACTGTAGCTTTGTGGTTTAGTTTGCAGTCAGGGAGCCTGATTCCTCAAACTCCATTTTTCTTTCTCAAGATTGCTTTGGCTATTCGGGGTCTTTTGTGTTTCCATAGAAACTGTAAAATTTTTTGTTCTAATTCTGTGAAGAATGCCATTGGTAGTTTGATAGGGATTGCATTGAATCTGTAGATTGCTTTAGGTCGTATAGTCATTTTCACAATATTGATTCTTCCAATCCAAGAACATGGTATATTTCTCCATCTGTTTATGTCATCTTTGATTTCTTTCATCAGTGTTTTATAGTTTTCTGAGTACAAGTCTTTCGCCTCCTTAGGCAGGTTTATTCCTGGGTATTTTATTCTTTTTGTTGCAATGGTAAATGGGAGTGTTTCCTTAATTTCTTTTTCTGATGTTTTGTTGTTGGTGTATAGGAATGTCAGAGATTTCTGTGCATTAATTTTGTATCCTGCACCCTTACCAAATTCATTGATTAGTTCTAGTAGTTTTCTAGAACTACTAAAAAGTAGGCATCTTTAGGATTTTCTGTGTATAGTATCATGTCATCTGCAGACAGTGACTGTTTTACTTCTTCTTTTCCAGTTTGTATTCCTTTTCTTTTTCTTCTCTGATTGCCATGGCTAGGACTTCCAAAACTATGTTGAATAAGTGTGGCAAGAGTGGACATCCTTGTCTTGTTCCTGATCATAGTGGAAATGCTTTCAGTTTTTCACCATTAAGTATGATACTTGCTGTGGGTTTGTCATATATGGGCTTTATTGTGTTGAGGTAGGTTCCCTCTGTGACCATTTTCTGGAAAGTTTTTATCATAAATGGGTGTTGAATTTTGTCAAAAGCTTTTTCTGCATCCATTAAGATGATCATATGGTTTTTATTCCTTAATTTGTTAATGTGGTATGGTGATGACTTTTTAGATACAACACCAAGGCACAATCCAGGAAAGAAACATTGATAAGCTGGACTTCATTAAAATTAAAAACTTCTGCTCCGTGAAAGACAATGACGAGAGAATGAGAAGAGAAGCCACAGACTGGGAGGAAATATTTGCAGGGACACATCTGATAAAAGACTGATATCCAAAAACGATAAAGAACTCTTAAAACTCAACAATAAGGAAACAAACAACTCTATTAAAAAATGGGCCAAAGACCTTTACAGACACCTCACCACAGAAGATACCCAGATGACAAATAAGCATATGAAAAGATGCTCCACATCATATGTCATCAGGAAAATGCAAATTCAAACAACAGTGAGATACCACTACACACCTATTAGAATGGACAAAATCTGGAACACTGACATAACAAATGCTGGTGAGGATGTGGAGCAACAGATACTCTCACCATTGCTGGTGGGAATGCAACACGGTACAGCCACTTTGGAACATGGTTTGGTGGTTTCTTGCAAAAGTAAACAAACTCATACCATATGATCTAGCAATTGTACTCCTTGGTATTTACTGAAAGGAGCTGAAAACTTATGTCCATGGAAAAACCCACACACGGATGTTTATAGAAACTTTATTCATAATTGCCAACACTTGGAAGTAGCCGAGCTGTCCTTTAGTAGGTGAGTGGATTGATAAATTGTGGTGCATCCAGATGATGGGATGTTATTCAGCGTTAAACTGGTACATACAGACAAAGGGTATTATTCAGCACTGAAAAGAAATAAGCCATCAAGCCATGAAGCCATGAAAGAATCTTAAATGCATATGACTAAGTGAGAGAAGCCTATCTGAAAAAGGTACATGCTGTGTGATTCCATCGATATGACATTCTGGAAAAGGCAGAATCAGGGAGACAGTAAAGCAATCAGTGACTGCCAAAGATTGGCAGGGGCAGGGGCTGGGATGAACATGCAGAACAAGAAGGATTTTTAGGGCATTGAAAATAGTCTGCATGATACCATAGTGATGGATACATACCATACCTTTGTCCAAACCCACAGAGTGTATAATACCAAGAGTGAACCCCAAGGCAACTATGGAGTTTGGGTGATTATGACGTGTTAATATGAGTTTATCAATCATAAGATATTTACCACACTTGGGGGAGATATTGAGGATGGGGGAGGCTAGGCATGTGTGGGATAGGGAGTCTACGAGAAGTCTCTGTACCTTCCCTTCGATTTTGCTGTTAACCTAAAACTGCATGAAAAAATAAACTCTTCATTTTTAAAAAGTGTAAAATTCAGTGGATTTTAATATCTTCATGTGGTTGTGTGATCAACACTATTTAACTCCAGGATACTTTCCATTTTTACCCGGAAAACATTCCTTAGGCCTATTACTCATCATTCCCCGTACCTCCCTCCCCCAGCCCGTGGCATTCATTCACCTACTTTCTGTCTCTGTGGACTGGCCTATTCTGGACATTTCCTTTCAATGGAATCACACCATATGTGGTATTTTGTGTCTGACTTCTTTCACCTCGCATAATGTGTCAAGTCTCATCCATGTTGTAACATGTGTCAATACTTCATTCCTTTTTGTGACTGAATAGTGTTTCATTGTACGGATAGACCACTTTTATTTATCCATTCATCAACTGATGGAAGTTTTGGCTGTCAGGAATAATGCTGTTATAAACATTCACATATAAGCTTCTGTGTGAACATAGGTTTTCACATCTCTTGGGTATATACCTAGAAGTGTAAACTGCTAACCTGTATGTCTGAGCAGGTGCACTGTTTTACATTCCCACCAGCGGTGAATGAGTGAGGGTCCCAATTTCTCCAAATCCTCATCAAAACTTGATATTATTTGACTTAAAAAAAAAATTAAAGCCATGCTCGTGTGTGTGAAGTGATACCTCACTGTGGTTTTGACTTGCATTTCCCAAATGACCAATGATATATCAGCATCTTTTCACGTCCTTATTGGCCATGTGTATATCTTCTCTGGAGAAATGCCTATCCAAATTCATCGCTCATGTTTTATTGGACTATTTGTATCTTTAGTGTTGAGTTGTAAGAGTATATTACATATTCTTCATAATAGACCCTTATCAGATATGCAGAGATTTGCAAACGTGTTCTCTCATTCTGTGTTGCCTTTTCTCTTCTTCAGTGTAACCTCTGATGCACCAAAGTTTTCATTTTGGTGAAGTTCGATTGATCTATTTTCCTTTTGTTTGCTTGTAGGTTGGGTATCATACATAAAAAAACCATTGCCTAAGACAAGGCCATGAAGATTTAATCCTCTGTTTTCTTCTAAGAGTTTATAGTTTTAGGTCTTACATTTACATTTACGTCTTTGATCCATTTTGACTTATGTTTTACCTATGGTGTGAGATAAGGATTAGACCTCATTCTCTGCCGTGTGGATATCCAGTTGTCCCAGCACTATTTGTTGCAAAGACTGTTTTTCCCCATTGTCTTGGTGCCTCAGCTAAAATTAGCATTTGTGTTTGTGCCTGTGGTTTGACTTACAGTTCCTTAGAAATAGTCTTCACCCAAAAGCAGTTTTTCTCTGGCCTGTGCAGCTTCACCTGCTACATATATAGACTGGTTTTTAGTGAGATCCTCTGCAGGCTTCTGGAGCTCTTCCTTGCACAGCTTTCTCTTCTCTGGGACTTTGCCAACCCACTCTAGTCATGTCAGATGCCCCGAAGCCTGGTCTTTGTCCCCTCTGCTCAGCGTGACTGCCTTGCTCTGTCTGGATTCCCTCCTCTGTGCCCTGCTGTTGAAATTCCCTCCGGACTTACAGCTGCAGGGTTAATGGCTCACCTCATTTGTTTCCCCTCCCAGGGATAACTGCCTTGCATTGTCTGTTGGCCAATGTCTAAAAACAATCGTTTCACAGATTTTGACTGGTTTTCTATTTGTTTGCAGTGGGTATGTAGGTCCACACCCTGTTAGTCCCTGATGGCTGGGTAGACCTCATTGCATTATCATTCTGGCCTGGATTATAGCAGCATCTTTCTGACTGATTTCTCTGCCTTTATATACTCCCCTTCCCAAATTTTATCCTCAAGGTAGCAACTGGAGTGAACTTTTAAATCCACAAGTCACTCCCTGATGTTGTAACATCTGTCCGTGGGGTCTCCATTTCTCAGAGTAAATGATAAGGTCCTCGCGACAGCCGGCACACCAGATACCATCGGTCCCACCCCCTCTCTGACTCACCTGTGGCCACTCTTCCAGGTGGCGTTTGCTCCAGACCCTCTGCCCTCCTTTGTGTCCCTGAAACATGCCGACCCTCTCCCACCTAAACACTTGCACTGAATGCTTTTTCCACCTGGAAGTCTCCTCCACCCAATGGTTTCATGCCTCATTGCCTCCAGTATCTTTATTCTGTGTTCAAAGGTCACCCCGGTGAGGCTGTCTCAGACCTGCCACTTAAGATATAAACTACCCCCTTGTCCCCACACTTCTGACTCCACTTGCTCCACTTTGACCTGTTCCCCTTAGCACTTATCACCTTTTAAAATAATGTATAATTATATGAATCAGTCTTCAATCAGGATACAGAAACCATATAATAGACTGAGCAGGGTTAGTCTGTAGAATGAACAATTAACTATAAAGAACCGTAGAGAATAGCCCAGGATCACAGTAGAGTAGCTAAGGAAGAATCAGATCTAGGGGAGACCCCTCCCCAAGGCTGAGTTCAGATCTTGTTGGAGGTGAGGTTGTAGCCCAAGGGATGGTGGGGAACTTTGCTGGGTTGCCCTAGGTCAGAGCTGGTCCATGGTCAGGGCAGAGGCCAGCAGGTAGGGAAATGCAGGATGAGACCGGCAAGCAGGAAACCTCTCTCCCCTCCCAGGGGCAGGTGGGCTGAGGCTGGAAAGCCTACAAGACTCACTGGGAATCCACTAGTGGGGGTGCCACTGAATCTCCATAGGAAGCCATCCGTGGAGATCTCTGCATTCAATGTGGTGAGTGACTGTGGACACATCCCCTACTGGTGCCACTGTTAGTCGTACAGCAGGAGACAGAAGAAGGAAACACCCTGGAGCCAGGAAGAAAGCCCCTTCATCCTAAGCCTCCTACCAACAAACCTTAACTCATGGCCGGTGCAAAGGAGGAATGCCCACTGGGTCCTGCTCCGTCACTGCAGAACAGGCCATGGAGGACAGTATGTTGATGTTGGATTACAGAGGCAGTCCACTCATAGCTGACACCAGAATTCACTTATTTATATTTTTATTTTAGCTTTTTCACGCCTTTACTTCCAACATGTCTCTACTGTTGTATTTGAGGTCAGTTTCTTGAAGACAACAGGTACTTGTATCATGGCTTTTAATCCACTCTGCCAATCCCTGTCTTTTACTTTGTATGTTTAGTCCATGTACATTTGACGTAATTATTAATATGTTAGAGCTTGTGTTAGTTTCCTAGAGCTGGTGTAATAAAGTACCACAAACTGCATGACTTAAGACACAGAAATTCATTCTCTCAAGTTCTAGAAGCCATAACTCTGAGGGCAAGTGAGACGGGGAGGTAGAAAATGCAATAAAGGAAGTTTTAATGAGTAGGTCACCACTGTGGGCAACTGGGACTCAGTCCTCCTGAGGACCCCTGAGAAATCGGGGGTGGGGCATGTCAGATTGTCAAGAGCCCAGGATATATAGCCCCTCAGTGCCCATCCGTTTGGACTGGGTGTGTTAATTCACCTGCACATCTACTTTCCCCCATGCTGTCAGGGGAGACACAAGAAGGGATGCAGGCAGTGGAGGTGGGAAGCTGGGGTCCTGTCCGTGTGCAGCAACCGTGCACTCCAGCTGCAGGGAGGGTGGGGGGGACGCCATCAGCACCGTCACCACAGTCCACCCCTTGCTCTGCTCTGATGCACTCATGCTTCAAATTAAATCCGTTCTGGCCAGTTCTGGAACTGCGGCTTCAGGGTGGTGCTGGCCACAATCTCTAAGATAGTGGAGAGAGATGATAAGTGGAACAAGCTGCAGTGCCCACTGACCAGGTGTTTTGGGACCTTAAAGATATTCACCTGGCCTCCTCTCCTACCCCTTCTACACACCCCTCAGGCCAGCCAGCATGCCCTCTGGTCTTGGTGTTTGCTTGATGGTGCCGTCAAAACCTTCTTATACCCAAATGCCAAGGAAAGTGCGACACTGTCCACTGCAGTGAGGCCCCTGGGAGGTGGCAGCACTGAGCAGCTGTGACTTCCCTGAGATTCCCAGGCGGGGCAGTGAGAGACTCCCCAGAAGTGGTGAGAGTAGGGCTGTGGACGAGGCAGCCCTACAGGATCCACCATCAAAAAGGGATGCAAAGGATTAATCTCCAAAATTTATAAGCAACTCATGCAGCTCAATAACAAAAAAACAAACAACCCAATCCAAAAATGGGCAGAAGACCTAAATAGACAATTTCTCCAAAGAAGACATACAGATGGCCAACAAACACATGAAAGGATGCTTAACGTCACTAATCATGAGAGAAATGCAAATGAAAACTACAGTGAGGTATCGTCTCACACCGGTCAGAATGGCCATCATCAAAAAATCTACAAACAATAAATGCTGGAGAAGGTGTGGAGAAAAGGGAACCCTCTTGCACTGCTGGTGGGAATGTAAATTGATACAGCCAC
>NC_041226.1:83674324-83675552 GCF_002837175.3 Physeter macrocephalus
TTGTGACCACCTAGAGGGGTGGGATAGGGAGGGTGGGAGGGAGGGAGATGCAAGAGGGAAGAGATATGGGAACATATGTATATGTATAACTGATTCACTTTGTTGTAAAGCAGAAACTAACACACCATTGTAAAACAGTTATACTCCAATAAAGATGTTAAAAATAAATAAATAAATAAATAAAGAACTAAAAAACAAATGTCAAATTAGGGGGGCAATTAAATAAACTAATTTATCCATACATTGAAATACCACGTGTTAGTTTTTTAAAAGAAGAATGGAATAAATCTACATATACAAACATGATCATCTACACTTTTTGTTGAGTGAAAATGTCAAGTTTCAGAATGTGACTTGAATGATGGTAACATTTAGGGGAAAATAACATCACATTACTGGTTCATTTTATGATGTATATTTTAAAATTTGGGTGTGATTTGGTATTTTGTTTAATTTTTGCATGTCTATTCTTAAATCAATTTGGTCTTGTATCAGTTAGCTTTTGCTGTGTAACAAACAATTCCAAAACAACTCCCAGTTGTTAAAGCAGTGGGTTGGCTGACTGGTTGGTTCTTCTGCTGCTCTCGGCTTGGCTCATGCATGAAGCTGTTTCAACCAGCAAGTCAGCTTGAGATTTGGGCTCAGATGGGAGGGCAGTGCCTCTCTATCCATGTGGCCCCTCATTCTGCAGGAAGCTAGCTCCGGGTTCTTCACATGATGGTCTCAGAGTTTCCAGTAACAAGAATGACAGAGGCCCAGTGCACGTACATTTTAAAGCCTCTGCTTTAAAGAAAGTTTGTTAATATTTCATTAGTCAAAGTAAATCACATGGTGTTTTAACAATACCTAGGATTTGTTTTATCAGATGTAGCAATCCACACAGACATAAGAATGTCATGAAGGAAGATGATCTTATTACAGAGTCCCCTCAACAGGGGAGGCTCCAATGCCATACAGGGCCCAAAGGGGGAGCACTGAGGCGAGATGAGCAGAGAGAGGAGAAATCCAAGTGGGAGCCTTTATTGTGGTTTGGGGGGGAGGGGGAGGAGCAACAATTTTGAAAAGCACCCCAGCATTCCATTCTTCCTAACAAGGTCTGCCCTCGCGACAAACTATTTACAGTTAACTTGCGGAGCACAGGCTCCGGACGCACAGGCTCAGCGGCCATGGCTCACCGGCCCAGCCGCTCCGCGGCATGTGGGATCCTCCCGGACCGGGGCACGAACCC
>NC_041226.1:83675753-83708172 GCF_002837175.3 Physeter macrocephalus
CCCTGCATCGGCAGGCGGACTCTCAACCACTGCGCCACCAGGGAAGCCCCGGGACAAACTATTTAACAAGAGCCTCGCTGACTGGGGCTTAGTGGGAGCCTCCCTGGCTGGGGGAGGGAGACACCCACCTCCAGCAACTCCTGCCTTCCCACTGGAGGAAGGGAAACACCCAACAACAACCCCTCTGGCTTTCTTGTGGGAGAAGGGAAACAACCAACGCTAGCCATCCTGTCCCACCTGAGGAACACAGGAAAGTTCATCGTCTGGAGGCAAATCATCCCTGAAAGAGGGGGACCTGATCACAGACTGTAGAAGTCTGCTCCTCTCCTGACCCCTCACCACACGGCAGGCACTAAAGGCCTGTGCATCACGTCCAGCCAGCAAGAAACATTACAGGACATACGAAAATGAAAAACACAGTTTGAAGAGGCAGAGCAGGCGTCAGACCCAGATATGGCAAGGATGTTGGAACTACCAGGCCAAGAACAACTATGCTTAATGTACTAAGGGCTGTAAAGCCCCAACCCCGACCAAACCCAAGGATATGGTGACAACCCCTTACAACCGACCGCAGGGTAAACTGGGGAGGACATCCTTGGAAGGAAAGGATGGTGGATGCTGGTCACAAGAAGAAGGAATGCATATCGGTCCAGCCAGCGGCATGGGCACAAGCGCACACCTTTAATTTAATGCCTTGACCTTCCTAGACAAACGAGGAACGTTCAAATTTAAAATGTTTATCTTGTAATAAGGTGACTGTTTTAGAGGTGGAAGAGCAGTGGCATAGAGGGAATATTTTATGTTTTGATTCTCACAGTGGCTACAGGTGTGACGAATGCCTCGAAGAGGGGACAGATCTTGAGTGACTCTTGTGAGAGAGTCACTGTAATTTACCAGACCAGGACACTGAGATTTGCTTAGGAAACACCGAGAACTGGGACAGAAATGGATTTTTTAAAGTAAGATATAGAATTTATGGATATTATTGAGACTTAAGAGTAAAGTTTACTAATTGGCACTATATTTGCTGAATGCATATCTGTGCTAAAGCTGAATAGAAATGTTCAATGTCCAAGATAAAGTCTGGTAGGCGACTCTCCATGGCACACGTAGCTGTAAAAGAGTTTCTCTCAAATAATTCATCTTAGAGCTGGTCCCCTCTGGTTTTTACATTCTACTAGTGCATCACTTTCCTCAGGGAGATATCTGCTGAGGCATTTTATATGGTTGTGTTGGATCAATAGATAAATGGGAAAGAACTGGCATCTTAACAATACACGAGAGGAAAAGACATAAATTAGAAACAAGAAGTTGGAACAGGGACTTCCCTGGTGGTGCGGTGGTTAAGAATCTGCCTGCCAGTGCAGGGGACACGGGTTCGAGCCCTGGTCCGGGAAGATCCCACATGCCGCGGAGCAAGTAAGCCCGTGTGTCACAACTATTGAGCCTGCGCTCTAGAGCCCAGGAGCCACAACTACTGAAGCCCACGTGCCTAGAGCCCGTGCTCTGCAACAAGAGAAGCCACCGCAGTGAGAGGCCCACATGCTGCAACGAAGAGTAGCCCCCGCTCGCTGCAACTAGAGGAAGCCCATGCATAGCAACAAAGATCCAACGCAGCCAAAAATAAAAATAAATTTAAAAAAAAGTTGGAACAAATATTTGTACCTCATGTCACAGGCAAAGTGGCTCAATCCCCTTATATAAAGAGCTCTTAGAAATTAAGGAAAAAAAAGCAGTCACACAGAAAAAAATGTGCAAAAGCAGACACTTCACACAAAAAAGTACGGTCTTAAAACAGGTGAAAACATGCCCTGTCTTTTTCATAACAGGACAAAATGATCAAATCCATAAGTTAGAAAGGGCTGTGTAGAAATAGGAACTTTTATTCGTTGCTGATGGGAATACAAGTTTCTTTCCAATGGAGGCAGTTTGGCCATATCTGTCAAAATTACAAATATATTTACCCTCTGACTCAGCAATTCCAGTTCAGGGAATTCATCCCGTAGAAACACCTCTACCCTTGACATGTGTACATGCTATTCACTGCACCTGCCTCATAAGAGCAAAAGATTGGAAACATCTCAGTTCCCTCCACTAGGGGACAGGATAAATGAATGATAAGCACCCACACGATAAAATACAATGTAATTGAGGAAGAAAATGGAAAGATCTCCCCTGGTCCTGATTGCTGGCAGGGCTGACCCTCACTGGACAGTCCCTCAGACTTCAGGCTGCCATTCTCAAGCACCTCGAGAAGTGCCTTGACCTGTGTGTCATTAATGCCCTGGTCTCTGTGGCTACTGGGGGTCAGAGCCCAGGATTTCCGGCCCAACTCATCCACTGACCAGAAGGGGGCCCTAACCAGTTTCCTGACAGAACACTGTCTAGTTCCCCTAAAGAACTCAACCCCTGCTCTCCGGGATTCCAGCAGGAAGACATACAGTGGGGAGTTCTTCCTTGTGTGTCTCAGAGGATCAAGACCCACTTCACAGAGGAACCTTAGGAACAAACATCCTACACGAGTTTTATGGAGGGCAAAGCTGGGGACAGTGAAGGGAAGGGCTACATTGGGAAAATGTGCAGCATGGGTGCTCAGACCACGGATCCCACATCCCTATCCACCCCAGTCCCCACCTGGCTTGGTCCTGAGCTGCTGGACAGGGGTGCCTGCAGGACCTGCTGCTCCCAGCTGAGCTGGGGCACGTGCCCGTGACCCGATTTCCTCATCTAACCCCTGCTCCAGTCAGCTCCGTGCGAGCAGGGACTGTGCTTGTTCACTGCTGTACACTCAGCCCTCCATCAGTGCCTGGTACAGAGTAGACTCTTAACATGTTAATGAGTCATCTGATCCTCCCAACAGCCCTATGAGAGGAGTGCTGTTATTTACAGATGAGAGACCTGGAACACACACGCTTGGATTCATTCATTCCTTCATTCATTCAGCAGCTGTGTGCTGCTCCCACTGTGTGTGGGGGCACCTGGAATACAATGGTGAACCCCAGACACCATCCCTCGGAGGTCACAGCCTAACAGGCGGGACAGCATCTCACCTGCAGCCGGTAAGTGGGGGCTATAAAGCTAGTCCGTCCCTAGCACAAGATCTTGCAGGAGCGTGGAGCTAGAGCTAGCTCTGGAACCAGCTGCAGAGCGAGAGCCCCTTCCAGCTCCACACTTGGACCAGTCCAGGGTTAGAGCACCCCTGGCTCCCACTCCGGAGCTGAGCTACCTCCATCTCAGTTCTCACACGACTGCCTGAGTTAGCATCAGACCCAGCACTACAGACAAATCTGGAGCCAACTCTAGTATTACCTACTGTGGGATTTTTCTTTCATTGGGAAGGTCCACGGAAAGGCAGTCAGGTCGGTGAACTGCTTCAGCACCATCTTGAGATCGAGAACTGGCTCCGGCGCCAGGTCTATTACATCTGAAGAGCTAGATCCAGCTGCAGAAGCAGATACAAAACTGAAGGCAGATCTCGAACTAGAGGCATTTCACCATTAGATTTGGTGCCCCCTTCAGCAGCGCTCACAGCAGGAACCAACCTCATTATCTGTTCCAGCAGCAGCTCTGGAGCTACAGTCAGCTTCTGCGCCAGCTCCAGAAGGAGAGCTGGCGCCACCACGGGATATCTCTCGCCTCCTGTGCAGCTAGAGCAGGACCTGACACCGGCTAGAGAGCTTAGCTGGCCCAGCTCCAGAGCTAGAGCCCCCTCCGGCTCCAACATTTGGCCCAGCTCCAGAGCTAAAGCCATTTCCATCACCAGCTCTTGCGCCAAATCTGGCAACACTGCCAGAGTTACAGTCAGCCCCAGAACCAGAGCCGATTCTCTATCAGCTCGATCACTGCTGCCTGAGACAGAGCCCGTCCAGCCCCAGCTCGGCCCAGGCACCAGCTCCAGTGGGGAAGCCAGCGTGCGCACAGGCCAGCTCCACCCCAGAGCTGCCCTTCACCTCCCCTGTGAGGGCAGCATTTTTTCTCTTTTCTATGTTTTATGACTTTTATATGTAATGTGTTTAAATTTAGATTCAATAAAATTTAACCTTTTATCACCTTAAGGTGTACAATTCAGAGGCGTGAACTACATCCTCTGTGCCATGCACCAGCACTGCTATCTAGTCCGAGAATGTTTCGGCCCCCCAACAGGGACTCTGTACCCATGAAGCAGTCACTCCCACCTTCTGACAACCAGGACTCCGCTCCTTGTCTCTGTGCATTTCCCTCTCCCTGGCACGTAGCTCCCAGCAGAGCACAGCTGACCTTCCCCTCTGCCCCGCCCCACCAGAGGTGAAGACCCACCTTCACCAAGGGGGTGCGGTCTCTCATAGAACCAGCTCAGTCCTCCCCCCATGAAGCAGAAAGGACTCGAGATTGCCAAGGGCACCTCTCTTTGGTCCCTAGCACTGGCCAGTCACAGGGTACCCTCCCAGGGTCTGGCTAGCTGGGTAGCTAAGCACCTATAGAATGGAGTGACAAAGGCTAGCTGGGCACTGTCTGCCTAACCTGCCAGCCCAGGTCACCCCAGGAACAGTTCCACCAGGAACTTCTCCTGCTGCCCATGACACAAGTCAACAGGCTGACCTGACCTCCCAGAGACCACCTGTAGTCTCAGGTGCCTCTGCTTCCTTGGATCCAAAGGACTAGCTGACTCTCCAAGGAGAGCTGCCCGTGGGCACGGAGCCTTGTCCTCCACCCAGGCGCTGCCCTCTGGGCACCTCCCCCACATCTTCCCAGGGGAAGGTCACTGCCATCTGTACCCACAGGCGCCCCAGAGCAGCGCTCACCCGGTGGGTGTGACCACTGCAAAGCCGGCCCTTCCATCCAGTCCCTAGGTCCACTGCACAGAGTTCAGGACCAGGGACAGCTCCCACTCCAAGTCCTGTGACCAGCTCAGTAGGGCCCTGACCTCACCAGCGGGGGCGCTGCCCTTGTGCTCAGCGCGCACGTGAACAGCTCTTCCAACTCTGCAGTGGGTCACATCAACATGAGCTGTGACCCACATTTGTAGAGACGTGGATGGACCTAGAGACTGTCAGACAGAGTGAAGGAAGTCAGAAAGAGAGAAACAAATGCCGTATATTAACGCATATACGTGGAATCTAGAAAAATGGTACAGATGAACCGGTTTGCAAGGCAGAAACAGAGACACAGATGGAAAGAACAAACGTATGGACACCAAGGGGGGAAAGCGGGGGTGGGGTGGGGCGGTGGTGGGATGAAATGGGAGATTGGGATTGACATGTATACACTAATATGTATAAAATAGAGAACTAATAAGAACCTGCTGCATAAAAACATAAATAAAATTTTAAAAAAAAACCCATAAGCTGTGACCCAGAGCCCCCAGCTGTCCAGGAACACAAGGTAACTGCCCTTCTCCCTAATAGCCTTTCCCAGTCTCTTCCTTCCCAGGACCAGTGCTCCCCACTCCACACCACAAAAGGGGGCTGAAGCCGCCAGAGCTGGATGCTGGCATGGGGCGCCCCGCACAGTGCCGGCCGTCTGCTGACCCTGCCATTCCCCAGGTGCTGGGAGTCGGCACCCTCATCTTCCCCAGAGACCTCAGGCATCAGCTCGGCCTCCAGCAGCACCTCGTCTTCTGCGTCCACCGGGCCCGTGGCAGCCCGGGTCACACGCGAGTAATACGTCCCAGGCTCTGCAGCACAGCCCCTCACTGTCACGCTCCGTCCAGCAGGCGGGCGACGCTGCAGCATCCCCGCCAGCCTGGACATGAGAGCCGCAACCCGTACAAGAGCTCCCTGCTGAGCTGGGTGGGCGGCGTGCCCTTGGTCCCCTCACTCACACTCTCTGGAAACAGACGTCACCTAAACGGCTACTTTGACAAGCAGCCGTCTCTGGACCCTCCAGGGAGCGTGCCCAGCTCTGGGAGGAGGCAGATGACCCCCACAGCCCTCACTGCGCAAGGAGGAAACTGAGGCAGCCTCCTCATGCTGGTGGGTTACTGGAGATCCATGCTTGAGGGGGCGTGAATAACATGGCCACTATGCTCCCTCCAAATCTAGCCTGCGGTGGCTGACAGGACGGCCCACATCATGTCCCCAGATGGCTCCTAACCAGTGGTGACCCCAACTCCTAGCCTGGCACTCAGAGCCCTGTGTGGTCTGGTCCAGACGCCCTCCCCGGCGTGCACCCCTAACCCCCATGACAGCCTTTATCCCCCAGGGACCTCACCAAGTCCTCCTCCCTCAGAGCCCCTGCCTGCAGTGTCCCTCCCTGTAGCCCCCCATCCATGAGGGACTCACCTCCAAGCTGGGCTCAAAGTCACCTCCTCCAGCTCCTGGGCAAACTCAGCCTTTGGGGTCAGATTGACCAGGGTTCACCCCACGGCGGGGCCACGTCACAGCCCGGCGACAGGCAAGCCTGTGTGGTGACTCTCAGTGTCTCAGTTTCCTCCGGTGAAAATGGGGTCAGTGACCCTGACCCTGGGAGTGGGTGCTGGGGACTAAAGCAGGGAGATGAAGGCACCCCAAGTGCTTGGACTCAGGAAGCAACCTGGCCGTGGAGCCCAACCCAGGACAAGGCCTCTGAAGTCCAGCGTGGGGCTCGACGATGAGAAGAGCAACGATTCTGAGCACACCCCCACCCCCCCCGCCTTGTTCACGGCTGGACTTGGTCACTTAGACCTGAGTGACGTTGACTGCTGGGGCCGCTTCTCCCCTACAAAGCGGGGTGAAATCACTGAATGCCCAGAGGGCTCCCTAATAACAGTAAGTGCCCCCAGCACTCGCTCATCTGGGTGGTGGGCCCCCTCCAGCCCCTCCTCCTCCAGCCAGGACCGCAGCCAGGGAGGGACAGGCTGGACTTCATGTCCCAGGGTCCTGCCAGGAACACAAAGGGACAGGCACAGAGGAAGAGGGGTGGCGTGTCCTGTCCTTTCTCTCCGGAGCAGGTGTCCACTGCTGTCTCCAGGCCCCCCTGACCCAGTGACGCACCCAGCGGGACCCTGGGAGGGAGTCTGGCGTTCAGGAAAGAGGGCTGGGGTATATTCGGCGACTTTCCTATCCCGAGATGGCAACCCACGGGGCCAGCACCCTACGGCCTGCCTGGGGGGTGGGGGGGTGATCCCAAGGCTCAGGAGACGTGGGGCTCACAGAGCAGCTGGCGGGGCTGGGGACACGCGGGACCGGCTGCGTGGAGAGCCGCTGGTGCTGGGCATGCGCCGTGGGGCGGGGTCACGTGTAAGTGCTGGCGGCGGCGCGGGTGTGCGCGCGCAGCTGCGGACCCGAGACCTGGCTGCCCTGCAGGAGGGCGGCCCACGCACCTCGGAGTCAGTCCCCTCCACACCCACCCAGGATGGAGAGTCCCGACCGCGTCCACGCTGAGCTGGACTAACGCAGTTCCGTGCCAGCCGCTCACGGGAAGCTGGGAGGCTAAGGCCCGGTGAGGTGGGGACTGGCCGGGACACAGGAGGTGGGCGGAGTCCAGAGGAGCCGGGAGGGTTACCGCCCCCCAAGCCGGGGAGTTTGCTTTGGGATTTAGAGCCCCTATGACCTTGCGGGGGACCCTGTCTACCCCCTCCCACGTAGGGTCCTTTCCTCTGGGCCTCCTCACACCTGACACAGGCGCGCACGTGCGCGCACACACACACACACACACACACACACACACACACGCTGCCCAGCTTGATGGGAAGTGCACACACTGGGGAGGTGACGGCGGGGGAGAGAAGAAAGAGGTTGTAGGCAGCTCTGTCACGACGCAACCCTCCAACTGGGCATGCGTGAGTGTCTGAACTGTGACCTTTGGACATCCCAGGGCCCAAAATTGCACCCTTAGACCCTGCAAATGCTGCCATTTTTTGGAACATCCGTCCCGTGAGGAAGCCTGTAGCTTAGTTGCGGCTTTGCAGAACCAATCACCTTCCCCCAGGCTCCCCACGCCTCCGGCCACCCAGCTGCTTCATCCCGTACTATTTCGAGTCCCTCTCCTTCGGGGAGGCGGATTTGAGACTTGCTCTCCTCTCTCCTGCTTGGTGCCTCCCGAATGAATACCTGAATAAACCCTTTCTCTAGTGCAAACCTCGGTGTCTTTGTGCCTCGTTTGGTTGTGGGGTGGGACGGGTGCAGTCACGGTCCCCGGGGCTGAGAGCTCATGGGGGGAGGGGAGGAAGCGCTGGGGATGTTGGTGTTGAGGGTACTTGGGAGTGACCCGTCCGGCTGGAAGGTCCTGCCCTGGCCTTGCCCCATCCCCGCCCATTCCTTGTTCTGGCCACGTCCAGCTGGAGGCTCCCCGCGCACAGCAGACGTCGCTCCGCCCCCACTCGCCTACTGGCCCGCCCCTGCCCCGCCCCCCCCGCCCCCCAGCTCCCGTCACTCACCTGAACCGAGCAGCTTGACGTGCCATCCAGGACCGAGGAGGGGGGCGCCCAGAATCTCCTGCCTGTTCGCTCTCCCTCCTGACACGGAGCCCCTTCTTCTCAGTCAGGAAAGCACATCTGGGGCAGCTCAGCGTCCCAGGGAGCACCTTGAATGTGCTCCACCCAGATGAAGTTCGCAGTTGAACAGCAGGACACTTTTGAGCTTGTGTGAGCAGAAGAGACCTTCCCAATGCACAACGGGGGCCTCACGGAAGGTGCCAGAAGGTCAGAGCATCAGGCAGGGGGCAATGGAGCAGGCCACAGCACCCAGAGGACACCTTAGGGTTCTCCAGCAGTTACCCCTCCGCTGGCCATGTGCCAGCCTCCAGCCCACACGTCCAGCACGTTCAGCTTCTGGGGGGGAGGGCTCTGCCTTGGTGATCTTGGAAGGGCATTACCACTCGAGCCTCAGTTTCCTCACCTGTGAAATGGGAATAGCAGCCGACCTTACCTGGTGACATGAAGACAATTTCAATGACTTTGCACTTGGAGAGGCCCTGTACATCCTACGAGCTCAACAGCACAGGAAGAGAAATGGACCAGGATCCTTGAGCCCTCCTTGGCTGAAAGAAGGCCCTGGGGCCGTTGGGAGGGTTGGTCTCAGCTGGAAATTATGAAGCTCAGATGATTGCACTGATGATGATAAGAACCCCCATTTCTGAGCTGCAACTATGTGCCTGGCACCATGCCAGATTTTTGGAACAACTTCTCACCTATGAGAAAGATGCTGCTGTCATCCCATTTTACAGATGAGGAAACTGAGGCCCCCAAATGGAAGCAACTTGCCCAGGACCCAAATCTGGCTGACTCCCGATGTGGCAATAATCCCTTCCCACCCAGAACCCAGGTCTGTCGTCCACTCGGATGGACAGCATGGAAATACGGAAGATAGAATTTGAAGAAGGCTACAGTTTATGCTGATTCGTTTAAAGCCATGGTAATTTAAAAAGAATAATTGCTGGACTTCCCTGGTGGCGCAGTGGTTAGGAATCCGCCTGCTAATGCAGGGGACACGGGTTCGAGCCCTGGTTCGGGAAGATCTCACGTGCCACGGAGCAACTAAGCCCGTGCGCCACAACTACTGAAGCCCGCGCGCCAAGAGCCCGTGCTCTGCAACAAGAGAAGCCACCGCAATGAGAAGCCCGCGCACCGCAGCAAACAGTAGCCCCCGCTCGCCGCAACTAGAGAAAGCCCGCGAGCAGCAACGAAGACCCAATGCAGCCAAAAATAAATAAATAAATAAATGTATAAAAAAATTTAAAAATATATAATAATTGCTAAGTTTTTTCACCAGGGATGGTAGATGGACGGTGAATGATGAATGCAAGTCTGTGAGAATCTTACACGACTGCACGTTTGCGGGAAGCGGCCGGGAATCACCCACCCAAGTCACATCACCCGAGGCAGGATTCTCCTCCAGCAAAACACCATTGATCACCACCACCCAAACCACGCTGTGCCCACTGGTGCCCGTGGAAGCCGAGATGCTGTCTGATGCGTGGAGAGATGGGGTGGGGAGTGCCGGCCAGGGAGGACAGGGCAGCTCAGTCTGGCCGCCTTGGGATGGAGGGAGCCTCATCGTTGGGTGCCCTCGCGTTTGGCCCGAGGAGCAGACGACGCGCGTCAGAGCTCCCCAGGGCGCAGGTGTGAACGCTCGGCTCCCCAGGGCGCAGGTGTGAACGCTCGGCTCCCCAGGGCGCAGGTGTGAACGCTCGGCAGAGTCCCTGCCTCGGGCGCAGGCCGTGAACCGCGGGTCCAGTCCAATCCCAGCGCGCCAGCGTGGGCTTGACGGCGGCAGCCCTGGGCTGCGGACCCCAACCTAGAAACGCCCACCCAGGCTGCAGGTGGGGAAGGGCTGTCTGGAGGGTCAGTGGAGTCAGAGCGAGTCAGGCGTGCGCCTCGGGGATGGGGTGGAGAGGCCCAGGGCTGACGGCAGCAGGGGCTCTCGGTGAGGTGACATCGGCAGGAAGAGCTCACGGTGACTGAGCTCTTGACAGGGCCGTGGTTCTCCCTGGGGGGTATCTCACGAAATGCTCCTGACAACTCCACGGGGGAGGAGGGGTTATTGTCCCCATTTCACGGATGAGGAAACTGAGGCTTACAGAGACTTGACCCTTCTGTGCCCTACAGAGTGGCAGAGCCTGGATTTGGACCCAGTGCCTGTTGGGCCCCGCGGGGCCCGCCTGCCAAGGAGGCTGAGTCCAGATGCCGCAGGAGGGGCCCTTGGCCTCTGAAGTTCCCTGAACCTTCGGTCCTGGTGCTCAGAGAGGAACCTGGTCCTGCAGGGAAAGAAAACAGTCCAGGTACTGGGAGAGCCCAAGTGCCCAGGATGGGCCCTTCCCCAGCCACCAAGCCCAGCCCCAGACAGGGGGGTGGCTCTGACCCCCAAACCCACAGGAAGCTCAAGGCCAGGAGGGTGCGGCCCCCAGGGAAGCCAGGACCCCTGAGCTCCAGGAGGCCACAGCGTGGGACGGGGGTCAGGAGTGATCCAAGTCAGGGAGACGGGGTTCTAACTCCAGCTCAGCCTCTTTCTAGCTGGTGATCCAGGCAAGGCTCTGAGCCTCAGTTTCCCCATCTGTGAAATGGGGAAATCACTGGGCCTGCCTGATGAGTTGTTGGGAGAATTACCTGAGAGATGACGTGTGGGTCTCTTGCCCGGTACCTGGAATGTGTTAAGAGCCCCCTGCCAGGCTCACAGTGGTCCTCGAAGGTGCAGGGTACAGGAAGTCCCTCCTCAGGTGCCCCTCCTGCAGCCCGGCCCCCAGGAAGAGGCAGCATTATTTGAAGAAGGTCCAGGAGGACAGCACAGTGCAGGTGAAGGAGGCTCAGCACTGGAAGGACAGCTGGAAGGTCTCTGTGCCACCATGCAGGGCTTGTGCTGTGACCCCCTCTGACCCCACCCTAAATAAAGGCTCATCTTGTGTGGACTCCTGCCTCTGTGGTTTCATTCACTCCCTCCTTCCCTCACTCAGCATATTACCTCGCCCCTACCACGTGCCAAGCTTCATCGGTGAGGACCACCCTCCATAGTGTGGGTGGACCACATCCAATCAGTGGAAGGCCTTTAAGAAAGCAGCCTGAGGTCCCCCTACGAATAGGGAGTTCCGCTTCCAGAATGCCTTCAGACTCAAGCTGCCTTCAGACTCTTCTCGGTCTCCAGCCTGCCGGCCCACCAGCAGCTTTTGGACCTGCCAGCCTCCAAAATCACATGACCTAATTCTTTAAAATGCATCTCTGTCTATAAATATGCACACCCTACTGGTTCTGCTTGTCTAGAGAACCCAGATTAATACACACTTTCTACTTACAGTGGCTCTAAAGGAAGAGAATCTAAAGGACAAGTTTACCGACTGGCTCTGGGGTTTCAGTTAATGGTTCCTGAATCTGATTAGATGGAAATGCGCTGATGATTCTATTTCCAGTAGTGAAGAAACTCTGATAGTCCATGGGGTGATGGGCAAAAGCAAGATGTGCAAAACAGCACCACTGGAGCCTCGATCAAATCCGTATGAGGCAAAGTTCTGCGTGATCGTGCATTTGATCCTGTGGGGCGTTTCTGTCAAACTTAACAAGCCTAATGAGGTTGGCTGGTGGCCCCTAACCATGCTGGACAAAGTGGAGAAGAAGAGGTGAGATAGGGGATCTGCGTTCCCACTTCACACGCTGCCTAAGTGACCTACGAGTGTCTATGTTTGCGTGGCCCTGCTGACACCTTGACTTCAGGCTTTAGCCTTCAGAACTGTGAGAGAAACACTTTTCTGTTGTTTGTAGCACTTTGTCATGGCAGGCCAAGGAAACTAATGCAATCCAAATATTTGGAATGCTGTAACTGGCAAACAGGGATAGTTCTGGTCCTTTTAACTGTGATATAATTTACATACAATAAACACATCAAATATGTTTGGCAATTGCAATACACCCTTTAATCACCTATAACAGGATGAAAAACATTTCTATCAGCCCCCAAATTTCCCTTCTGCCCATTTTCCGGACAACTACTGCCACCTCCCTCAGTGGCCGCCACTGTCTGATACAAATCACCACAGAGTGGTGTGCCATGTCCACGCGCAGGCGAAACCACTCTAGTCTTTCATTGCGCATGAAAAATGTTGGAATGACACATCGCATCAGTGCGCCAGAAAAGACGGCCAACAAATTTCCCAGAGTAGAAATTGTGCTGCTCCTTTCATTCTTACTACACAACTATATATCTAGAAACAAATGACTAAAGAAGAACAACGAGAGGGCTTCCCTGGTGGCGCAGCGGTTGAGAGTCCGCCTGCCGATGCGGGGGACGCGGGTTCGTGTCCCGGTCCGGGAAGATCCCACGTGCCGCGGAGCGGCTGGGCCCGTGAGCCGTGGCCGCTGAGCCTGCGCGTCCGGAGCCTGTGCTCCGCAACGGGAGAGGCCGCGACAGTGAGAGGCCCGCGTACCCCACACACACACAAAAAATAAAATAAATTAAAAAATAAAAAGTAAAAAACAGCAGGCCAGATGCTTCTTTTAAAAAATAAAATAAAACAGATAATCTCTGACCTTGTATAAAAAGATCAGAAAAAAGCAGAGAGAAAGCCCAAATTGACAGCAAGAAATAAGAAGATATGATTTTCTATATAGAGATGTAACATTATTTTAAAACTGCAGTGCTGTTCTTTATGCCAGTAAATTTGAAAATCAATATGAAATGGAAGGTTTTCCCAGAAAATATAAATGATCAAAATTGACTCAAGAAGTGGAAAACTTGAATAAATGACAATAGAAGGAACTCTATGTACCATAGAAGGAAATAGAAAACCTCATCAAATATTTACTGCCATACATTATACTAGATTCACGGGGTTTATAAGCAAATACAAAGTCCAAGATTATTCAAATATTCCAGAGCATAAAAAATAATGAAGAGTTCTAAATTCAATCTACTAGACTATCTAGACCACAATGCCAAATTCTGCTGAGAAGATTCAAAAACGAAACCATAGGTCAATCTTACTGGTGAATATGACATAAATAATAAATCAGTAGGCTAAAATAATACACCACGACCAGGTAGGATTTACTTCAGGTTTGTGAGGGTAATTAAACTCAGAAACAATTACTGTAACTCACTTATATTAATAATATGAGAGAAATTATGTGATTATCACAGAAGATTACAAAACAACTTGCCAAAACTCAAAATCCATTACTGAGCTGAGGAAAGAAACCCTACAGTTCTCATTAAGCAAGACTAGAAGAAATACTAAATTTAACAAAAAGTTATCGTGAAGCAACAACAAACACTGGTTCCTATGGTGACTCACCAGTAACATCCCAGTTAAAGTAAGAAATATGAGAAGGATGCCTCCCACCTGCCTCCCAGCAGGGAAGTCCCAGAATTTCCCCATGGCAAAGTCTTGCGGGTGACAGTCTGGTCACGAAAGCAGTCTGCGGAGCTTATCTCGAATCACAGTTTTATTTAAGACCAAGGAAATGTACATTTTCCACATCAGAGAATGGGAGACCCTCAGGACACTGTGCTTCAAGGTATGAGAATAATGGAAAGAAAGAGGGAAAAAGAAACCACACTGAAAAGGAAGGAAAGGGTGAAGCTCCGATTTTTTTTTTAATATCAAGAGATGATTTGCTCATCAAGCTATTTTTATTTTTTAATTTAATTTAATTTTTTTTTTTTTTTTTTTTTGCGGTACGCAGGCCTCTCACTGTTGTGGCCTCTCCCGTTGCGGAGCACAGGCTCCGGACGACTGGGGCACGAACCCGCGTCCCCTGCATCGGCAGTCAGACTGTCAACCACTGCGCCACCAGGGAAACCCATCATCAAGCTATTTTTGAAAAAAGAATCTTGGGTGCTCTATTCCATGAATTCTTCCATGCTTGAGAAGGGACAGACAGGCACACAGGGAGGACATCATATGAGGATGAAGGCAAAGGTGGAGGTAAACATCTACAATCCGAGGAACCCCAAAGATCGCCAGCAAAGCACCAGAAGCAAGGGGAGAGGGATGGAACAGAACCTCCTTGACGGCCTCAGAGGGAACCAGCCCACCTTGATCTCAGACTTCCGGCCTCCAAGGTTACGAGACAACGCACTGCTGTTGTTTAAGCAACAACAAAACAGAGAGGGGCACTTGAAGGATGGGGAGTCTTCCTTCTAACAGTCACTGTTCAGCATTGCTCTGGAGATCCCGTAAGAACTGGGAAAAGTAGAAAAGAAGGAGAAGAAAAAGAAAGACTTGTGGGGAGTAAAATAAAGAATAATAGCAAGTATAACGGCAACTTAGAGATAAGTAGACGTCGCGTGAATAAAATCAGGCTTATACACAGACGCACACCCCAATCAACAGGTCAAGGATGATGAATAAATAGATAAATCTGTTTATTACCAACTGGCTAGCATAAGATGTCACCAAAAGTAAACATATGGCTCTTTGCATAATTTTGATTTCAGAGGCACAGTGTTGTGTGTACACACCTGAAAGGAAACCAACTAGCATGAGGGTTAGGGATAGGGTTAGGGTTAGTGTTAGGGTTAGGGTTTAGGGTTAGGGTTAGGGTTAGGTATAGGCTTAATGACGCCAAACAAGCACAGGTCATATCCTTGATGAGGGTTAGGGTTAGGGATAGGGTTAGGGTTAGGGATAGGGTTAGGGATAGGGTTAGGGTTAGGGATAGGATTAGGGATAGGGTTAGGGTTAGTGTTAGGGTTAGGGTTTAGGGTTAGGGTTAGGGTTAGGTATAGGCTTAATGACGCCAAACAAGCACAGGTCATATCCTTGGACTGAAAAATAATAAATCCAGAAATGAACAAGTAAAGGATTGTACAACAAAGAAACGAAACTAACCATACCCCCAAAATGGGGAAAAAATTACTCTTCTAAATACCTTTGTGTCTAAGAAGAAATAAAACCAGGCTGTTCAGAAACGAGTGATGATGTGTGCACACTGGACACAAAAGCTTGAAGGGTGGCCCAGGACCCCAAGCCCCTTCCCCACGATATGATGACATAGTCACCCCACAGGAGATGCTCCTGCCTAAGGAGGTCTTGAAGGAGGCAACACCGTGGGACCACCCAAAGAGGGTACAGACCACCTGGGTGGATGTCCTGTGCAGAAATGTGCATGGAATCCAAGGAAGAGTGGTTAGGGGGCTGCATAAATCCAAACACTCATACCGGAACATTCTGGGGAACAGATGACCTGTGGACACATTTCTACCAACTTGTCAGCATTGCCGAATGGAGGGAACCAAGAAGAAGCTCACTCACCATGTGCCCTAAATTAGCTGGTCTGGGATCACCTACATCCAGACGGTGTGGTCTGGTCTCCCTGTTTACCATGACCCTGAGAGCTAGACAGGTGTCAGAGGGGAATGAAAAGAGAAAGTCAACAGGACTCTTAGGAAGAAATAAATAAAAGTATTGTTACTTTTATTATTATTAACCACTGATGTGATTATCTATCTAGAAATTTCAAGAGAATCAATTAGAAAAAAGCCAGCTAAGACTTACAAAAGATTTTAATAATATAACCAGATGCATGATACAGACACTGGATAATGATAAGTAGCTTTCTCATACACTATATGCCAGCAGTAACTAATTAACAAATGTGATAGCAGTGACCAGCAAACTATGGCCTGTGGGCCAAATCTATTCCACTATCTGTTTTCAGAAATAAATTTTTATTTGAACACAGCTGCACTCATTTGTTCATGTACTACTTACGGCTGCTTTTGCACTATAGTGGCAGAGTTAAATAGTTAAGACAGGGACTGCATGACCCATAAGCCCTAAAACATTCACTATTTGACCCTTTGCAGAAAAAGTTGACTGACCCCTGGTAACAGGAATAAAACATACATTCACAATAGCCATAAAAACCATTAAATGCCTAGAAATGAACTTACTTACTAACCATAGGAGGCTCTGCTTTCAGTAGTGGACAAGTAGCTTATAGACGACTCACCCTCTTGCATGTGACAACTGTAAACTTTGGCCAAAATATACATTTTTTTTACAAAACTACCTGAAGCCTCTAGAAAGTGACAAAAGGTGAAGATCTGGAAGGGAGTCTTCCCTTGGAAGAAGAGATCAGCATTAGGAGAGATTTCTTTTACGTACAGTTGTTAGTCCGAGGCCACATGCCCATCAGCAACAGCTAAAACTCAGTAAAGAAAAAGATTCACTTCTTACTGGTTTGAAGAACAAGGGGACAAGTTTGGGGTAATCACAGCAGCTAGAAACTGCAGGGGGAAATGCCAGAAATGAGACAGCCAGAGAGAAGGAGCCCTGAATTCTGTGTATAAACTCAGCCCAAGTCTTTGGCTGATCTGTAAACCACTCACGTGTGGGGTAGACTTCAAGCCACCAAGCTGACCCTGAAAGAATAACAGAGACTTGAGCTGCGGCCCACCACAGATGAGAGAGAGCTTGAAATTTGAAGCCACCCAAGTTACTGCCTCCTAAGACAAAAGAATTAAACCTTTCCTAAAGAGTCTAACAGAATATGTCTCCACAATGAATCATCACAATGTCTAGGAGACAGTGAAGAGTGAGTAGACGTAGGAAGAAACAGGAAATGTGTTTCCCTGAGTTGGATGAACGGAGACATGAACAGGCAGATGAGTGGTACGTGAGTGGTACAATCATAACACAGAGCAAAATGTTAGTGGTAGAATCTAGGTGACAGGCATGTGAATACTCACTGTGCAATTCCTTTAAATTTTTTGTATGCTTTAAAATTTTCAAAATAAAATGTTGAGAAAAACAGATTTTAAAAATCTTTAAGTCTTTAAAGATTTTTAAATCTTTAAGTCTTTTAAGTCTTTAAATGGTTAAGTCTTAAAGTCTTTAAAAGAAAAAACAACCAGAAGGCTCCTTTGTGCAATTTCACAAAAGAGTTTAAAAGTTAGATGGAAATGCAACAGGCCCAGAGCAGTCAAGATACTCTTGAGAAACCATGTGGGAGGACTTACGCAATCAGATACGAAGATTTATTTATAAACCTAGAGTAACTAAGATGATGTGTTCTTGCCATAAGGATAACCAGACCAATGGAACACAGACTAGAGAACCCCAGAATAAACCTAGGCGCATAAGGACACTTGATACTATGTGACCAATGATATTGCAAATCAGTAGGGGAAATAACTTTTCAATAAGTTTTCGAACACATTTTCAATAAACGGTGCTCAGATCATGGTTATCCAGAGGAAGAAAAGTTAAAATGGGCCCTTACATTAAAACCACACGCAAGTCAATTTCAGTAGATTAAAGACCAAAGTGTGAGACAAAAACATAAGGCTTTTGGAGGATAACATAGGAGGCTATCTTCATGATTTCAAAGCAGGGGATGACTTCTTAAATTTACCTACATTAAAAGAGTTGAAATGGCAACATAAAAACTGGAAGGAGCTATTTTTAACATGTGTCTGATAAAGGTACTAGCATCCAAAATATGTAGCAGACACACCCACAAATCAATAAGAAAAAGACAAACAAACCAAAGCAACAAGCTACCAACACAAGCAAACCAAACCTAGGAAGTGCTCTCAGGCTGGGCCTCTCCTGCTGTCTCACGACTTGGTAAAATAGGCTTTTAAGAGTTCCTTAGGGCTTCCCTGGTGGCGCAGTGGTTGGAAGTCCGCCTGCCGATGCAGGGGACGCGGGTTCGTGCCCCGGTCCGGGGAGATCCCACGTGCCGTGGAGCTGCTGGGCCCGTGAGCCGTGGCCGCTGAGCCTGCGCGTCCGGAGCCTGTGCTCCGCAACGGGAGAGGCCACAACAGTGAGAGACCCGCGTACCGCAAAAAACAACAACAACAAGAAAGAGTTCCTTAAATTTAGGGAATTCCCTGGCAGTGCAGTGGTTAGGACTCTGTGCTTTCACTGTCAAGAGCCCAGGTTCAATCCCTGGTCGGGGAACTAAGATCCCACAAGCTGGGCTGCACAGCTAAAAAAAAAAAAGAGTTCCTTAAATTTAAATGTGAACAGTTTTGAGAGTCCCTGGGCATCAGGCACTGAGGTATGTACTTGGCCTCTGCGGCCAGGAGCTCACATTGTAACGGGCAAGGCCAATGGGTAATATGTGGGCAGAATGGCAGACATAGCCAAAGAATACACTCAGTACTTTATGGAAATGCAGAGGGAAGAGCAATTCACTTCAACCACAGGAAGAAGAGAGAACCAAAGAAAGCTTCATAAGAAGGTGACCTTGTAGAGACCTTGGAGGATCAGTCACATTTAAAGAGAATGCAGGATTAGGAGGGAATGAAAACCCAGAGCTGGGTTTGTTTGATGAGTGATGGAAGACCCTTCAGAGGAGGAAACAAAGAGATGGCCTCACCCACGTCATCAAACCTTTGGCCAATCCCTTATCAAGACAGCAGAACAAGGGGTTTCCCTGGTGGCGCAGTGGTTGGGAGCCCGCCTGCCGATGCAGGGGATACGGGTTCGTGCCCCGGTCCGGGGGGATCCCACATGCCGCGGAGCGGCTGGGCCCGTGAGCCATGCCCGCTGAGCCTGCGCGTCTGGAGCCTGTGCTCCGCAACGGGAGGGGCCACAACAGTGGGAGGCCCTCGTAACGCAAAAAAAAAAAAAAAAGACAGCAGAACTGTTGGAAGCCAACCTGGAGCCTCTGTGCCATGACAGGGTCATGGAACAACACCAAGACAGCACTGCAGGGCAGTGCTGTGCCCAGGAAGCTGACTACATCTTTTCTGAGCTGTTTTGTAATTTTGTGCTTCTGCCTTGAAAAAGTACATGGGGGATTTGCCCCCCGTCCCAAGCTTAACCGTGTAAAACATCCTCTTCCCCCTCCCAAACCAAAACCTATGAATTGGGACTTTTTAACAACAGCCCCTGCCTGGTGGGAGAAAAACAAACAACCTAGAAATGTAGGGTGGTTTCTATGGAAAACACCAATAATAAAAAAACAATGGCCCTACATGGGAGTAAGAAATGATTACGGGTATTGTTGGTTCTGGTATAAGGATAAATTAATCATACAGAGTCAACTGCCAACATTGGAATTGTTGACTCGTCTATTCAGACAAGACTTCTTGCCAAGAGGAACACAGTGATAGATTAAATTGTGAAATATATTGTAGATGATTTAGGGGTACCTTGTTATAACTTGTCCATGCGGACCTCTGGGACACATAGGAAAGTTCAGGAAACTTCCTCCTTCATAGTTTCTTTTAATGGCTTGTTACATATTAGCTTGGCTTTGTTATTAGTACGGATTGAACCTACTCTAAGAAAAAACAATGATGTTTTGAGAACCTTTAGAATTACTTTAAAAGTACATCTAGAAATATTAGGTACCATCTATTATAAATATCTTCTGAGGTTTTAATTAAACACCTGATGATGTAATCACTTAGGGTATATAAACCTGACTGTAAGAAAATAAAGCGAAGAGAGACCATGCTTGCACATACAGAGTGTTACTGATTTATTTAACTTCTCCTCACAGACGCTGTCCATCCCTCAGGTACTCCTGGACCTGCAGGAGCTGGACTCCCGCACAGAACCACTGACATGTGCTACAGCCTGATAACGTGGGCTCTCTTGGGAAGTATGTTCTCATCAGTTCCGAATTTCTGCGTGGTTCTTGGGCACAGCCACGTATCGAAGTTTCCTGAGTAAAGGTGGTCTCTGCAGCATCTGCGTGTCCCACAGGTACTCGGGGGACAGCACCTTGCTGGGCTTGTGATACAGCAGGTACTTGTTCAGGTGGCTCTCATCGTGCCACACGGCCTCGATGCCGTTGGCCTGGTCGGCCATCATCGCCTGGTGACAGGCCGTGGTGAGCCGGTAAACCTCAGGGACCGACCCCCCAAAAAAGGCTCCCATATAGTAAAAATCACCCTCATCTCTCGGAATGTAGGCCTGAGACAAGGGCCGGCGTTCATAGGTGAAGGACTGGCGATCAGCTGCGTAGAAACCAGGATGGAGGGTCCCAAAGAGCGGTGCCAGGATCTCCACGCCCACGTGGTCGCTGAACTTCATGTCCACGTCCAAGCACACCAGGTAATGGACCTCGTGGAGGAAGCGCTGCTGGGAGAATTTGCTGATCATCTCCATCCGGTGCATGGATATGTCCTGCCAGCGTTTGTAGTTTCGGACCTTGAGGACCACCACCTGCCTCCCTTCCTGGAGGGGGATCTGGGGCACATCCGCCGGCTGGTCAGTGAAGACGTAGTAGTTGACCTTGTGTCCCACCATGAAGTACTTCTCGGCCGTCTCCAGGAAGAGCTTCAGGAAGACCACGTATCTAAAACCAACAAGCCCCCCCGGGAAAGAGAGGGTGGGTATTAACAGAATCACACAGCAGCAAAATAATAGACTTTTAGGCAGAAACAGTTTATAAAACTTTAGCCATACCTTGAGGACATTATGCTAAGTGAAATAAGCCAACCACAAAAAGTCAAGTACTATATGATTTTACTTGTATGAGGTATCTAGAATAGGCAAATTCACAGACCCAGAAATAGAATGGTGGTTGCAAGAGTTTGGGGGAGGGGGAATGGGGAGTTAGTGTTTAATAGGCATAAAGTTGCAGTTTTGCAAGATGAGAACCGTTCTGGAGAGGGACAGTGGTGATGGTTGTACAACAACTTGACTACGTAACTCTACTGAACTGTATACTTAAAAATAGGTTAGACGGTAAATTTTATGTTATGTGCATTTTACCACAATTAAAAATCAGAAAAATAAAATAAAAACCATAGACATTCTCCTAGCTAAAGACAATGTACCCTGACTGGATAGTAGGAGGAGGGATTCAGATTGCTTGGTGTTGAGCAAATACTCTCAACCATAGAATATTTTATTAATCCACAAGTTTGGCAAAAATTCAAATGATAGATAGTATCCAAATGATGGATATCTCCCAGCTCAGGACCTTCAATGCCTTCTTGTCTTTTTTTTTTTTAATTGAGGTATAGTTGATTTACAAGACTATATTAGTTTCAGGTGTACATCATAGTCATTCAAAATTTTTATAGATTATATTCCATTTAAAGTTATTATAAAATATTGTCTATACTCCCTGTGGTGTACAATATAAATAAAACAAATGAATATAACAAAACAGAAACAGACTCACAGATATAGAGAACAAACGAGTGGTTACCAGTGGGGATACTAGCGGAGGAGGGGCAAGACTGAGGTAGGGGACTAAAAGGTACAAACTACTATGCATAAAATAAATGGCTTCTTGTCTTAACAAAAGAACAAAGCAATTCAAGATCCTACAGTGGGACTTCCCTGGTGGTTAAGAATCCACCTGCTAATGCAGGAGAAAAGGGGTTCAATCCCTGGTCTAGGAAGACCCCACATGCTGCAGAGCAACTAAGCTCGTGTGCTGCAACTACTGAGCCTGCACTCTAGAGGTCGCGAGCCACAACTACTGAAGCCCGCGTGCCTAGAGCCCATGCTCTGCAACAAGAGAAGCCACTGCAATGAGAAGCCTGTACACAGCAATGAAGACCCAACTCAACCAAAAATAAATAAATAAATTAATTAATTTAAAAAAATAAACTAAAAAAAAAAAAAAGATCCTATAGAGGTCTATTGGGCCCTACAAGATCTGCTCTGACCTTGTCTACTTCTTCTCTGTCCTCCATCCTCTGTCCTGGGCAGGCCAGCTCCTAGATATTCCTGACACATGCCTTGCATACTTCTCCAGGCCTTTGCATTTTTTTCTGCCTGGAATCCATTCCCTGCAATGCTCACCCCTATAGTAGCCTTCCATCCTCTGACTAATGCCCAGAACTGGACATGCCTTATACCTCTTCCAGCTGGTACTTACACAGATGCATCCAAATGTAAAACTCCAGCAGGCTGTGCACTTGAACATGTACATTTGACTATGTGCAAATTATAACTCAATAAAAAAAGAGCAAATAAATATATAAACAAATAAATATGAAAACAAATCGCTCTCTATCCCTTGCCCAAACTTAATTATTTTTTAAAGCTCATATCACCATCTGACATATTTTGTATTTGTGTTTCACTTATTCTTTTGTTTTTTTCCACTAGAATATATCTCCACAAGAGCAGGGCCTTTAACTATTTTGTTCACTGCCTTACAATTAAAAAACAATTAAAATTTGTGCACTTCATCATATGTACATTTTACCTAGAAAACAGAAAACTGTAAACGCATATTGAACTCTAGTTAATGATATGCACAGAGAAGTATTGGGGGGCAGTGGTGCTGATGTCTGAAATTTACTTTCACGTATATCAAAATGGACTGATGGATGGACAAAAGAATGGACAGATAAATAGATTAGTGATAAAGCAAGTACAATAATATATTTGTTATGAAGCCTATGGGACTTAATGATATACCATAAAAAGAAATAATATATTCATTATGGGAATCCCAGAAGAAGAGAAAGAAAAAGGGACAGAAAATATATTTAAAGTAATAATGGTTGAAAATTTCCCAAATGAGAGACATGGACATCCAGATTCATGAGCCCCAAAGGACACCAAAAAGGTTGAACCTGAAAAGGACTACACTGAGACACACTATAATTAAATTGTAAAAAGTCAAAGATGAAGAGAGGATTTTGAAAGCAGCAAGAGAAAAGTGAGTCATCACATACCAGGGAACCCCCATAAGACTACAGGTAGATTTCTTAAAGGAAACTTTGCAGCCCAGGAGAGAGTGGGATGATATATTCAAAAAATTGAAAGAAAAGGCTGTCAACCAAGAATACTACACCCAGCAAAACTCTCCTTCAGGAATGAAGGAGAGATAAATACCTTCCCAAACAAACAAAAGTTGAGGGAGTTTATCACCACTAGACCTGCCTTAAAAGAAATGGTAAAGGGCATTCCACTCTTCAAGCAGAAAGAAAAGGATGTTAGTTGATATCATAAAAACATATTCATATATGTGTAAAATTCACTGATAATAGTAAATATATAAAGTCAGATTTTGGTGTGTAATTCACTTATAATTCTAGTTGAAAAGTTGAAAAACAAACGTATTTAAAAAATATAACTACGGGGTTTCCCTGGTGGCGCAGTGGTTGAGAGTCCACCTGCCGATGCAGGGGACACGGGTTCGTGCCCCGGTCCGGGAGGATCCCACATGCCGCGGAGCGGCTGGGCCCGTGAGCCGTGGCCGCTGGGCCTGCGCGTCTGCAACAGGAGAGGCCACAACAGTGAGAGGCCCGTGTACCGCAAAAAAACAAAAACAAAAAACAAAAACATAACTACAATCATTTTAATATATACACAATATAAAATATGTAAACTGTAACATCAATAACCTAAAATGTGAGAAGGGAGAAGTAAAAATATAAAATTTACGTATGCTATCAAAGTTAAGTCATTATCAGCTTAAAATAGGTTGTTATAAATATATTTTATGTAATTCTCATAGTAATGACAAAAGAAAAACCTGTAGTAGATACATAAAATATATGATAAAAGAGTCAAAGCCACCACCACAAAAATTCATTGAGTCACAAAAGAAGAGAGCAAGATAAAAGGTAAGGAACAAAGGATCAGCAAAACAGTTAGAAAACAATGAACAAAATGGCAAAAGTAAGTCCTTACCTATCAATAATTGCTTTAAACTATTTTAAACAGAAAAGGATTAAATTTTCCAGTCAAAAGACATAGAATGGCTGAATGGATTTAAAACTTAAAAATAAAAAACAAGATCCAACAATATGCTGCCTATAAGACAGAGACTCATTTTAGTTTTAAAGACACACATAGATTGATAGTGAAGGGATGGAAAGAAGATATTTCAAACACATGTAACCAAAAGAGAGAAGGGGTAGCTAAACTTGTATCAGAAAAATAGACTTGAAGCTAAAAAATGATGAAAAGAGACAAACAATGTCATTATATAATGATAAAAGGGTCAATCCATCAAGAAGATATAACAATTGTAAGTACTTATGCACCTAACATTGGAGCACCTAAACATATAGAGCACATACTAACAGAACTTGAAAGAGAAATAAGTAGCAATACAATATTAGTTGGGGACTTTAATATCTCACTTTCAAAATTGGATAGATCATCCAGACAGAGGCTCTTAAGGAAACAGCAGATCTGAACAACACTATAGATCCAAATGTACCTAACACACATATACAGAATATTCCATCCAACTACAGCAGAATACACATTCTTCTCAAGTGCATATGGAACATTTTCTAGGATGGATCATATGTTAGGCCACAAAAAAATTCTTAGCAAACTTAAAATATTGAAATCATACCAAGCATATTTTCTGACCACATACTATGAAACTAGAAATCAGTAACAGAGGAAAGCTGGAAATTTCACAAATACATGAAAATTAAACTACATGCTCCTGAACAACCAATGGATCAAAGAAGAAATCAAAAGGCAAATGAAAAAATATCTTGAGAAAATAAAATCACAACATACCAAAACTTATGTGATGCAGGAAAAACAGTTCTAAGAGGGAAGTTTATAGTGAAAAATGCATTTAAAAAAAAAAAAGGAAACATCTCAAATAAACAACCTAACTTTAAATCTCAAGGAAAAGGAAAAAGAAGAACAAACTAAGCCTAAAGTTAGCAGAAGGAAAGAAATAATAAACGTTAGATGGAATGTAAATTGATACAGCCAATTTGGAGAACAGCATGGAGGTTCCTTAAAAAACTAAAAATAGAATTACTATATAACCCAGCAATCCCACTACTGGGCATATACCCAGAGAAAACCATAATTCAAAAAGACACTTGCACCCCAGTGTTCATTGCAGCACTATTTACAATAGCCAGGTCATGGAAGCAACGTAAATGCCCATCGACAGACGAATGGATAAAGAAGATGTGGTACATATATAGCAGAAATAGAGACACAGATGTAGAGAACAAATGTATGCACACCAAGGGGGGAAAGCGGGGAAGGGGGGTGGGGGTGGGATGAACTGGGAGATTGGGATTGACATATATACACTTATATGTATAAAATAGAGAACTAATAAGAACCTGCTGTATAAAACATAAATAAATAAAATAAAATTCAAAAAAAAGGAAAAAATAAAATAAACATTAGATCAGAAATAAATGAAATCGAGAACGGGAAAACAATAAAAAAGAAAGTAAGGATTGGTTCTTTGAAAAGATAAACAAAATAGACAAACTTTTAGCTAGACTAACCAAGAAAAGAGAGGACATAAATAAATAAAATTATAAATGAAAGAGGAAACATTACAACTGATAGCACAGAAATACAAAGGATTATAAGAAACTGCTATGAACTACCATACATCAACAAATTAGACAACCTAGAAGAAGTGGATAAGTGCCTAGAAACACATAACCTACCCAGATTGAATCATGAAGAAACAGAAAATCTGAACAGACCAAAAATGAGTAAGGAGATTGACTCAGAAATCTCCCATAAAAGAAAAGCCCAGGACCAGATGGTTTCACTGGTGAATTTTACCAAATGTTTAAAGAAGAATTAATGCCAATATTTCTCAAAGTCTTTCAAAACACTGAAGAAAAGGGATCATTCCCAAACTCATTTTACTAGGCCAGCATTTTCCTGATATTAAAACCAAATAAGGACACTACAAGAAAAGAAAACTACAGGCCAATATCTTTGGTGAATTCAGATGCAAAAATTCTCAACAAAATACAAGCAAACCAAATTCGAAAGCACATTAAAAGGATGACATGCAAGGATGGCTCAACATACACAAATCAATAAATGTGATACAGCACATTCACAGAATGAAGGATAAAAATCATAAAATCATCTCAATAGATGCAGAAAAAACATTTGACAGAATTTAGCATCCATTCACGATAAAAAAATCTCTCAACAGAATGTACCTCAACATATTAAAGCCATGTATAACAAGCCCACAACTAATATCATACTCAACAGTTAAGGGTTGAAAGCTTTTCCTCTAAGATCGGGAACAGGACAAGGGTGCCCACATTTTTTTTTTCTTTTTTTTTGGTTGTACCACACAGCTTGCAGGATCTTAGTTCCCTGACCAGGGATTGAACCCATACCCCGGCAGTGAAAGGGCCAAGTCCTAACCACTGGACTGCCAGGGAATTCCCAAGGGTGCCCACTTTTATGACTCCTGTTCAACATAGTACAGAAAGTCCTAGCCAGAGTAATCAGGCAAGAAAAAGAAATAAAAGGCATCTGGAAGGAAGAAGTAAAATTGTCTGTTTGTAGATGACGTGATTTTATATATAGAAAATCCTAAAGACTACACCATAAAACTTATATCTAATCAACAGATTCAGTAAAGTTGCAGGATACAGAATCAACATACAAAAATCAATAGCAGGGAATTCCCTGGTGGTGCAGTGGTTAAGAATCTGCCTGCCAACGCACGGGACATGGGTGTGATCCCTGGTCTGGGAAGATCCCACATGCCATGGAGCAACTAAGCCCATGTGCCACAACTACTGAGCCTGCGCTCTAGGCCCCACACGCCACAACTACTGAGCCCGCGTGCTGCAACCGCTGAAGCCGGTGCGCCTAGAGCCCGCGCTCCACAACAAGAAAAGATACCGCAATGAGAAGCCCGTGTACCACAACGAAGAGTAGCCCCTGCTCACCACAACTAGAGAAAGCCCGTGCGCGGCAATGAAGACCCAACGCAGCCAAAAATAATTAAATATATTTTTTTAAAAAAAGCAATGACTACAAGAATTAATAAAAAAACTTCATGAAAAAAAATCAATAGCATTTCTATACACTAACAACAAACTATCCCAAAAAAAAAGTTAAGAAAATAATCCCACTTACAATTGCATGAAAAACAATAAAATACTTAGGAATTAACCTAACCAAAGAGGTGAAAGATGCATATACTGAA
This sequence comes from Physeter macrocephalus, assembly GCF_002837175.3. Lineage (NCBI taxonomy): Eukaryota > Metazoa > Chordata > Mammalia > Artiodactyla > Physeteridae > Physeter > Physeter macrocephalus. The sequence continues at coordinate 83,702,983 of NC_041226.1, forward strand.
AACTATAAGGCACTGATGAAAGGAACTGAAGAAGACACAAATAATTGGAAAGATATCCTGTGTTCATGGATTGGAAGATTTAATATTGCTAAAATGTCCATACTACCGAAAGTCATCTATAGATTCAATGCAATCCCTGTAAAGATTTCAATGGTTTTTTTGTTTCTTTGTTTGTTTTTGCGGTACGCGGGCCTCTCACCGCTGCGGCCCCTCCCACCGCGGAGCACAGGCTCCGGACGCGCAGGCCCAGCGGCCACGGCTCACGGGCCCAGCCGCTCCGCGGCACGCGGGATCCTCCCGGACCGGGGCACGAACCCGTGTCCCCTGCATCGGCAGGCGGACCCCCAACCACCGCACCACCAGGGAAGCCCTCAATGGTATTTTTAACAGAAATAGAAAGAAAGAAAAAAAAAATGTCCTAAAATACATCTGGACACAAGAGACCCTGAATAGCCAAAGTAATTCTGGAAAGAAAGAACAAAGCTGGAGGCATCACACATCTAGATTATATTACAAAACCACAGTTAATCAAAACAGTAATGGTACTGGCAAAGAAATAGACACATAGACCAGTGGAACAGAACTGAGAACCCAGGAGTAAATTCGTGCATATGCAGTCAGGTAATATTTGACCTGACTCAAAGAATACTCAGTGGAGAAAAGACAGTCTTTTCAATAAATGGTGCTGGGAAAATAGAAAATTCATGTGCAAAAGCATGACAATAGACCCCTATCTTACACTACTGAGAAAAATGAACTTGAAATGGATTGAAGACTTACATGTAAGACCTGAAACCATAAAATTCCTAGTAGAAAACAGGGGGAAAGCTCCTGCACATTGATCTTTGCAATGATTTATTGGATATGCCACCAAAGCACGAGCAACAAAGAATAAACAAGTGAGACTACAGCAAACTGAAAAGCTTCTGCACAGCAAGAAAAATAATCAACAAAATGAGAAGGCAACCTACAGGATGGGAGAAAATATTTGCAAACAGTTGGCCTCCCTGGGTAATAGATTGGGGTAATGCAGCACACATGTATGAGCTGTGGTGCGGTTAAGCCCCCGGCACAACGGCTGGTACGTGGAAGTGGTGGACGTCAGCCGCCCGTCTCTGAAAGGTTGACACGGTGACCTCTGGAACAGATGACTCTCAGGTGTGGGGCTGCTATTTTGAGCAGCGGTCTGCCCAGTGATGCCCTGAAGATCCCACCAAGTTCACCTCCACCCAAAGGCACACGTGCCTCCACACCCCCACCCACCCTGTGAGCTGAGCACCCTGTCCGGGAAAAGAGAGACACCGAGAGAGGAGTGCCCCCCTGCAGCTCGGGCCGGTTTCCCGGTTCACCCTGGCGAGCATCCTTCACTTACTTTTTGATGGCAAACACGGTCAGCCCGACGGTGATGTTTCTGAACTGCACATCCAAGATGGCAGAGTCAAAGGTCCCATCCCAGACGATGGGTGCAAACCAGGGAGTCATGACCAGCACGTCCACTCTCCTGGGGAGATGAGTCACAGTGTGTGAGAGCGGGGCATGGGATGTGGGCCACAGAGAAGGATTTGTCCAAAGTCGCACAGTCTGTGAGCTGCAGAGCTAGGAGCTGACAGGACTCCAGACTCCCAGCCCAGGGCTCTTGGCACCACAAGCTCAGCACCCGAGGCTCAACACTCCCATCCCTTCACCGCCCTAACTCAGAGTATCTCCTGAGTCCCAGCCATCGGCTGGATCCCGTAGGACACTCCTTCTCTGAAGCCTCCCAACCCTGTCTCCAGGAGGAGAACAGTCTCAAGTGAGGGCAAAAGCACTAAGCCCTCTCCCAGCACATGCGTACTTTGCCATAATAAGAAATATATATTTGCCACTCCCTCCCCTTACCTGACACAGAGCTAGTAAGACCCTTGGGATTTCAGGGGTCGTAGGAGCGTCATTTGAGGGGTCGTAGGAGCGTCTCTTTCTAATGAGGTGACTCTGGGTGGGCTCGTGGGTAGTTCAGGACGGGGGTTGGTCACCAGAAAGACCAAGCCAGGATTAGAAACTTGGAACTTTCAGCCTCGTATCCCATCCTTCAGGGAAGGGAGAGGGGCTGGAGATCGAGTTAATACTCAGTCATGCCAGCGTGATGAAGCCTCCATAAAAGTCCCTGAACTGTGGGGTCCGGAGGGCTTCCGGGTTGGTGAGCACACAGAGGTGCTGGGAGGGAGATGCCCCCGGGGAGGGCATGGAAGCCGCGCCCCCTCCCCATTCCTGGCCCTATTTACCTCTTCGTCTGACTGTCCCTGACCTGCACCCTTTACAACAAGCCAAGAATCAAGTAAGTAAACTGTTTTCTTGAGTTCTGGGAGCATTCCAGCAAATCATCAAACCCAAGGAGCGGGTGGTGAGACATGATTTACAGCCCGTCGGTCGGAAGCACGGGTGACAACCTGGCCTGTGACAGGTGTGTGAATAGGGGCCCTGGGGCTGAGCCCTCCCCCTGTGGGGTCTGTGCTAACTGCGGGGAGTGTCAGAATCACTTGGCGGGGAAAACCCACACGCTTGCTGTGAGGAGAGAAATCGTTGAGTTCTCTTTCAGGGACAAAGCTGAGTTTCAAGGCCCCGCCCCTCTCAGGGGCCCTGTGTTCTCCGCCCCTTCTCCATCTTGCAGCGGCACAGACGCCTCTCACCTCTCCCCCTACTCTTATTTCACAAGGGTTCATTCACTTGTTCATCACACCACCAGGATCCACCAAAAAAGCTCACGCCAACTTCTCCCTCCAGATCCGTGCTGGCCCACAGAAACATATGTAACTAGAAATGGTCTAGGAGCCACAGAAAAGTAAAAGGAACCAGGTAAAATTACAGGTAATTTGATATATCAATACTTTTTTTCACCCAATGTATCCAAAATATTATCATTTCAATAAGTAACTGATATTTTAATTGAAGTATAGTTAATTTACAATGTTGTGTTAGTTTCAAGGGTATAGCAAAGTGATTCAGTTACACATGTATGTATTCTTTTTCAGGTTCTTTTCCCATACAGGTTATTACAAGCTATTGAGTAGAGTTCCCTGTGCTATACACTGCGTCCTTGTTGTTTGCCTGTTTTATATATAGTAGTGTGTCCATGTTAATCCCAAACCCCTAGTACATTTTTCGAGTACTAAGTGTTTGAAGTCCACGCTGTCCTTCACACCAACAGCACATCTCATTCTAGAGCAGCCCTGCTTCTAGTGTTCATGGCCACACGTGGCTGGCGGCTCTAGAAACTCAAGGAGGGGTGGGCGCGGGTTTCAGAAATGACAGAGAGCATTTTCGGCTCTCCTGGCAGGGATGTGGCATATGACACGACAGACACCACCCAGCTTGTGTCCCGATCTGCCCCTCACCAGCCGTAGCGCCTCAGGCAACTTCCTTCACTTCTCTGAGCCTCAGTTTCCCTGCTCATAAAATGAGGGCTGATCCAAGTGGTCTCTGGGAGACTTCCTGCCCCGAAGCTCTGGGGTCTAGTGCCTCAGAAAAGGGCTGCCAGCACGCTCTCTCTGGCAGCAGAAGCAGGAGGTACAGGCACAGGCTAAGGAGGCTTGGATTTGGGGACAGGCGCTTGCGTGTGGAGGTGAGTTTGGAAGCATCATTCCTCAGATGTTTACACCCACGGAAAGACCTCAGGGATAACCCAGCCCAGACCCCTGCCATCCTTCCCCAAGAAGAAACAAGAGAAGGTTCTGTGCCTGGTATGGACCTCCACACAGCTCCTAATGACCAAGAATTAGAGGCATCTTCCATCGTTCCTTCAACTTGTACCAAACCCATTAAAAAACTAACCCAGCCTCCTATAGCACGGAAAGAAAGAAAAGGAAAAAGGCGAAAGAAAAGACTGAACCAGGGAGAGGAGCAAGTGAAAAGAAAACATGAGGTACGTGGTGGCAGGGAACCCACTGGCTGCAGCCATGGCAGGAACTCGCCTACTTACGTGGGCTTGAGGAGCTGGGCCTTGGGGTAAAGCAACCTGCGGACAAGACGCGCATGTGAGAAAATGCATCACAGACGCCCATGGCTGCAAGGGGCCTCCTCCCGGTTCAGTGTGCCAGCCCTGCCAGGAGGTGGCACTCAGCCACAGGGACTTCCTTCCTCCCTTCCTTCCTTCCTTCATCCAGCTGTGCCCACCCGGCCCTGGGGAGGCCACGTACTTGCCCAGGGATAAACTGATGGGGCTGAGATATGAGGAAAGGAAAGGAGGATCTTGATCTTCCCTAACTGTTCTATTATACTGCTGAGGTTAGAGACCCACCCATGTCTCTCTCGTCTCTCCTTGTGCACTGTAAGTCCTTCCAGCGGTCTAACTCATTACGACTAAGGTCTTCGTGTCCTGCTTTGTTCAGGGGTGGGAAGCCCAGGGCTGGCCCGCACCCACCCCATCCACGCCGTGCCCCCTGACAAATCTCACAAGTCGGGCTCTGTGGGGTGGGGGGTGGGTGAGGGAGGAGTATGGAGGAGGGAGACACATGGTGACTTGCTTGGAACTAGGCACAGAAACAGCCCAAAGATGAGATCTCTGATACCTGGGTACTTCAGGTATCCTGCAGGTGTCCAGGTGACAGTCACCTTCACTGAGGGAGGAAAACAGAGTGCTTAGAGCTGGGGACAGGGTGCTGGGAGAAGCACTGCCGTGCCAGACCGGCCAGGACACCCCGAGGGCCATCACGCCACAGCCCCTACTAAGGAAAGCTCCCCATGGCTGCAAAGCTTGGGCCATATGGCCAGGTGAGAGGACCAGGGGCAGGAAGCAGGGCAAAGAAACCTCGGACACGCTGACCCTGTCTGGGAGTTTGGTGCTCAGCTCTGCCCACAGGGATTCCACGCCCGATGGTGACAAACAGGCCTGGGGAGATCCCCGCTCTGGGGCGAAGGAGCAGGAGCCACGGCTGCCCAGGTTGGCCCTGGAATCCCAGAGGAAGCTCTGGCAATGCCCCCCTCACCCCTGGGAGCCCAGCTCCCGCCCTACCTGGACTCCTTTTTCTCCAGCTGCATCTGCTGCAGAACCACTCTGTGTGTATCCTGGCTGCAGAGAGGAAAGGTTCTCAGTCATTCCTTCAAAAGTAGCATCTTGCTAAGAAAGTGCCCCCTCAAGAGGAGAGGGGGCTAACCAGGCAAAGGCTAGGTTAGCATCCACTTCCACCAGCCCTGCCCTCCCTTCCAGCCCCTCCC
>NC_041226.1:83708589-83715704 GCF_002837175.3 Physeter macrocephalus
CCTCCCCAGCCGCTACCTCTCCCCCAGTCCCGCCTTCCCGCACCAATCCTGACCCCCACCACCGAAGAAGCTTGGTGGCGCCTGTCCCCATCCTGAAGAGCAAGCAAAGGTTCGCTGGTGGGCGAGGCTCAGGAATGCCAACTTTTGTGGGGGAAAGGAGGTGAAAGTCAGTACCTAAGTGGCAGACGCTCCTGTCGGCCCTGCAGGTGGTGGACCTCAGGGCTGCTGAGAGAGTAAAGTCCCGTCAGCTTAGCCCATTCATCCACCCTTCTGTCCAGCAAGCATTTGCTGCGCCCCCAAGTGCTGAACAGAGGAGGGAGAGCTGGACCGGATTTGGTTCTGAGGTCCTGCCCTGCGGGCTCATGACCCGCACTGGTTAGGAGCTCTCACCTTCTCTGTTCTCAGTCGGCCAGAGGTTGATGACCCCAGAGGAATTAGCTCTGGGAGGAAAAGGAGACTTTACCTGTCTGGGTGCTAATGGGGTCAGGGGCACCCCATTACGGGTGGGCCACAGGGAATCACTATTCATCCCCAGTCCTCAACCTGTAAACGTGTCCTTTCCAACAGCAACGAGGATTCTGTCTCTGTTCTTTTTTAGGGTTTGAGAAAACGTGGTAGAGAGAGGAGCTTGGAATCAGCCGGGAACTGAGTGCCTCTTTGGTTATAACGACCTCCAATTCAATACATCCTCATATTTTTATTTCTGTTCTAGGTATTTCTAGAAGGAACCACCTTGACTCCAAAGACCCGTCCGTTACCTCTGAGACTCTTCTCTCTGCCAAGTGAAGATCAGGCCGAAGACATTGCTGGGGGACAAAAAGGAGTGCGGAGCTGAGTCCTCACGTGGCGGAGGAAAGCAGACGGGCTGTGTTTTGAGGCTGAGACTTCAACACAGCTTTCTGACTTTTTGTTCTCTGGCTCCTGAGAAAATAGACGTGGGGCCCGAGCAGAGCAGAGCCAGTGGGACATCTCACTCGGGTGGGAGGAGAGAATGGGGTGCACAGGCAGAGCCCCCAGGCGGTGCCCTGCTGGCCCCACCACCAGACACCCTATTTTAACCCAACCTCCCCATACCTAATAGCTTGTAAGTGTTCACGGCCTTCCTCTCTGTGGATCTGGGACCCCCTGCCTCAGAATCATCCAAGGAGTTATTTTTAGATGCAATTCCAGACTCCCTGAATCCAGCCCTGAGCAGCTGGGAGGGGTGTGCGTGTGTGTGTGTGTGTAGAAATCTCTTTTTTTAACGGGTTCTCTGAGTGATCTGCATACACTCTAAAGTCGAGAGCCATGCCTCCTTTCTGTTTTACAACAGCCCTGCCACGCAGAGCACTAAAAGCCAAACGCAGAGGGACCAGAGGGGTGCTGGGGCTCACACAGTCAGCAGCTCCCTAGTTAACTCAGGGCAGAGAGGGGGGCTGCGGCCTGTCCAGCTCCCCCCGCTCCCCGAGCTGTGCCTAGCACAGAATAAACACCCAATAAATGGAAGCTCTTTCTAACAAATTTCTCTGCAAAAGTCATCAGTGAAAATGTGTATAGCTCTACCGCTAACAACTAAATAAGTATGCGTCTGCGCTCTGCAATATTATATAAACATTCAGCACCCATTGCAAAGTTGAGTCTAGGGGCAATTTCACCCTCTTGTGGAATAAGAACTGAAAAAGTATTGACTAGATTCTTTTAAGGGAATGTCTACAGCTACCGAGTTTGTTTTAAAACATAAACGAGAGTAATAAAATGCAGTAAAAACATGTCATCTGTTCCCAATCAATGTATTTAAAGTATAATGTGAATCCCATATGATGACGTAATTGGCATTTCTAAAAGGCTCTAAATCTCTGCCTTTTGAAGACCTCCAGACCGCAGTCATGTTTACACACACCCCCAGGCGAACCTGTCACCTACAGTTATATGAACACCTGGTGGGAATTCCATGGCGGTCCGGCGGTTAGGACTCTGCTTTCACTGCTGAGGGTGTGGGTTCGATCCCTGGTCGGGGAACTAAGATCCCGCAAACCAAAAAAAGAAAAGAAACAAACAAAAACAAAAACCACCTGTTAATCACCCCAGAGCAGAGCCAAGTGCTGACTGGGAACCTGCATCTCAGCCCTGCCCCTCTCAAGTGTTGTGACATGAGGCAAGGAGTATCTGCAAGATGGGAATTACAATGTCATTCACGGCTTCTCTGGGATCATCGCTACAGGAGAAAAAACCTAGCCGGTCTCATTCAGTTAACGTAAGTAAGTCGTAAGTAGGTTAAGTCACGTAAGTCATAAATCCCCACCTGCCATAGGGTCCCAGGGCCGTTACCATCCTCCTTACCTGTAGAAGCCCAGAAATACAGCAAAGAGCAGGGTCGGGCACAGCCAGAACTTGGCGCTCTTTCCCCAGAATTCTGTGGAGAGGAAGCCTAGGTCACTTGGGGCTAGTTTACCTGGTCCCCAAATCACCCTGTTGAGACCAGAATTGGGCCCTGGCCAGGAACGGCCTCCTGTCGGCTCCAGCCGGAAGCCCTCTCCCTCTTGTGTTCTCACAGGGAAGGTGGGTGATAACCTCTCCTGGAAGCAGAATCTCGTTGATCACAAATACGAGGGGCTCCCGAGTGTTGGGCTAAGAAAACTACGTACATCTGGGTGCAGCCCAGAAACATTTACCAAAGAATTTCATTTGGTGAAAGGGTATATACCTCAGTTTCCTCTGACTGGGTATGAAAATGTGAAAACCCAGAGATGTATAAACTCAGGGATGTATCCAAAAACATGTGCTTCTATCTATAATAGCCAAGACACGGAAGCAACCTAAATGTCCATCCACAGATGAATGGATAAAGAAGATGTGGTACTTATATACAATGGACTATCACTCAGCCATAAAAGAAGGAAATAATGCCATTTGCACCAACATGGATGGACCTGGAGATTATCATACTAAGTGAAGTAAGGCAAACAGAAAAAGACAAATATCACATGATATCACTTATATGTGGAATCTTAAAAAAAAATTATACAAATGAACAGAAATAGACACACAAACAGACATGTGGGGGAGGGATAAATTAGGAGTTTGGGATTAACGTATACACACTACTATATATAAAATAAATAACTAACAAAGACCGACTGTATAGCACAGAGAACTATACTCAATATTATATAATAACCTATAAGGGAAAAGAATCTGAAAAAGAATATATATATGTATAACTGAATCACTTTGTTGTACACCTGAAACTAACACAACACTGTAAATCGACTATATGTCAATAAAAAAATAAAAATTCAAAACAAAACAAAACAAAAACATGTGCTTATACAAGTTTACAATGAATTTGGTAACATTGTATCTTTTTGTATAAACTCTATGTGTCCTATATTTTGAATGTTAAAGGGAATTTGATATGTCCAATTTGTGTTTGATTTAATAAATGGACAAGATTTTTAGGTGCATAAGAAGTTTTTGTCATACCTGAGGGTCTGTTCTGTCCCGTCGTGTGTGTCTGAGAGAGAATTACATCAATTAAGCTTATAGTCATAGTTTAAAACAAATTAAGCTGGATGGAAATAATCCACATAAAAGCAAGTATTTAATGGAGGATTCCATTTCTATATAATTCTAGAAAATGCAAATTAATCTATAGTGCTAGAAAACAGAACAGTTGTTGCCTGAGGATGGAGGTGGGTAGGTAAGCGTGGCAGGGAGGGATTGCAAATGAGCACAGGACTCTTTGGGGGTAATAACAGCTGTATTAATTTTTGTGACGGTAGCGATGGTTTTGCAGGTGTATACATATCAAAAGTTACTGAATTCTGCACTTTAAATAAATGTGCAGTTTATTATATGTCCACTTTACCCCTATAAAGCTGCTTTAAAAAAAAGAAACAAAAAGAAATGCATCCAGATTGGAGAGGAAAAAGCAGATCTGTCTTTATCCCCATACTACATGTTCATCTATGTAGCAAATCTGATGGAATCTACAAAAAAGCTACTAGAACTAATAAGTGAGTTGGTGAGTTTAGCAAAGCCACAGGATACAAGGTCAATATACAAAAATCAATTGTTATTTTGTATACTAACAATCAACAATCAGAGATGGAAATTAATAAAACAACCCGTTCACAATAGTATAAAAAATATGAAATGCTTTGTCAGAAAATTCGGACCAAAAAATGTGCAAAACATGTGCAGGGAAAACTACATAACATTGCTGAGAGACACTAAGGAAGTCTTTTTTTTTTTTTTTTTTTTTTTTTCCGGTACGCGGGCCTCTCACCGCTGCGGCCTCTCCCGTTGCGGAGCACAGGCTCCGGACGCGCGGGCTCAGCGGCCACGGCTCACGGGCCCAGCCGCCCCGCGGCACGTGGGATCTTCCCGGACCGGGGCACGAAGCCGTGTCCTCTGCATCGGCAGGCGGACTCCCAACCACTGCGCCACCAGGGAAGCCCGGGAAGTCTTTTAAAATGGTGAAAACTACCGTGATCATGGATCAGGAGACTTAATTGTTAAGATGTCAAACCTCCCCAAATTAAATTATACATTCAGTATAGTAATAATTCCAATCAAAATCCCAGCAAGGTTTTTGGAGAAATTGACTAGCTGAATTCTAAAATCCGTATGGGAATGCAAAGGACTTATAGCAGTCGAAATAACTTTGAAAAATATAAATAAATTCAAAGGACTACATAATTTTAAGTTCTGTCCTATTAGAAAGTTAGCATAATCAAGACCAGGGGAACTTCATTAAGGTAAACCAGTCAATGGAGCTGAATAGAGTCCAGAACAGACACATACACACGTGCGGTCAATGCATTTCTGACAAAGTGCAAGGGCCATGCAGTGGAGAAAGCAGTCTTTTCAACAGATCTGCTGGAACAATTGGCAATCTGTACACAAAATAACGAACTTCCTTCCATGTACAAAAATTAACTGAAATGGGTCATAGACAAAAATATAGCAGCTAAAACTGTAAAACATTTAGAAGGAAACAGAATACAACTTTTATGGCCTTGGATTAGGCAAAGATTTCTTAGATACAAAACCAAAAGCCATATCCATAAAAGAAAAAATTCATAAGCTGGACTTGATCAAAATGAATAACTTCCGCTCTGTGAATGACGCAGTTAAGAGAATAAAAAGACAAGTCAGGTCTGGAAAAAATAATTTCCAAATCACATATCTGGTAAAGGAGCTGTATCTAAAACCCAATTATATGAAAACAAACATATGTATATATACACACATATATATGCTATATATACATATATATGCTATATATACATATATATATGATCTGAACACCCTTCACTTCCTTAAAGAAGATGTAGAGATGGCGAAAAACAGTTCATGAAAAATGTTCTTCATTAGTCATTAGGAAAATGTACATTAAAATCACAGTAAGAGGAAATTCCCTGCCGGTCCATTGGTTAGGACTCCATGCTTTCACTGCCAAGGGTGAGGATTCAGTCCCCGGTTGGGGAACTAAAATCCCACAGCCGTGTGGCACAGCCAGCCAAAAGATAAATAAATAAAAATTTAAATTTAAATTTAAAAAAATTTTAAAGAAATCTTCATTTGGGACTTCCCTGGTGGCACAGTGGTTACGAATCCGCCCGCAAAGGCAGGGGGCACGGGTTTGAGCCCTGGTGCGGGAAGATCCCATATGCCGCGGAGCAACTAAGCCCGTGCACCACAGCTACCGAGCCTGCGCTCTAGAGCCCGCGAGTCACAACTACTGAGCCCGCGTGCTGTGCGCCACAACTACTGAAGTCCGTGCTCCTAGAGCCTGTGCTCTGCACAAGAGAAGCCACCACAACGAGAAGCCCGCGTCCCACAAGGAAGATCCAACACAGCCAAAAATAAATAAATAAAATAAATAAATTTATTAAAAAAAAGAAATCTTCATTTAAAAAGTAAAATAAAACAAAATCACAGTAAGATACCATTCTATATCTACTAGAATTAAAAAGATGACTAGAGTTTCCCTGGTGGCGCAGTGGTTGAGAGTCCGCCTGCCGATGCAGGGGACACGGGTTCCGTGCCCCGGTCCGGGAAGATCCCACCTGCCGCGGAGCGGCTGGGCCCGTGAGCCGTGGCCGCTGAGCCTGCGCGTCTGGAGCCTGTGCTCCGCAATGGGAGAGGCCACAACAGTGAGAGGCCTGCGTACAGCAAAAAACAGAAAACAAAAAAAAAAGAAGAAGACTAATAGCAAATGTTGGTGAGGGCATAAAGCAAGTGTCATATGCTTGTGGTGGGAACGTAGAATTATGCAACCACTCTGCAAAACAGTCTGGCATTTCCTACCAGATGACCCAGAGAAACGAAATCATGTCTGTACAAAGACTGGTACAGGACTGGTACAGCAGCTTTATTTGTCATAATTAAGAATCAAAACAACCGAAATCATCACATTAATAGATAAACAAATTGAGGTGTGCCAAATAATAGCAGAAAGAATGAACTGGATACACAGATCTGCATGGAGGAGTTGCAAAATAATAAGAGGCCAGATGAAAAGGAGTCATTACTGTACAATTCTCCTTATATTAAATTCTAGAAAATGCAAACTAGTCTAGAGGGACAAAAAGCAGACAAGTGGTTGCCTTGCACGGCAAGGGTGGGGAAGGTGGGACAGGTTGCCGAAGGGCAAGAGGAAACTTTGGGCGTGGCAGATTTGTTCATTATCTTGATCGTGGTGATGGCTTCATGGATGTACACAAATGTTAAAATTTATCCAACAGCACACTTTAAATACGTGTAGTTTATTATATGTCAGTTATTCCTGAAGCCGTTTTAAATACAAACAAACAAAAAAGCCACAGTGAGATACCATTTCCCACCATTGGATGGTGAAAATACCAAACATGATCGGATGCTCTCCAGGCGGGACTGTGCAGACAACCGCGTCTGTTCACACCTTGGTGTAGAGCTTTCTTTCTTTCCTTTTTTAAATTTTTTATTTTTTTGCGGTACGCGGGCCTCTCACTGTTGTGGCCCCTCCCGTCGCGGAGCACAGGCTCCGGACGCGCAGGCCCAGCGGCCACGGCTCACGGGCCCAGCCGCTCCGCGGCATGTGGGATCCTCCCGGACCGGGGCACGAACCTGCGTCCCCTGCATCGGCAGGC
>NC_041226.1:83716082-83718877 GCF_002837175.3 Physeter macrocephalus
TCGCGGTGGCTTCTCTTGTTGCGGAGCACGGGCTCTAGGCGCGCAGGCTTCAGGAGTTGTGGCACGCGGGCTCAGTAGCTGTGGTTTGCAGGCTCTAGAGCGCAGGCTCAGTAGTTGTGGCACAGGGGCTTAGTTGCTCCGTGGCATGTGGGATCTTCCTGGGCCACGGCTCGAACCCGTGCCCCCTGCATTGGCAGGCGGATTCTCAACCACTGCGCCACCAGGGAAGCCCCTTTAGGGACAACTTAAATGCAATTTAATTTTTCTCCTCACAGTGCCATGATTGTGTGTGTGGAGTGGGGTGGGTGAGAAACACTGCTGTAGGAAGTAGAAAAGGGTAGCACCCCACATAAAGGAAGATCAGACAGTATCTACCCAGAGGCAGACTCACTTAGCATCTGACCCAGCAAACCCACTTCTGAGAATGTACACAGCAGAGAAAGCTACACACGTGTGGAATGACTGATAGGCTTTGTATGTAAGAGCAAAAGACTGGAAACAACTCACGTGTTCATCTGTGGGGGCGGGGTGCGTCCAATAAGGGTCACTATGCAACCCTTAAAAAAAGTGGGGGGGGGTGCAGTTGGAATATATGGGTCATGTTTCAAGCAAAGTACAGAACAGTACAAATAATGTTCTACCTACTGTGTAAGAAAGGAGGGTGAAAAGACATATAACCATATTCACTTACATTTACATTTAAAAAAAATACCTAAAAGGCGGCACAAGAAATGAGTAAAAATGGTTATCTATAAAGAGCAGGGAGCTGGGAACAGTGCCAGCAGAGACCAGGTAGAAGTGACACTCCTCAGTGTATACCTCGGAGTATAATTTTTATTTTTGAACCATGTAAATGTACTACCTATTCAAAATAATAACATTGAATAAACATAAATAAACCAGAATAACATGCTACTCTTTAAATCTTGGAGAGGGGAAAAGCCGTTCTAAGTTTGACAAAACATTTTTTTAAAAAAAATAGTCCTAGGGCTTCCCTGGTGGCGCAGTGGTTGGGAGTCCGCCTGCCGATACAGGGGACACGGGTTCGTGCCCCGGTCCGGGAGGATCCCACGTGCCACGGAGCGGCTGGGCCCGTGAGCCATGGCCGCTGAGCCTGTGCGTCCGGAGCCTGTGCTCTGCAACGGGAGAGACCACGGCAGCGAGAGGCCCGCGTACCGCTAAAACAATAACAAGAACAACAAAACAAAAACAAAAACAAAAAATAGCCCTAAATGGAGACAAATAAACATGACCCAATGAAGATGAAAGTGTTATGCATGGTTAAAAAGAACCACAAACAAAATCAAAAGAAACAAATTCAGGGGGAAAAAATGCTTGCAACTCATATCACAAAAAGCCCTAATTCCCTTAATAATACCTCCTACGATTTAATAAATAAGAGCAACTGTTGAATTTTTTAAGGGCAAAGTTTATGAGATGACAACTGATGTTAAAAAGCATTCAACCTGGACTTCCCTGGTGGCGCAGTGGTTAAGAATCTGCCTGCCGATGCAGGGGACACAGGTTCGAGCCCTGGCCCGGGAAGATCCCACATGCCGCGGAGCAGCTAAGCCCGTGTGCCACAACTACTGAGCCCACGTGCCACAACTACTGAAGCCCCCGCGCCTAGAGCCCATGCTCTGCAACAAGAGAAGCCACCGCAATGAGAAGCTCGAGCACTGCAACGAAGAGTAGCCCCCGCTCGCCGCAACTAGAGAAAGCCCGCGCGCAGCAATGAAATCCAATCTCACGATAGGAAGAGCAGTGCAAATAAGGATTGTACAAGACTCCAGTTTTCACCCATCAGGTGAGCAATGGGGTGTTGGCTGTGCCCTGGCAATAAGGTACCTGCAGGAGCAGGTGAGCAGGAAGAAATAGCTGTGGTCAGGGCAGGGATGCAGCAGAGGGTGACGTCTGTACATCACTCATCTTTTTCTTGTGATATCTCCACCTCCAGCTCTCCTCCCAGTTCTCATGAGCTTCCCTGTAGGGAAAAACTTGGAAAGGAAAGTCCTCTATACCCAAGCCTTCCAACCCTTCTTCCGTCCTTTACCTTCACTAGCCAGCCTTTCACCCTGACTGCCTCACTGAAACTTCCCTTGACAAAGGCTCCAGGGATCTCAGCAGCCTTAATCCAGTGTTCTCTTCCTTGTCTGAATTAACCCGTCAGCCACAGTGGAACTCTGCTCTCTTTGGTCTATTTCCCAGGCCACACCTGCCCAGCTGCCTTTGCTCTTTCTCTTCCTGTAGCACAAATGTTGGAGACTCCAGGCACAGTCCTGGGCTCCGTTCTGTACCCACACTCCCCGCCCAGGGGTTCCCACCTTGTCCCAGAGCATTAAATATCATATGTACACTGCTGACCATCCAGTCATTTCTGCAGCCTTCACCTCTCTGTGGACCTGCGCACTAGGAAGCCGGACCATTCACGGCCATCCCTACTGAAGGCACATCAACATTATCATGGCCAAACAGGACTGTAGGTCCCCATCACCACACCACCAAGGGGGGCACTCCTCCTGTCTCATGATAGGGCATCACCATGCATCAAAAGCTCTGAGGCTGGGAATTCCCTGGTGGCCCAGTGGTTAAGACTTGGTGTTTTCACTGCTGGGGCCTGGGTTCAATCCCTGGTTGGGGAACTAAGATCCCGCAAGCAGTGCGGCATGGCCAAAAAAAAAAAAAAAAAAGTCTCCAAGGCATCCACACAATGGGATAGGAGTCAGCCTTGGACTTCCCTGGTGGCACAGTGGTTAAGAATCTGCCTGCCGGGCTTCCCTGGTGGCGCAGTGGTT
>NC_041226.1:83718908-83720177 GCF_002837175.3 Physeter macrocephalus
GTACCGCAAAAAAACAAAAAAAAAAAAACAAAAAAAAACAAAAAAAAAAGAATCTGCCTGCCAATGCAGGGGACACGGGTTCGAGCCCTGGTCCGGGAAGATCCCACATGCTGCGGAGCAACTAAGCCCGTGCGCCACAACTAACTGAGCCTGCACTCTAGAGCCCGTGAGCCACAACTGCTGAGCCCACATGCCGCAACTACTGAAGCCCACATGTGTAGAGCCTGTGCTCTGCAACAAGAGAAGCCACCCAATGAGAAGCCCATGGACCGCGGCAAAGAGTAGCCTCTGCTCGCTGCAACTAGAGAAAAGCCCGCACGCAGCAACAAAGACTAACGCAGCCAAAAATAAATAAATAGCTAGCTAGCTAGTTAGATAGATAGATAAAGGAGTCAGCCTTAAAAAGGCTTGTCCTGAGCTACCACACGGATGGACTTCAAGGACATCATGCCAGGTGAAGTAAGCCGGTCACCAAAGGTCAAATCCTGTAGAATTCCGCTTGTCTGAGGGGCCTAGAATAGCCAAATCCTCAGGGACTGAAAGTAGATGGTGGGGAGTCAGGGGCTGGAGCGGGGGTGGAGGGGAGCTCGGGTTTCCATTTGGGGAGATGAAAGAGTTCTGGAGATGGATGGTGGCGATGGTTGCACAGTGTGCTTAATGCCACTGAAATGTACACGTAAAAATGGCTTAAATGGTAAGTTTCTTGTTATATATTTTACCACAATAATTCTTAAAAAAAAAAGCGGGCAGACAAATGGGTTGGGCTTGGATGCTCATCTCCTGCCCCTGATGGGGTTCAGCAGCCTGAGCAGCTGATGGAAGAATGGGCAGAAGTCGGCCCCTGTCCGGCAAAGCCGATTCCTGACCTCGGGGACCCCCTTTGTCTGCATATCGGCATGCAGGACGGCTGGTGTTCCTAGTCTGCCTTCCCCGATCTACCCTGCCGGGTGCTGAGAGCTGGGCTGTCATGTGCCAGCTCGACCATTTCTCTGCTTGTAAGTTTCCCCCAACATCCTGCGTGGTGTCCGCCTTGCCCGGTGGCACCGGGGACGTGTGTTAGTCACTAACCAAGTAAGCAATTTAAGCCAGTGATTTTTTTTTTTTTTTTTTTTTTTTTGGCTGTGTCTTCATTGCTGTGCGAGGGCTTTCTCCAGTTGCGGCAAGCGGGGGCCACTCTCCATCGCGGTGCGCGGACCTCTCACTGCTGCGGCCTCTCCCGTTGCGGAGCACAGGCTCCGGACGCGCAGGCTCAGCGGCCACGGCTCACGG
>NC_041226.1:83720370-83724517 GCF_002837175.3 Physeter macrocephalus
GGGGGAAGCCCCTAAGCCAGTGATTTTTAATTTCAAATAGTCAAAGGGCCTCAGGTGGTCCCTAGGCCACCCTGAACTTCTTCCTCGAAAACAGCTGATTGGTGCTTGGGGTGGGGGCGGGGGGCGGGGACAGAGGGCTTTGCAAAGGAGAGCACCGGAGTCTTCATCCCACAAAGCACTCATTACTCACAGGCGCTCAGGCGGGGAAGGACTTGCCGCAGAAGGAACAGTTTCGCCCAAAGTCATGTAGAGTTCATGGTAATGTCAGGGCTCAGATCCAGCCTAGGGTGATCCCCTGCCTGGCTTGCATGGGAACAACAGAGTCCCTGTTAAGGACACGGGACTAAAGTGCTAAAACCAGGACAGGCCTTAGCAAACTGGAATGAATTGGCCACCCTACCGGGTCCCTGACCTTCAGACCAGGGCTGTTGTGCCCTTGGGACCCTAAACAGAGGGCCATCCAGGCTTGTCTCCTGCCGGACACTTGGCTTCAGAACCGACACACGCCCCTGGTGGACGCCACCAAATCATGACCGTCCTCGGGGCCGCGGTCACCACCTTCCCCAGGACCAGGAAACACGGAGCCTCGGGTGTCCTCTCGGGCAGCTGACTTAATTCCCAGGGTCTCACGCCCTCGGGCCCTGGGATCCGGCTGGCTCTGGGCACTGGTAGCCCTTCCTACCACCCACCCATCACCCTCACAAGGGCCTCTCTGCTTTGGTCATGAAGAGTAGACTGAGAACACACGGCTTTAGGGAACCAGTACAAACGTGAACCAGGAACACCTAGTGCATTCCAGTCTGTTTGGGAACACGATTTCTTCCGGGAGCCCTGGCGGAGGCCCAGCCCCAGCCAGGTCAGTCTGGCTGCTTCCCATCAGTGAAAGAGAATTTTTGCGTTAAATGTCACAAAAAGAGGTGGCCGTGTCCTCTGGTCTTCTCTTCCAGGGAGATGTGCGCTCCTCCAAGCACCCAGGGGCTCCCGTTAGCAGGCGGGGGCCTGGGTCCTGCCCGGGCTGAGCCCTGACGCCCTGAAGGACAGCAGAAGCCCCTCCCCTCTCCGCCACCTCCTCGCAGGCGCTGGCACGCGCCCCCCACTCCAGCCCGTCCCTGTCCGTGGAGCCAGGAGGGGACAGACGGAGCAAGGAACCCGTGTTGGTGTTTGTGGCCTCCCAGGACCCTCCCAGCTTCTCACCAGGGCCACCTCCTCCTGCTTGGGGTGGGGGTGGGGGATGCTGATCAGAGGCACAGGAGCCTTCCTAGGGGTCTGGAAAGCCCAGAGCCCCCGGGTCACTCGCCTACCCTTCTCCACTGGTCAAGTAAAGAGAGACTCCGGGGGCTGGTCGGGGGTGGGTGGGTTCTAACAAGTAAGACCTGAGCGGTTGCCAGGCAGCAGCAAGGAGGGGCGGGGTGGGGGGAGCAGGCAGAGCCTCCATCCCTCAACCCCGGAGGCACAGACCACCCTCTGGGGAGCCTAGCACTGCTCTGCCCCTTCCTCTTCCTCCCTCTCTCGTCCCCTGCCCTCTGCCTATCGACCCGCAGCCTCACAAGGTGACGCTGGGTCAGATCAGGGCTGGGTTCATGACATCCAGGACCCAGCCTGCACCTATGGAGGCTCTTCTCCCCTTCAACACCTCCACTTCCCCTCAACCCCCGCCAGGCGCCCCGGGTTCCTACCTCCCACACAGGCACTGGCTGTGTCCAAGCTCCTGGGAGGGACTTGGACCAGGCAGTCTTTACAGCAGGAGGAAATCCTTCACTGACTGCCGGCTCTCTTCTCTGGGGCCCAGACAAGTAGAGGAAAGAGAGGGCCGGGGAGAGGGGGCAGGCAGAGGTGCTCCTCCCTTCAGGAGACCCGGGCAGGAGCTTGGCATGTCAAATCAGGACAGCTCCGCCAAGGGTCTGCCCTCCGCCCTCCTCCACCCTGGCCACGTCCCATCCGTCCTGCTTCCCTGGGAGCCAGCAGCATCCCTACCCAAGACCACCCCCGACACATGCAAGCGCAGCTCCCCAGACCTTCTCTTCTCCTGCTGTCCTCGCCAAGGCTGGCTCTGGACCTCTGGCTCTAGTGCAGCTGGGAAAGCTGGGCCAGACGGTCAGATGCCTAGAGCGGGGCCCACAGCTCAATTCCTGGAGCCCTTGGCCCTCCCCCACTCACCTCTGGGGTTCATGGCTCCTGGGACCGACCGCAGGCCAGGAGCTTGGAGGCAGAGATGGGGGATGGCAGGCAGAGGTCAGCCTGCCAGAAGCTACACACAGCTCAGAGCTCAGGCTCAGAGCCAGGTTAACCTGAGAAAGAAAGTCCAACTCCTTCCCCAGAGCCTGCCCCACCTGTCCATTTGTTCGGGGCAGGGTCAGTGGTCAGGGAGGAGCCTCAGCAGATTTCCTGTTTGCCCAGATCTGCCCAGCGCTGCCAGCCAGGTGAGTTCCACGACCAAAGCCAGACTTGTCGGCTGGATGCCCAAAGCCAGCTGCCCCCAACAGCCCCGGGGGCGGCATCTTGCCTCCGCCTCAGATCACAGAGGGGCCCGGTTGGTGGCTTCCCCTGCTCTCAGGGACAAGCCCTGCCCCTTGCTCTGGCCCTCAAGCCCGGGGGTGTGTGTGTGGCGGGGGGTGGATCTGGCCCCTGCTCACCTCTCCAGCTAAGCTCGTCCTCGCTCCACACCCCACCTCTCCTTGGCCGTCTCTCCACCCCGGGAACCGCTTTTCTCACAACACCTGGCATATCACCCGCCCAACGGCCAAACAGCCCAGAGGCCCTGGACACTCTCTGGGTCTCATCATTTTCTCTGGCGGAACGTTCCTGGTCCCGGAGAATTCCAACACACAGGGATA
Source organism: Physeter macrocephalus (assembly GCF_002837175.3). Lineage (NCBI taxonomy): Eukaryota > Metazoa > Chordata > Mammalia > Artiodactyla > Physeteridae > Physeter > Physeter macrocephalus. The sequence continues at coordinate 83,723,205 of NC_041226.1, forward strand.
AAGAGGAGTGTCAATGAAATTCTCAGTAGAGGCTGCTCCTGGGAGGTTGTCACCTGTGTCTTCAGGGCAGGCCCATCCGGGGTGTGGGAACATCAGGCCCGTGGGCCCCATCCAAGAATTCAACATGGCACAGCTCAGGGGGAGGAGACAGCCCTCTCTCTGCCCCTCTCCCCCCAGCCCGTGCTTCCTGTGCAGGTTCCCACCTGGTGGAGAGACAGGGATGAGGGAACCAGGCTGGACGAGGAGGAGCCAGAGGCTCCGACCAGTGGCTCACGCCGTCATCCTGCAACCTGGATGCTCTCTTCTCCTCTCCGACCTCCATCCCTGGGTGCCAGCCACTGGGGATGGAAGAAGGGGTCCTACTACGAAGCATCCCAAGGGCATGTCCTAGCCTGTGCCAAGCTGGGAGTGGGGGGAGCGGAGCTGGGTCCACAGAGGCCCCTTGTCAGGGTCATATGGCAACAGGAGAAGATGAATGAACTATTACTCAGCCATAGAAAAAAAACAAAATAATGCCATTTGCAGCAACATGGATGGACCTAGAGATGATCATACTAAGCGAAGTAAGTCAGGCAGAGAAAGACAAAAATCATATGATCTGGCTTTTACGTGGAATCTAAAAAAATGATACAAATGAACTCATTTACAAAACAGAAATAGACTCAACAGACATAGAAAACAAATTTATGGTTACCAAAGTGGAAAGGGTGGAGGAGGGAAAAATGAGGAGTTTGAGATTAACATATAGACACTACTATATATAAAATAGATAACTAACAAGGTTCTACTGTATAGCACAGGGAAATATACTCAATATCTTGTAATAACCTATCATGGAAAATAATCTAAAATATATATATGTATGTATATGTAAAACTGAATCTTTTCTGTACAACTGAATTAACGCAACATTGTAAATCAACTATATTTCAATAAAAATTTTTTAAGAAGCTGAACGAGAAATCAACGGTCACCCCTATCTCACACCATATACAAAAAATTAACTCCATTTTGAGTTAACTTTTGTGAACCTAAATATAAGAGCTTAAACTATAAAACTCAGGGGAGGGACTTCCCTGGTGATGCAGTGGTTAAGAATCTGCCTGCCAATGCAGGGGACACGGGTTTGAGCCCTGGTGCGGGAAGATCCCACATGCCGCGGAGCAACTAAGCTCGTGCGCCACAACGACTGAGCCTGCGCTCTAGAGCCCGCGAGCCACAGCTGCTGAAGCCCACATGCCTGGAGCCCGTGCTCCGCAACAAGAGAAGCCACCGCAATGAGAAGCCCGCGCACCGCAACGAAGAGTAGCCCC
>NC_041226.1:83728918-83747409 GCF_002837175.3 Physeter macrocephalus
TAGGGTTAGGGATAGGGTTAGGGTTAGGGTTAGGGTTAGGGATAGGGTTAGGGTTAGGGTTAGGGTTAGGGTTTAGGGTTAGGGTTAGCTTTAGGTATAGGGTTAAGTCCCTCCCTTCTGGGAGGGACTTGGACCAGGCAGTCTTAAAGCAGGAGGAAATCCTTCACTGACTGCTGGCTCTCTTCTCTGGGGCCCAGACAAGTAGAGGAAAGAGAGGGCCGGGGAGAGGGGGCAGGCAGAGGTGCTCCTCCCTTCAGGAGACCCGGGCAGGAGCTTGGCATGTCAAATCAGGACAGCTCCGCCAAGGGTCTGCCCTCCGCCCTCCTCCACCCTGGCCACGTCCCATCCGTCCTGCTTCCCTGGGAGCCAGCAGCATCCCTACCCAAGACCACCCCCGACACATGCAAGCGCAGCTCCCCAGACCTTCTCTTCTCCTGCTGTCCTCGCCAAGGCTGGCTCTGGACCTCTGGCTCTAGTGCAGCTGGGAAAGCTGGGCCAGACGGTCAGATGCCTAGAGCGGGGCCCACAGCTCAATTCCTGGAGCCCTTGGCCCTCCCCCACTCACCTCTGGGGTTCATGGCTCCTGGGACCGACCGCAGGCCAGGAGCTTGGAGGCAGAGATGGGGGATGGCAGGCAGAGGTCAGCCTGCCAGAAGCTACACACAGCTCAGAGCTCAGGCTCAGAGCCAGGTTAACCTGAGAAAGAAAGTCCAACTCCTTCCCCAGAGCCTGCCCCACCTGTCCATTTGTTCGGGGCAGGGTCAGTGGTCAGGGAGGAGCCTCAGCAGATTTCCTGTTTGCCCAGATCTGCCCAGCGCTGCCAGCCAGGTGAGTTCCACGACCAAAGCCAGACTTGTCGGCTGGATGCCCAAAGCCAGCTGCCCCCAACAGCCCCGGGGGCGGCATCTTGCCTCCGCCTCAGATCACAGAGGGGCCCGGTTGGTGGCTTCCCCTGCTCTCAGGGACAAGCCCTGCCCCTTGCTCTGGCCCTCAAGCCCGGGGGTGTGTGTGTGGCGGGGGGTGGATCTGGCCCCTGCTCACCTCTCCAGCTAAGCTCGTCCTCGCTCCACACCCCACCTCTCCTTGGCCGTCTCTCCACCCCGGGAACCGCTTTTCTCACAACACCTGGCATATCACCCGCCCAACGGCCAAACAGCCCAGAGGCCCTGGACATTCTCTGGGTCTCATCATTTTCTCTGGCGGACCGTTCCTGGTCCCGGAGAATTCCAACACACAGGGATAAAGAGGAGTGTCAATGAAATTCTCAGTAGAGGCTGCTCCTGGGAGGTTGTCACCTGTGTCTTCAGGGCAGGCCCATCCGGGGTGTGGGAACATCAGGCCCGTGGGCCCCATCCAAGAATTCAACATGGCACAGCTCAGGGGGAGGAGACAGCCCTCTCTCTGCCCCTCTCCCCCCAGCCCGTGCTTCCTGTGCAGGTTCCCACCTGGTGGAGAGACAGGGATGAGGGAACCAGGCTGGACGAGGAGGAGCCAGAGGCTCCGACCAGTGGCTCACGCCGTCATCCTGCAACCTGGATGCTCTCTTCTCCTCTCCGACCTCCATCCCTGGGTGCCAGCCACTGGGGATGGAAGAAGGGGTCCTACTACGAAGCATCCCAAGGGCATGTCCTAGCCTGTGCCAAGCTGGGAGTGGGGGGAGCGGAGCTGGGTCCACAGAGGCCCCTTGTCAGGGTCATATGGCAACAGGAGAAGATGAATGAACTATTACTCAGCCATAGAAAAAAAACAAAATAATGCCATTTGCAGCAACATGGATGGACCTAGAGATGATCATACTAAGCGAAGTAAGTCAGGCAGAGAAAGACAAAAATCATATGATCTGGCTTTTACGTGGAATCTAAAAAAATGATACAAATGAACTCATTTACAAAACAGAAATAGACTCAACAGACATAGAAAACAAATTTATGGTTACCAAAGTGGAAAGGGTGGAGGAGGGAAAAATGAGGAGTTTGAGATTAACATATAGACACTACTATATATAAAATAGATAACTAACAAGGTTCTACTGTATAGCACAGGGAAATATACTCAATATCTTGTAATAACCTATCATGGAAAATAATCTAAAATATATATATGTATGTATATGTAAAACTGAATCTTTTCTGTACAACTGAATTAACGCAACATTGTAAATCAACTATATTTCAATAAAAATTTTTTAAGAAGCTGAAGGAGAAATCAACGGTCACCCCTATCTCACACCATATACAAAAAATTAACTCCATTTTGAGTTAACTTTTGTGAACCTAAATATAAGAGCTTAAACTATAAAACTCAGGGGAGGGACTTCCCTGGTGATGCAGTGGTTAAGAATCTGCCTGCCAATGCAGGGGACACGGGTTTGAGCCCTGGTGCGGGAAGATCCCACATGCCGCGGAGCAACTGAGCTCGTGCGCCACAACGACTGAGCCTGCGCTCTAGAGCCCGCGAGCCACAGCTGCTGAAGCCCACATGCCTGGAGCCCATGCTCCGCAACAAGAGAAGCCACCGCAATGAGAAGCCCGCGCACCGCAACGAAGAGTAGCCCCCCCTCGCCGCAACTAGAGAAAGCCCGTGCGCAGCAATGAACACCCAATGCAGCCAAAGATAATAAATAAATAAATAATAAAGAAATAAAAACTCAGGGGAAAACATAGAGGTTTTTTGACCTTGGATTCAGTGATGGACTCTTAGATAGGACTGCAAAAGCATAAGCAACGAAAGGGAAAAAGGTAAGTTGGGCTTCATCTGAATTTTCAACTTTTGTGCATCAGAGGACACTGTCAAGAGAGTAAAAAGACCACCTACAGAATGGGGGAAAATATTTGTAAATCACATATCTGATAAGGGTCCAGCGTCCAGAATATATAAAGAAGTCCCAGAACTCAACAAACAACACCCAATTTCAAAATAGACATTTCTCCAAAAAAATATATACACAGATAGCCAATAAGCACATGAAAATATGCTCAACCCCACTAGCCATCGCGGATATACATACACATCAAAGCCACAACAATGAGACAAACACTTCACACCCACGGAAATTGCTATAATCCAAAAAATGGAAAATAACCAGTGTTGTGAGTATGTGGAAAAACTGGAACCCTCATACTTTGTCAGTGGAAATGTAAAATGGTGCAGTTGCTGTGGAAAACAGTGTGGCAGTTCCCCCAAAATGTAAACATAGAATTACCATATGACCCAGCAATTCCACTCCTAGGTAGAGACCCAAAGGAACTGAAAACAGATACAAAAACAAGTACATGTACGCAGATGTTCATAGCAGCACCGCTCACAATAGCCAAAAGGTAGAAACAGCCCCAGGGTCCATCAGCAGAAGATTGGATGAACACAGTGTGGTCTGTCCATACAACGGAATGTTATTCAGCCATAAAAAAGAATGAAGTACTGATGCATATGCCGCATCGCGGATGAATCTCAAAAACAATGTGATCAGTGAAAGAAATGAGACACGAAGGCCACTGTGACACAGTTCCACTTATATGAAGTATCCAGAAGAGGGAAATCTGTAGAGGTGAACACAGATTGGTGGTTGCGGTGGCGCTGGGGGTGGGGGGTGGGGGGAGGGGGCAGGAGGGGAAGGGGGGATGGAAGTATCCAGAAGAGGGAAATCTGTAGAGGTGAACACAGATTGGTGGTTGCGGCGGCGCTGGGGGTGGGGGGTGGGGGGAGGGGGCAGGAGGGGAAGGAGGGATGGGGAGGAACTGCTTACTGGGTACCGCACCTTTATAGGGGGAGACGAAAATGTTCTGAAGCAAAATTCAGACGATGGCTGCATAACATTGTGAATGGAAGACTAGATGCTGCTGACTTATTGCATATGCTTTAAAATGATTAATTTTGCGTTATATGAATTTCCTCTTAATAGGGTTTAAAAATCAGCTGTGTTGTATTTTCTACCACTGGCTCAGGATGAATAAGTAAAGGATATTTTCCTGTCGAGCCACCATGTCTCCCAGTTCCTGAGATTGGGTTCTTCTTGCCAGGGGAAGCTTGGGCTTTGATGGGTCTGAGGATGAGACAGAGGGAGGGTCTCCAGTGCACGCCAAGCCTGGGATGGCCGGCCATCTGCTGGGGGCACCTGCATGAGTACCTGTGGGGCTGGACACGGAGATCGAGGCCTGGGGAACAGAGAGGGGACCCCCGGAGGCCCGGCCTGAGGTCAGGGCCAAGGACCGCCACGTGGCGCTATATGGCTGAAGGAACAATGGTCACCATGTGGCCCGGAGAGCAAAGAATGGAGCGCACTCATGGTAACGCCTCAGACTGGGCCTGGGCTCCAAACGCTAGGCACACAGGTGGGGCAGAGCCTGATCCAACGTTAATTAAGGAAGAATATGTATGACATTGCCCAAGCCCAGCCGGCAAGGAGCCCATCCAGCTAGGTTACGACCACGTTACAGCTCTAGTTCTTTCCTCAAACTTTCTTCCGCCACTGCCTTACCAAAGGGGAAAAGGGGGGACCCCTCCGGTCTTCTCTGCCTCTGCCCCCGGCCTGCAGGCCCCCTGCCCCAGCGGCTCTGTGGCTGTGCTCCGCGATGTCCTGGCCATAGCCTTGCCCGGTGCTGCTCTAGTCAATCCATTCTTCCCCAGCCCGTGTTCCGGCCACCCTTATCTCCTGATTTATCGGATATATTTGCCAGTGTTACAGAGGACTTTGGCCCCTGGCTCACGCTTGATCCCTGACACGCAGGACCATTTCCTCCTCGGCTAAATAAACAGCGTTCGCTCCTCTCCGCCCCGCTCAGCCAGCCAGCACCTGTGCTGCCAGGTCACTTTAGGAGGGGGAGCCCTTTGAACACACATGGCCCTCAGACAGAGCCCCCCCGCAAGGCCCTCCCACCCCGGCGACCTTCCCTCCCCTGCGGCCGCGAGGTCCACCAAAGTAAACTCCCTGTGGCCCCCAGGACGCCTTCATCTCTCTCCCACCCCCGCATCCGCCTCCATGCCCCTCATCTCCAGCTGGTTTTCCAGGCACCGCTCCCCTGGGGGTCTTCCTGCCACCCCTGGCCTGCGTGCACTGGGCACTGCCCCACGGAGGCCCGGACCACACCGCTCACGGGTGCCTCGCGTCCCCTATAGAATGCGAGGCCCGCGGGCGGGGATGAGGTATTCTGCCGTCGTGTCCCCAACAAGACCTGTTGCATAAAGGTTCGTTTACTCAGTGGCTCTGGCGGGGGGCCTGTGCGTGGCAGGCCCCGTTGGAGGCATCGGGGAGACCCGGTGAAGAACGGAGGACAAGGTCCCCCTCCTGCCCTCTGTCCCCAGCACTGCAGCCGCCATCCAGCTCGGTGTCCTTGTTCCCCTCCCCCCGCCATTAGCTGGCTGCCCCTCCCCAGATGACCACGTTCTCTGTCCCCACCCTGAGAAACACCCAGCCGGACGGGCCACGTGGCTTCAGCACCAGCGCAGGCGTCCACCCTCAAGGGAGCCTCAAGGCCTGGTCACAGCCCTGCCTCTTGCATCCCAACCCCCCGCCTGCGCCTCGCTCCTCTCCTCCCCTGGCTGGGCGTGGCCAAGCTCGCGGACAGCCGGTATGCCTGCAGTGCCCCCCTGCACCCAGTTATCTGTCTGATGTTTTAAAAATAAGGGAAGCGCTTGTAGCAGGTTCACAATGTGAATAAGAAGGAATAGATTCTGCTCCAAACCTTCTTGATCCCCAGGTCCCACCCCTAGAGACCCCTTCCATGCTGTTCCTGATTTTTCTAGAATTTGCATCCATATTTTAATAACTTGCAACTATATCGTTCTTTATGCATCTATTTTGGGGTGTGTTTTCTTTCTCTCTTCCAGTTTTTCAGAGATATAACTGACACACAGCACTGTACACGTTTAAGGTGTACAGCATAATGATTTGACTTACATACAGCATGAAGTGATTATCACAATAAGTCTAGTGAACAGCTGTCATCTCATAGAGACACAAAATTAAAGAAGTAGAAAAAATTTTTTCCTTGTGATGAGAACTGTTAGGATTTACTCTTAACAACTTTTCAGATATAACATACAGCTGTGTTAATTATATTTATCATGTTGTACATTACATCCCTAGTATTTATTTCTCTTATAACTGGAAGTTTGTACCTTTTGACCACCTTCACCCAGTTCTCCCTTCCCCCACCCCCTGCCTCTGGTAACCTCAAATCTGATCTCTTTTTCTATGAGCTTGTTTGTTTTTGAAGTATAATTGACCTCCGACACTGTTAGTTCCTGTTACACAACATAGTGATTTGGTATTTCTATATATTTCAAAACGATCACCATGGTAAGTTTAGTTAGTGTGTCATCATACAAAGACATTCCATAGCTATTTACTACATTCCTCCCATATATATATATATATATATACATATACATATATGATTATTTTAAGTTGCTGATCTCGTCAGTTCAAATGCATTTTTACAACAGCCCTGCTTTTTTTAAAAAAATAAATTTATTTTATTTATTTATTTTTGTCTGTGTTGGGTCTTTGTTGCTGCACGCGGACTTTCTCTAGTTGTAGCGAGTGGGGGCTACTCTTTGTTGCCGTGTGCGGGCTTCTCATCGCGGTGGCTTCTCTTGCTGCCGAGCACGGGCTCTAGGCGTAGCCCTGCATTTTTACTACACCCACCCCCCGGCGTTTGGTTTTTGACTTTATATTTTACATCTTTTTGTTTCGTGTATCCCTCAACTACTTATTTTGGATATAGATGATTTTACTACTTCCTACTAGCTTTGTACATGGTTGATTTACTACCTTTAATGTATGTTTGCCTTTACCGATGAGCTTTAGTTGTGGCCCTTTCTTCTTCGCTTAGAGAAGTTCCTTTAACATCTCTTGTAAAGCTGGTTGGGTGGTGCTAAACTCTTTTAGCTTCTGTTTGTCTGTAAAGATTTGATCTCTCCATGAAATCCTGAATGAAAGCCTTGCCAAGCAGAGTATTCTTGTTGTAGGTTTTTCCCTTTCATCACTTTAAATATATCCTGCCACTCCCTGCCTGCCTGCAGAGTTTCTGCTGAAGTCAGCTGTTAGCCTAATGGGAGTTACCTTGTAGGTAACTTGTTGCTTTTCCCTTGCTGCTTTTAATATTCTCTTTATCTTTAATTTTTTCCATTTTAATTACAATGTGTCTTGGTGTGACCCTCTTTGGGTTGATCCCATCTGAGACCCTCTGTGCTTCCTGGACCTGGATGTCTATTTCCTTTCCCAGGTGAGGGAAATTTTCAGCTATTATGTCTTCAAATATGTTCTCAGCCCCTTTCTCCCTTCTTCTTCTGGGATCCCCTATAATCATGACTTTTTTTCTAGGTCCCTTGACGTATTTTTAGGAGTGCTTATTCTTTTCATATGCTACTTCTAATTTTATTTAATTTCTGTGATGATTTCTTTTTTCCCACTCTTTCTCTGAGTTTAACTTTCAGTTTTAAATCCTTCTGTTGACTGTTTCCTCCATAAGCTCATGTTTTTCTGCTTTGTGTTTTGTTTTACCAAGGAGATTGCTTCATTTTTTTTTTTAATTCATGGAGAAATATTTGAAAAAAATTTCATCTGTTCTATGGCATACGTTTTTTGGCGTGGGTTCTTCATCTGCCATGAGTTTCACCTGTTCTTTTCCCCTTTTTAATCTCGTAATTATCATTACATAGGTCCTATGCTAATTCCCATTTTGAAACTCATCCATAAATAAGGTATTTCCTGGCATAGATATTTGCACAAGTGTCATTGTGGGAGGGAACAAGATCATAATTAAGGGTAACAAGGGTTTTCCTAATGTGTAAATTCCTTCAGCCTTTACATCCCTGAGTCATAGAGAAAAGGAAGCTGTAGGATTGTTCCCTGTGCAATATCTCTCTAACCCCAGCCCTCTACACACAGTCCTGCAAATATACCTTATCTTTGTGTGTCCTCACCCAGCATCCCACCCTCTGCTTCTTGGAAGCAAACCTCCACACAGGCTCCGACTGCCATATCACCCATCACATCCTCATTGCTAGAGCAGGATTTTGTGTTTGCACCTTGGAGAAGGGGACTCACCAATGCTTCCAGAGACCTGGAGCCAAGTACATCCCCTCCCCACTTCATTTTGCTCCCCTGATCCATCTCTACTATTTTTCACACCCTGTCCGCCTATTGTATGGTCCAGGATACTAAATGCCTCTTTAGATACCTCTAAGAGTTTGTTTTCTGTTTGTGTTTTTTTTCCTATTTGGCTTTTGGTATTTTCTGAAAGGAGAACAGAGGAAATGCCAACTTTAGACTGACATCTTCAAGTTGGATGTGCCCTAATATCTTTTTAATAAATCCCGTTTCTGCTTAAATCAACAGAGTTGATTGCAACTAAGAGCTCTGACTGATACAGACATTTGTACCAAGAGTCATGGCAGGCAACATTTGCTCAGGAGGCGCTGGGGCTCTTATGAACATCCTGGCTCTCTCTTTCCAGGCACTGGGTAGAATTGCATTTTGGTGCCTGCCGGAAGTGAGGGGCAGCCATGTGACTTGTTTTGGGCAGTGAAGTGAGACCAGAAGTGACACGTGACACTTTCAGAGAAAAGCATTCAGTTTCAATGATCAACCTGTTTTTCCACCTAATAAAGTTTATTTTCTTAAGAGCAGTTTCAGGTTCATGGACAAACTGAGTGGAAAGTACAAAGAGTTCCCATAGAACCTCTTGGCACCACACACAAAACCTCGCCCACTACTGGCATCCTGAACCATAGAATATGATCAATGAACCTACACTACTAACACATCATTATCACCCAAACTCCACAGTTTACATCAGGACTCACTCTTGGTGCTGTACATTCTATGGGTTTTGACAAATGTATAATGACACATATCCGCCATTATAGTATCATACAGAATTGTTTCACTGCTCTAAACATCCTCTGTGCTCTGCCCGTTCATCCCTCCATCTCCCCTTAATCCCTGGCAACCACTGATCTTTCTACTGTCTGCATAGTTTTGCCTTTTCCAGAATGTCATAAATAGTTGGAATCATTCAGTCTGTAACCTTTTCAGACTGGCTTCTTTCACTTACTATTATGTTCTTAGGGTTCCCCCCTGTCTTTTTGTAACTTGATAGCTCATTTCCTTTTAGTGCTGAATAATATTCCATTGTGTGAATGAACCAACATTTATTTATCCATTCACCCACTGAAGGTCATCTCAGTTGCTAAGTTCTGGCAATTATAAATAAAGCTGTTATAAACATCCCTGTGTAGGATTTTGTATGGATATAAATTTTCACTTCATTTGGGTAAATACTAAGGAGGATGATTGCTGGGTCATACAGTAAGAGTATGTTTTGTTTTGTAAAAAACTGCCAAACTGTCTTCCAAAGTGGCTGCACCATTTTGCGTTCCCACCGGCAATGAATGAGAGTTCCTGTTGCTCCACATCCTCACCAGCATTTGGTGTTGTCAGCGTTCTGCATTTTGGTCATTCTGATAGGTGTGTTAGTGCTATCTAGTTGTTGTTTTAATTTGCATTTCCCTAATGACATATGATGTTGAGCAAATATGCTTATTTGCCATCTGAATCTCTTCTCTGGTGAGCTATCTGTTATGCCTTTTGCCCATTTTGAATCAGGTTGTTCATTTTGTGATTGCTGAGTTTTAAGAGGGTTTTGTTTTGTTTTTTGTATATTCTGGATAACAGTCCTTTATGAGATGTATCTCTTGCAAATATTTTCTCCCAGTCTATGGCTTCCCTTGGCATTGTCTTCCACAAAGCAGAAATTTTTAATGAAGTCTAGCTTATCAGTTACTTCTTTCATGTATCATGCCTTTGATGTTGTACCTAAAAAGTCAACACCATACCCAAGATCATTTAGCTTCTCTACTGTTACTTTCTAGGAGTTTTATAGTTTTGAATTTTATGTTTAGATCTATGATCCATTTTGAGTTAATTCTTGTGTAAGATGTAAGGTCTGTGCATCTAGGTTCTTTTTTTGCAAGTGGATGTCCAGTTTTTCCTGCACCATTTGTTGAAAAGACTATCTTTGTTCCATTGTATTTTTAAAAAATTTTTATTTATTTTTAAATTTATTTTTGGGTCTTCGTTTCTGCGCGTGGGCTTTCTCTAGTTGCAGCGAGTGAGGGCCACTCTTCATCGCGGTGCACGGGCCTCTCACCGTCGTGGCCTCTCTTGTTGCAGAGCACAGGCTCCAGACGTGCAGGCTCAGTAGTTGTGGCTCACGGGCCTAGCTGCTACGCGGCATGTGGGATCTTCCCAGACCAGGGCTCGAACCCGTGTCCCCTGCATTGGCAGGCAGACTCTCAACCACTGTGCCACCAGGGAAGCCCCATTTTATTTCTTTTGCTCCTTTTTCAAAGATTAGTTGACTGTATTTTTGCGGGTGTATTTCTTTGCCCTCTATTATATTGATCTATTTGCCTATTCTTTCACCAATACCATGCTGTCTTGATTACTGCAGCCTTACTATAGTCTTGAAGTTGGGTGGTCTCAGTCCTCCAACTGTGTCCTTCTCTTTTAATACTGAGTGGCTATTCTGGGTCTTTTGCCTCTCCACATAAACTTTAGAATCAGTCTGTCAATGTCCAAAAACGAACTTGCTGGGAATGCACTGAATCTGTAGATGAAGTTGGGAAGAACTGACATCTTGACAACACTGAGTCTTCTGATCCATGAACATAGAATCTCTATTTATTTAGTTCTTCGTTGGTAACTTTCATCAGAGTTTTGATATATAGATCAAATATATAGTTTGTTAGACTTATACCTAATTACTTCATTTTGGGGGTGCTAACTGCTAACCTAAAGCAATAAGACAGCCAGTTATTTCACCAACAAAAAGGGCTTATTCAGGAGCAGCAATGAATTGTAATTCAGGACATGTAACTATGGTGAACCACATGCAAGTCTGGTAAAGCAAAGGAGAAGAAACTTTTATAGAGCAGAAGGGGAAGTTGGAAAGGGCTACTATAAATAAAAAGTCCAAGGGAGTAAACTGGGGTTTGAAGTATAGTGGCCTTTCAGTAGCTGAGTTGTGACAGTTTGACACTGAGCTATTGCCAGGCAAGGAGAAATTCTCCCTTCCTCCTGCTGACAGTAGTGGTGTCACTTCCTGCCCGAGATGCAAGGTACATCTCTTCCTGTTGGCATCTGTATTGATGTTGAGTGATATGTGCATGACAGCTCCCTATTCTGGCCTCCCAACTCCATGTGAGTGAGGTTTCCCTTTACAGGCACACCTCCTCTTACTGCACTTCCCTCTATTGAACTTCACAGATACTGCATTTTTTACAAATTGAAGGTTGGTGGCAACCCTGCATCAAGCATGCTATTGGCACCATTTCCCCAACAGCATTTTCTTACTTCATGTCTCTGTGTCACATTTTGGTAATTCTCACAATATTTAAAAAATCTTCACTGTTATATTTGTTATGACTTGTGATCAGTGATCTTTGATTTTACTACAACTCGCTGAAGGCTGATGATGGTTAGCATTTTTTAGCAATAAAGTATTTTTTAATTAAGGCTGTACATTTTTTTAGACATAATGCTATTGCACATTTAATAACTGAACAGTATAAACATAACTTTTACATGCACTGGGAAACTGTTAATTTTCACATAGTGTAAACGGCAACGTATTTTTTTGTTTTGTTTTGCTTTGTTGGCCATGTGGCATGTGGGAATCTTAGTTCCCCAACCAGGGATCGAAACCATGCTCCCTGCAGTGGAAGCACAGAGTCTTAAGCACTGGACAGCCAGGGAAGTCCCAATGGTAATGTATTTTTAATTTCAAAGTCCACTTGTTCATAAGAACACTTGTTAGATAAGAAAGCAATTTGTTTTTACAATATTTACTTTGTATTCTGCAACCCTGATACAATCATTTGTTTCAGGATTTTCTGTCAATTCTTCTGGATGTTTACATAGACGACCATGTCATTTGCAGACAGTTTGATTTCTTCCCTCCCAATCTGCATGTATTTTCTTTTTCTTGTCCTATCGCATGTGCTAGGACTTCTCTATTATGACACTGAAAAGCAGTGATGAGAAGGGACATTCTTGCCTTGTTCCTGATCTTAGCAGGAAAACTTCTGAGTTTTTCACTGTTAAGTATGATAGTATCTGTACGTTTTGGGTAAATATTCCTTATCCAGTTGAGGAAGTTTTCCTCTATTCCTAGTTGCTAAGACATATCCAGTGATCAGTCTGGCTTTAAACTACTGGTCTTATTTGTTAAAAAGTACTTTTCTTAATGCAACATAACATGACCTCTCATGAGTGACTTAGGGAAAATCTGGGATTTGTTATCTGGCTGGAGTTTAGCTGAGGGTAGTAGAAATCTAGTTAGTACCAGGGGATGGGACCCTGGATATATTGGCACACAGCTGCAAAACAACTTATCTAGAGATGTGGTCACCTGAGACAACTATCTTTTGAAGGCAAGACTTTGAGAGACTAGCTGAACACCACCTTGAAAAACGAGAAAGGCTTGAGAAACTCCAGGACTGCAGGGTGGGGTGGTTCCTTTAACAGTGCTGGGCAGTCGACAGAAAGACAGCGATAGGCTCAAAAGTCCTCAATTTTTAGCTTAAGACATGGAGTGAGAATCAGGGACTTTCTTTTTTCTTTTTTTTTTTCTGGCACGCGGGCCTCTCACTGTTGTGGCCTCTCCCGTTGTGGAGCACAGGCTCCGGACGCGCAGGCTCAGCGGCCATGGCTCACGGGCCCAACCGCTCCGCAGCATGTGGGATCCTCCTGGACCGGGGCACGAACCCGTGTCCCCATCGGCAGGCGGACTCTCAACCACTGCGCCACCAGGGAAGCCCCCTCAGGGACTTTCTATTACTCTGTAGAAAAACGTCTCATATGGTTTGCAGCTGCAAGATTGAGTTACCTGAAAACCCAAGTTTTAGCTAGCCCATCAGCAAATCCTACCAACAGATGAATTCACAACCTTACCAGATCTCTCATGGAAAAGCTGGAGTACTGATCAGTCCTCAGAATTGAAATGGGGATATTTGGGCAACGTTGGATGCCTCAGGTACCCTGAATACCCAACCTGACCAAGGCTCACTTTGAGAAATCACTCCCTCCTCCCTTGGCTGATAAGGCTGTGCCTTGCTTGAAGACTCTTATCTGAGGAAGTTACCTCCAAGGAGAAGCCAGTCTCCTCAAACTCACCCCCATCTCACCTTGTCTCTAGACCGGTAAGTACAATCGGATCTCAGCAAGTCCAAAGTGGCCAGTTACAAAGTCCAACTCCGAAGAAGGTTTGACTAAATGAACAAGCATCTGATGTTTTACCTTGGAAAAAAATCAGGGAAGTATGTGGGAGTTGATTCTAGAAGTGCTTGGCCAAGAAAGGCAGGGTGCAGTTTCAGAGGGGGCTCCACCCGTAAGCAGGACTCAGTGGGCTAGCTAGGGAACTGGAAAGGATCCGATCATTTCCTTCATTGCTTGAGCAAAACCTGGAACGCACAGTGTCCCACGCTGAGGCAAGTGAACCTTCCAGAAATCCCTTGGAATGACGCAGAGGTAAGAACTCTCTCTTTCCTCTAGGCTACTCTCTACCAGGAGTGAGGCAGGCTTGTGGGAAGGTCTTAACAACATTACCCGCTCATCCACCTGACAGGTGGTCTGGTGAGGGTACAGAAGACTCATCCTTTGCGGAGGTACGAGGAAAGCACTGTGAATGGAGTGGAGAAGCACCGCGGTGGCCCTTCCCTGAAGGCTGGATGGAATGCCACGGGAGACGCAGGGGTAGAACCATGCTCTTGGGCCAGTGCAGATCCTGGGACCTGAGGGCGGCAGGGAACATCTCGCTTCCACAGGCCACGTGCGCGAGGTTCCCACAGTTGTCAGGCTAGTGCAGTGAACTGGGGGGGCCAACCCACGGAGGGTCCGGAGACAGCTCTCTCTCTGCCCTCTGCACCCCGACGCAGGTCTGGTGAACAGAGGCTTCACTTGAGCTACTCGGTTGCTTGGAGCCCCTCAATGAATTTCTAACCATGTGTCAGTCCAACTTCTGGAGCCCCTAAGTCGAAGGAAAGGTTGACTGGGAGCCTACTTCCCAGCCTCACCCAAAGGGGCCAGTGGCACAAGACTACCTTAGCCTTGCAGGACTGTTGGAACCCCAGTTCCTGGTGAACCATGGTTCCTGAGCGCATGTCTTGGTTACGGCTATTTCCATCTGATGCACCATGCAACAGGAGGGGGACCTTCTGACTTGGAGACTTGCCATTTGGTTCTGAAAATATTTGACATTAGGCCCTTGGAAGTTTTCTCCCATGACTCTGCATTTCATCTTCTGCACGTGAGGCACACAACACCCAAGAGGTGTGTATCGGACCTCCTAGACGCCTTCTGTAATGTTCTTAACCTTTTCTTCCCTGTCGTCCATATCCCATTGTCCACTATTGCCTCTGGCCGTGAGATGCTTCGGTTGCCACCAAAATCACGCGCAGCGTGTCCTTGCCTCCGTGCACGATCAGCTCCCAGCCCTGGGCCGGGGAGGGACATGAGTGGCCAAGCCCGGGGGGCTGGAGCATTTTCAGTGTTTAAACTTGGATATAGGCTCTGTCTCCCACCAGGTGAAGAATTCTCTGTGTGTCCTCACCCTTTCTGCCCCGTATCCCCTATTGTCCAGTGCTGCTTCTAGAAATGGGGTGTTCCTGATGCCACCTGCCACCAAAATGCACCACCTGCTCACTCTGCACACCAGCTACATGAAGCTGGGGACACAGCAGCACGCCAGGTCAGAGGGGCGAGCTTCCTGGACTTCCAGCCTTCAGGGGAAGAGGGGGAGCACCCAGTGGTACACATCCACCAGGCCTTGAGATGCTCCTGCAACTTCCACAGGGGGTTTACACTCTCCCAACTCTGACTGCAACATACGGACAATAATTCGGGAGTAACTGCTGGGTGGGTGCAGAGAGAGTGGGACAACAGGATCCTGGAATGAGGTGCTAGGTCAAGCAAGATGGCAGGAAATTGTGCTGCACGATGCAATCACTTCCTAAGATGTATAACCTAGATACACATAAGCACACTTTTAAGGCTATAAAGTGCTTCTGGCACTGCCTTAGCTGTGCCCACAAATTTTAATGCACAGCACTTTCATTACCTTTCAGTGCTAAACATTCTCTAACACCCATTAGGGATTATTCTTTGACTCACAAGTAATTTAGAAGTGTGTTTTTAAACTTCCAAACAGGAAACAGTTACCTCTGAAGTTTTTAAATTGTTCTACGGCCAGATATGATGCTGGCGCTTTGAAATATGACTTGCTTTATGGACTAGGAGGTGGTCAGTTTTCACCACTGTTCCACGTGTGCTTGAGGTACATACTGTTTTGTTTTTTTTTTTTTTGCGGTACGCGAGCCTCTCACTGTTGTGGCCTCTCCCGTTGCGGAGCACAGGCTCCGGATGCGCAGGCTCAGCGGCCATGGCTCATGGGCCCAGCTGCTCCGCGGCACGTGGGATCTTCCCGGACCGGGGCACGAACCCGTGTCCCCCCGCATCGGCAGGCGGACTCTCAACCACTGTGCCACCAGGGAAGCCCGTTTTTAATTTTTTGCTGCATCCCGAGGCATATGGGATCTTAGTTCCCTGACCAGGGATCAAACCTGCAACCCCTGCATTGGAAGCATAGAGGCCTAACCACCAGACTACCAGGGAAGTCCCGGTACACACTGTTTTTAGATACACTGTTCTGTGTGTCCATCAGATCAAGCTTACAAACACTCTCGTCGAAACCTTCCCTATGCATCTGACTTTGTCTGCTTGGTGTATCAATTCCTAATGGAGATGTTCAAAATCTCCCACTTTGGTTTGTGAATTGATTTCTCCTTGTAGTGGGTCAGTTTCTGCTAGACAGATTTGAAGCTGTTCCTGGTGCAGGACTGTTCTACCTTCCAGGTGATCTGCACCCCTTTCATTACATGGCGACTTTTTTTTCTCTCTACTACTGTCTTTTACCTTAAAGTCTTCATCTTATAATACAACCACACCAGCTTCCTCTTGGTTACCATGTTTCTTTTTCTTTTCTTTTTTTTTTTTTTTGCGGTACGCAGGCCTATCACTGCCGTGGCCTCTCCCGTTGCTGAGCACAGGCTCCGGATGCGCAGGCTCAGCGGCCATGGCTCACGGGCCCAGCCGCTCCGCGGCACGTGGGATCCTCCCGGACCGGGGCACGAACCCGTCCGCGTCCCCTGCATCGGCAGGCGGACTCTCAACCACTGCGCCACCAGAGAAGCCCCCATCTGTTTCTTAAGTGGAGTTTGGTCAAAAGAATTTTATTTACAGTTTTACTGAAATATAATCCACATACCACAAAATTCATTGAGTTTTGTCCCGTGCATTCATCCTGGCTGCCGGCGGGCTTGGACTTAACTGTGCCTCTGACTGTGCACCCTCCATTGGCCTCGCTCGGTTCTAGGTTTTACTCTTTCTCTCCTGCCTCCCCCTAGATGGATAACTGTCCACCCCACTCTGCTGTTCTTCCTGCTAGCTCACTAACACTGCTTCTTTTAGTGGTTACCTTAGGAATTTTAATGTGCGTGCTTACCTTAAATTCTAGGTTTCACCCACCTTAGAAATTAACTTCGAATAACTCAATTCCAGGCAGCCTAAGGACGACCCCGCCTCCTCCCAGTTACCGAGCCCGTCAACTCTTCAGCTCAGGCTTCAGGAGCTGCCTGGTTTTTGTCCTTCCCAAGTGAGTTCGGGGCAGACACAGCAGGTCCTGCTCCTGTGAACACGGGAGACGAAGAGGGCACCAGGGAAGCGCCCCCCCCAAGACGCCCCTCCCCCCTCGCCGCTCCCTCGCCCCCCAGCCCGCAACTGTCAGGGAGCGTCCCGGCCTCACACGAGGAGCCTAGAGCCCGGATTTGGGTCAGCCCTGCCCCGAATCCGAAGGCTCTCCAGCACGCTGCGGCGTCCGCTCTCGGCCGGGACCCGGAGCCTGCGGCCAGCCGGGTCGGGGCCGGGCAGCCGGGCCCTCAGGCCAGGCCGGCCCGCTCCAGGTCCTGGGGCAGGATGCGGCCCTTCTTGCGGGCCTTCTGCAGGCGCCGCTCGGCCCTGGCCGCCTTCTTCTTGCGCAGGTTCTGCCGCCGCCTGTCCTGCCGCTCCTGCATCCTCCCCAGCACGTGCACCGTGCGCTTCTCCCACGCGCGCTGCCGCTGCGCCCGCCGCTTCTCCTTGCGCTTCAGGGCCTCCTGCAGCAGGCGCTCGTCGTCGCGGATCTTCACGCCCTCGGCCTTGTACAGCAGGTTGGTCCACTGCATCTTGGCCTCGAGCGCCCGGGCCTGGCCCGCGTCCTGGCCCCGCAGCTCCTCCAGCCGGGCCCGCCGCGCCCGCAGGCGCCCCAGCAGCTGCCGGTAATTCCTGCCCGTCAGCGGCGTCAGGTTCCCCTTCAGCTGCCGCCTCTTCTCCTTCCTGCGCTGGGCCTTGCCGCCCGGCTCCTCCGCGCTCACCTCCACCTCGGGGGACGAGGGCGATGTGAGCTGAGCGCCGCTGCCCGCCCGCCCGCCCGCCCGGGGCCCGCGCACCGCGGCCACCTCTGCCTGCCCGACGGCCGCGCGCTCAGCCTGGCCGCGCGGCGCTCACCTTATTGAAGAGCAGCCCCGGCCGGGCCTGCGCCTCCTCGCGGGGCGCCTCGGGAGGTGGCTCGGCAGCCTCCGCCCCGTCGGGGGCCTTCGCCGCCTTCTCCTTTGCTCTCAGCTCGCTCCGCTTCCTCTTCTTCCGGTCGCGCTCCTGCTTCCTCCGGCGTCTTTTCTCCGAAGCGGCGGGCGACAACTCCTCGGCGCTGCCCTGCGGCGCAAGCAGCTGCTCACTCGTGAGGTTTTCCCAACCGCGGGGCCCCCAGCCTGGCACATGGAATCAGGGCGGGAAAAAGGGCCCGCCACGTGCAGCGTTCCACCCGGAGGTGACCTGGCACCCAAAGTGCACCCGAAACAAGGACAAGGGGACCCCGTGAGAACCATGCCTTCCGGACCCCAGGCATCTACCATCCTAGGGCACTTCCCAAACACGGTGCCTCTAAGTCTCCCCAGTGACCCAATAAGGGACACATGGTCCTCCATCATTTCAGAGACAAGGACAGGGGGCTTGGCCAAGGTCACCACCCAGATCTTGGTGTTGGGTCAGAACACTGCACCTGTGCAGACCACTGCACGGTTCTGACCCATGCAGGGCAGACAAGCGTGCTCTGGACCACCGCAGGAAGGCAGGGCCCTCGGGCCTGTCCCAGGACAGTGCAGAAAGAAGCCAGGGGACTGTCCCCACACAGCAGGAGGCTTGGGGGAGGGCCCCAGGAAAAGGGGGGGTGGCGATGCCATCCGCGCTGAGGCTGGCTGAGGTCCTGGAGCGTCCCGTGGCTGTCACCTCGGGCTGGTCACCTCATCTCACCTGGCTTACCTCACAGGGCCGCGGTGCGTTCAGACGGACAAATGTGCAGGAATTGTCGCCCAGTGTGGGCGTGTTAGCAAAGGCAGCT